>NC_044064.1:6827722-7047722 GCF_902167405.1 Gadus morhua
CTTTCAAGAAGTATACCAATGAAGTTTGCTGCTTGGATTCACATATATCATCAACTAATAAGCCTCCTTTCTTCATTCATATCTATGAGGCTAAACCGGTTCCAACTGATAGTCTGCCTAAGCAGAGGTTTATGGGTAACCTGGAACTCATGTGAAACCGTCTATTTTATAAGTGTTTATAAAAAAGACTAAATAAATAGTTGTAAAAGTGTTAATTTGGATATCACATTTTGACCATAAACAAAACCACATCGCTAACCCCATTTCTAAACATGATTAATACCAACCTTCCGTGACACTAATCACCAACCAAAGGTCATGAATCCTAACCCCTTCATTAACTTTCCCCCCACCCTAACCCATAGCCTTCCTTTAAAGGGCAAATCTACTTCTGCCTCCTGGTAAATGAGGACCAGTTTCCCACCTAGATAACTAGACTCCCCTCTTGCTTATTAATTATTTTTTATACATAAATATGCTCGGTCCAGCCAGAGCTCAGCAATGTGGGCTGGAGGGGGGGGGGGGGGGGGGGGGGGGCGGTCAATGGAGAGTAAAGCACAGAACAGTTGAAGTGTTTTATTTGAGGGGGGCGGGCGCAGCTCGCAACAACTTGTCTCACCAAAAATCACGCAAACCTCTGGTTGTAGAATGACCCTGAATGACCCGATATTAAATTGGGGTCCTACCGGCGAGTAGGTCCTTCCATTCCTCTTCCTGGAACTCCCTTCACTATCGGCCTCTGGCTCTACCTCCCCCTCTCTTCTTCTGTGTCAATCCTTCTCTCTCTTCCTGTAACTCATCTGGCCTGCCCCTCTACCTTTCTCTCTCTTTTTATAACATTTGAACAAGACAAGCCAACTCATTTTAATTTGACTAGTGTGTTTTCAGACTCTTGGCCCCAAAACACTGGCCTATACATCATCGTTGTGTACGGCCTTCATCTGAAGAGGGTACACAATATAAGCACCCCAAAAAGAAGCACTTATGGAATCAAATTACCACCAATGCCACTATTTCAGGTCATCTTGCTGAGTTTAAGAGGGTTTTGAGAACATGATATGGCTGTGTAATTCAAGTAAAAATACCCCAACAAGTAGCACTTACTGAATTTAAAAAGACCAGTCAATGCTCCTGTTGGGGTGATACTTACGACAAATGGATCCCTTAGTGTCACGATATGGTTTGCAGTTGAAAACAAGACCCAATCAAGACAACCCCAAAGAGATGCACTTAAGGAATCAAATCACCACCAATGCCTCTATTTCAGGTTATCTTGCTGTGTTTAAAATTTGAGAACAAGCAGTAGATATGACTTTAGACTTTAGACTTTAGATTTTATTGTCCCCAAGGGGAAAATTTTCTTCACTTCATAGTACATTGCATATGTGGGCAGCACGCCGACAGACAATAAACAGAGACAAATAAACATCTACACAGATCTGCATAAACATCTACACAGAGTAGGACTGGGGGTGATTTATCTTGGCCTTTTATTGAGTGCTGTTATGGCTGCAGGCACCAGGCTTTTGCCGTAGCGAGCCCTCCTGCACAACAGGGACCTATATCTGCGTGCAGAGGGCATGACAGTGAAGTGGCAGTTGAGAGGGTGAGTGTTGTCCAGTGCTATTACGGATGCAATGCGTGAGATGGCGTTTATATTGAGCTCTGAGAGTGTGGGTGTGGGGAGACCAATTAATTTGGCAGCTATATTTGTGACACGTATAAGTTTGGCCCGGTTTTTGACAGTAAGCATGTTAAAGAAGCAGATGGAACTTGTTATTAGAGTTATTGTCTGATAAGAGCGCGAGAATGGCAGTGTCATCAGAGTATTTGAGGAAGGTGGTGGTGTGGGAGGGGCTGGTGCAGTCGTTGGTGTACAGGGTGATACATGTATGTATGGTTCTGTAAGTCAAGTAAAACTACCCCAACAAGTAGCACTTACTGAATTGAAAAAAGACAAGTCAATGCTCCAGTTAGGGTAATACGTTTGACAAATGCATCCCGTTGTTTCACAAAATGGATTGAGTGGAAGACATGACCCGATCAAGACAACCCCAAAGAGAAGCACTTATGGAATTTAGAGACCACCAATGCCTCTATTTCAGGTTATCTTGCTGAGTTTAAAATTTGAGAACAAGCAGTAGATATGGTTGTTTAAGTCAAGTAAAACTACCCCAACAAGTAGCACTTACTCTATGTAAACAAGACAAGTCAATGCTCCTGTTAGGGTAATACTTTTGACAAATGCATGCCTTGGTATCACGGATTGGTTGGGAGTTGAAGACAAGACCCAATCAAGACAACCCCAAAGGGAGCACTTATGGAATCAAATTACCACCAATGCCTCTATTTCAGGTTATCTTGGAGAGTTAAAGTGTAACTGGTTAAGGATGGAAACAAGAACACCCCAAAGAGTGGCACTTCAAAACCCAAACTCTCTTGCTCCTCAATGTAGTCTCACCTGGTGAAGATCATGGAATGATGTGGCAGGTCAGAATCTGCTCATCTAATATAGAGGATGCCCTGCCAGACCCTCCCCATTTCTTTGTTGGAAAGGTACCAACGATTTGGTAGACGGTTGTTAACGACCACAATTTTGACCTGGGTGAACGATTCCTCATCACAAACAACTAGTATCAAGTAACAATTAGCATTTGATGAGGTGACAATCAAGACAACCCCAAAGAGAACCACTTATGGAATCACAACATCACCAATGCCACTATTTCAGGTTGTCTTGAAGTGTTTAAGAATGTTTTGAGAACAAGCAGGGGATATGGCTACGTAAGACAGGTAAAACTACCCCAACAACTAGCACTTACTTGATTTAAAAAAGACCATTCAATGCTCCAGTTAGGTTGATACTTTTGACCAATGCATGCCTTAGTATCACTGATTGGTTGGGAGTTGAAGACAAGACCCGATCAAGACAACCCCAAAGAGAAGCACTTATGGAATCAAATTACCACCAATGCTTCTATTTCAGGTTATCTTGCTGAGTTTAAAATTTGAGAACAAGCAGCAGATATGGTTGTGTAAGTCAAGTAAAACTACCCCAACAATAGCACTTACTTAATTTAAAAAAGACAAGTCAATGCTCCAGTTAGGGTAATACGCTTGACAAATGCATCCCGTAGTTTCTCAAAATGGATTGAGTGGAAGACAAGACCCGATCAAGACAACCCCAAAGAGAAGCACTTATGGAATTTAGAGACCACCAATGCCTCTATTTCAGGTTATTTTGCTGAGTTTAAAATTTGAGAACAAACAGTAGATATGGTTGTGTAAGTCAAGTAAAACTACCACAACAATAGCACTTACTCAATTTAAAAAAGACAAGTCAATGCTCCGGTCAGGGTAATACTTTTGACAAATGCATGCCTTAGTATCACGGATTGGTTGGGAGTTGAAGACAAGTCCCAATCAAGACAACCCCAAAGAGAAGCACTTATGGAATCAAATTACCACCAATGCCTCTATTTCAGGTTATCTTGGAGAGTTAAAGTTTAACTGGTTAAGGATGGAAACAAGAACACCCCAAAGAGTGGCACTTCAAAACACAAACTCTCTTGCGCCTCAATGTAGTCTCACCTGGTGAAGATCATGGAATGATGTGGCAGGTCAGAATCTGCTCATCTAATATAGAGGATGCCCTGCCAGACCCTCCCCATTTCTTTGTTGGAAAGGTACCAACGATTTGGTAGACGGTTGTTAACGACCACAATTTTGACCTGGGTGAACGATTCCTCATCACAAACAACTAGTATCAAGTAACAATTAGCATTTGATGAGGTGACAATCAAGACAACCCCAAAGAGAAGCACTTATGGAATCACAACATCACCAATGCCACTATTTCAGATTGTCTTGAACTGTTTAAGAAGGTTTTAAGAACATACAGGGGATATGGCTGTGTAAGACAGGTAAAACTACCCCAACAACTAGCACTTACTTGATTTAAAAAAGACCATTCAATGCTCCAGTTAGGTTGATACTTTTGACCAATGCATGCCTTAGTATCACTGATTGGTTGGGAGTTGAAGACAAGACCCGATCAAGACAACCCCAAAGAGAAGCACTTATGGAATCAAATTACCATCAATGCCTCTATTTCAGGTTATCTTGCTGAGTTTAAAATTTGAGAACAAGCAGCAGATATGGTTGTGTAAGTCAAGTAAAACTACCCCAACAATAGCACTTACTTAATTTAAAAAAGACAAGTCAATGCTCCAGTTAGGGTAATATGTTTGACAAATGCATCCCGTAGTTTCTCAAAATGGATTGAGTGGAAGACAAGACCCGATCAAGACAACCCCAAAGAGAAGCACTTATGGAATTTAGAGACCACCAATGCCTCTATTTCAGGTTATTTTGCTGAGTTTAAAATTTGAGAACAAACAGTAGATATGGTTGTGTAAGTCAAGTAAAACTACCACAACAATAGCACTTACTCAATTTAAAAAAGACAAGTCAATGCTCCGGTCAGGGTAATACGTTTGACAAATGCATCCCGTAGTTTCTCAAAATGGATTGAGTGGAAGACATGACCCGATCAAGACAACCCCAAAGAGAAGCACTTATGGAATTTAGAGACCACCAACGCCCCTATTTCAGGTTATCTTGCTGAGTTTAAAATTTGAGAACAAGCAGTAGATATGGTTGTTTAAGTCAAGTAAAACTACCCCAACAAGTAGCACTTACTCTATGTAAACAAGACATGTCAATGCTCCTGTTAGGGTAATACTTTTGACAAATGCATGCCTTAGTATCACGGATTGGTTGGGAGTTGAAGACAAGTCCCAATCAAGACAACCCCAAAGAGAAGCACTTATGGAATCAAATTACCACCAATGCCTCTATTTCAGGTTATCTTGGAGAGTTAAAGTTCAACTGGTTAAGGATGGAAACAAGAACACCCCAAAGAGTGGCACTTCAAAACCCAAACTCTCTTGCTCCTCAATGTAGTCTCACCTGGTGAAGATCATGGAATGATGTGGCAGGTCAGAATCTGCTCATCTAATATAGAGGATGCCCTGCCAGACCCTCCCCATTTCTTTGTTGGAAAGGTACCAACGATTTGGTAGACGGTTGTTAACGACCACAATTTTGACCTGGGTGAACGATTCCTCATCACCAACAACTAGTTTCAAGTAACAATTAGCATTTGATGAGGTGACAATCAAGACAACCCCAAAGAGAAACACTTATGGAATCACAACATCACCAATGCCACTATTTCAGGTTATCTTGCTGAGTTTAAAATTTGAGAACAAGCAGCATATATAGTTGTGTAAGTCAAGTAAAACTACCCCAACAATAGCACTTACTTAATTTAAAAAAGACAAGTCAATGCTCCAGTTAGGGTAATACGTTTGACAAATGCATCCCGTAGTTTCACAAAGTGGATTGAGTGGAAGACATGACCCGACCAAGACAACCCCAAAGAGAAGCACTTATGGAATTTAGAGACCACCAATGCCTCTATTTCAGGTTATCTTGCCGAGTTTAAAATTTGAGAACAAGCAGTAGATATGGTTGTTTAATTCAAGTAAAACTACCCCAACAAGTAGCACTTACTCTATGTCCATGCTCCTGTTAGGGTAATACTTTTGACAAATGCATGCCTTAGTATCACGGATTGGTTGGGAGTTGAAGACAATACCCCATCAAGGCAACCCCAAAGAGAAGCACTTATGGAATCACAACATCACCAGTGCCACTATTTCGGGTTATCTTGAAGTGTTTAGGAAGGTTTTGAGAACATGCAGGGGATATGGCTGTTTAAGGCCCCGTTCACACGAAGCCGATTTCATGGCGAAACCGCAAAGGTCTTGTACGGTTCGGCCTCCCGTACACACGAAGCCGGCGAATCCGCTGACCGAAACCGCAAACTTCTGAAACCACCCTCGGAGGTGGTTTCAAATCTACCCGGTTTCGTTTTGGATTCGTGTGTACGCCTGAAACCGACTGAAACCGCAAACCATGACGTCATCGCCCCACCCCTCGACCTCCGAGCCAATGGCTCTTAAGCCCGCGGAGTCTCAGAAATCACATGCGAGCATGCGCATAAGGGCAGCCTTTATGCGCATGCTCGCCTCTTGTGTACTACAGCGTTTCTACAGATCTACCCGGTTTCGCTTGGCTTCGTCTTTACGGAGATACTTCGAAACCGGATAGATCGAAACCGTAACGGTTTCGCCCGTTTCGGCTTCGTGTGAACGGGGCCTGAGACAGGTAAAACTACCCCAACAACTAGCACTTACTGAATTTAAAAAAGACAATTCAATGCTCCAGTTAGGTTGATACATTTTCGACAAATGGATCCCTTAGTGTCAAGGTATGGTATGCAGTTGAAGACAAGACCCGATCAAGACAACCCCAAAGAGAAGCACTTATGGAATCAAATTACCATCAATGCTTCTATTTTAGGTTATCTTGCTGAGTTTAAAATTTGAGAACAAGCAGCAGATATGGTTGTGTAAGTCAAGTAAAACTACCCCAACAATAGCACTTACTTAATTTAAAAAAGACAAGTCAATGCTCCAGTTAGGGTAATATGTTTTCGACAAATGGATCCCTTAGTGTCAAGGTATGGTATGCAGTTGGATGACAAGACCCGATCAAGACAACCCCAAAGAGAAGCACTTATGGAATCAAATTACCATCAATGCTTCTATTTTAGGTTATCTTGCTGAGTTTAAAATTTGAGAACAAGCAGCAGATATGGTTGTGTAAGTCAAGTAAAACTACCCCAACAATAGCACTTACTTAATTTAAAAAAGACAAGTCAATGCTCCAATTAGGGTAATACGTTTGACAAATGCATCCCGTAGTTTCACAAAATGGATTGAGTGGAAGATGAGACCCGATCAAGACAACCCCAAAGAGAAGCACTTATGGAATTTAGAGACCACCAATGCCTCTATTTCAGATTATCTTGCTGAGTTTAAAATTTGAGAACAAGCAGTCGATATGGTTGTGTAAGTCAAGTAAAACTACCCCAACAAGTAGCACTTACTCTATGTAAACAAGACAAGTCAATGCTCCTGTTAGGGTAAGACTTTTGACAAATGCATGCCTTAGTATCACGGATTGGTTGGTAGTTGAAGACAAGATCCAATCAAGACAACCCCAAAGAGAAGCACTTATGGAATCAACTTACCACCAATGCCTCTATTTCAGGTTATCTTGCTGAGTTTAAAATTTGAGAACAAACAGTAGATATGGTTGTGTAAGTCAAGTAAAACTACCACAACAATAGCACTTACTTAACTTAAAAAATACAAGTCAATGCTCCGGTCAAGGTAATACGTTTGACAAATGCATACCGTAGTTTCAAAAAATGGATTGAGTGGAAGCCAAGACCCGATCAAGACAACCCCAAAGAGAAGGACTTATGGAATTTTGAGACCACCAATGCTTCTATTTCTGGTTATCTTGCTGAGTTTAAAATTTGAAAACAAGCAGTAGATATGGTTGTGTAAGTCAAGTAAAACTACCCCAACAAGTTGCACTTACTTAATTTAAAAAAGACAAGTCAATGCTCCGGTTAGGGTAATACTTTTGACAAATGCATGCCTTAGTATCACGGATTGGTTGGGAGTTGAAGACAAGATCCAATCAAGACAACCCCAAAGAGAAGCACTTATGGAATCAAATTACCACCAATGCCTCTATTTCAGGTTATCTTGCTGAGTTTAAAATTTGAGAACAAACAGTAGATATGGTTGTGTAAGTCAAGTAAAACTACCACAACAATAGCACTTACTTAACTTCAAAAAGACAATTCAATGCTCCGGTCAAGGTAATACGTTTGACAAATGCATCCCGTAGTTTCAAAAAATGGATTGAGTGGAAGACAAGAGCCGATCAAGACAACCACAAAGAGAAGCACTTATGGAATTTAGAGACCACCAATGCCTCTATTTCAGGTTATCTTGCCGAGTTTAAAATTTGAGAACAAGCAGTAGATATGGTTGTTTAAGTCAAGTAAAACTACCCCAACAAGTAGCACTTACTCTATGTAAACAAGACAAGTCAATGCTCTTGTTAGGGTAATACTTTTGACAAATGCATGCCTTAGTATCACAGATTGGTTGGGAGTTGAAGACAAGATCCAATCAAGACAACCCCAAAGAGAAGCACTTATGGAATCAAATTACCACCAATGCCTCTATTTCAGGTTATCTTGGAGAGTTAAAGTGTAACTGGTTAAGGATGGAAATAAGAACACCCCAAAGAGTGGCACTTCAAAACCCATCTCTCTTGCTCCTCAATGTAGTCTCACCTGGTGAAGATCATGGAATGATGTGGCAGGTCAGAATCTGCTCATCTAATATAGAGGATGCTCTGCCAGACCCTCCCCATTTCTTTGTTGGAAAGGTACCAACGATTTGTTAGACGGTTGTTAACGACCACAATTTTGACCTGGGTGAACGATTCCTCATCACAAACAACTAGTATCAAGTAACGATTAGCATTTGATGAGGTGACAATCAAGACAACCCCAAAGAGAAGCACTTATGGAATCACAACATCACCAATGCCTCTATTTCAGGTTATCTTGAAGTGTTTAAGAAGGTTTTGAGAACATGCAGGGGATATGGTTGTGTAAGTCAAGTAAAACTACCCCAACAAGTAGCACTTACTCAATTTAAAAAAGACAAGTCAATGCTCCTGTTAGGGCAATACTTTTGACAAATGCATGCCTTAGTATCACGGATTGGTTGGGAGTTGAAGACAAGATCCAATCAAGACTACCCCAAAGAGAAGCACTTATGGAATCAAATTACCACCAATGCCTCTATTTCAGGTTATCTTGCTGAGTTTAAAATTTGAGAACAAGCAGCTGATATGGTTGTGTAAGTCAAGTAAAACTAACCCAACAAGTTGCACTTACTTAATTTACAAAAGACAAGTCAATGCTCCAGTTAGGGTAATACGTTTGACAAATGCTTCCCGTAATTTCAAAAAATAGATTGAGTGGAAGACAAGACCCGATCAAGACAACCCCAAAGAGAAGCACTTATGGAATTTAGAGACCACCAATGCCTCTATTTCAGGTTATCTTTTTATCTAAATTTGAGAAGAAGCAGTAGATATGGTTGTTTAAGTCAAGTAAAACTACCCCAACAAGTAGCACTTACTCTATGAAAACAAGACAAGTCAATACTCCTGTTAGGGTAATACTTTTGACAAATGCATGCCTTAGTATCACAGATTGGTTGGGAGTTAAAGACAAGACCCAATCAAGACATCCCCAAAGAGAAGCACTTATGGAATCAAATTACCATCAATGCTTCTATTTCAGGTTATCTTGCTGAGTTTAAAATTTGAGAACAAGCAGTAGATATTGTTGTTTAAGTCAAGTAAAACTACCCCAACAATAGCACTTACTTAATTTAAAAAAGACAAGTCAATGCTCCGGTTAGGGTAATACGTTTGACAAATGCATCCCGTAGTTTCACAAAATGGATTGAGTGGAAGACAAGACCCGATCAAGACAACCCCAAAGAGAAGCACTTATGGAATTTAGAGACCACCAATGCCTCTATTTCAGGTTATCTTGCTGAGATTAAAATTTGAGAACAAGCAGTAGATATGGTTGTTTAAGTCAAGTAAAACTACCCCAACAAGTAGCACTTACTCTATGTAAACAAGACAAGTCAATGCTCCTGTTAGGGTAATACTTTTGACAAATGCATGCCTTAGTATCACGGATTGGTTGGGAGTTGAAGACAAGACCCGATCAAGACAACCCCAAAGAGAAGCACTTATGGAATCAAATTACCACCAATGCCTCTATTTCAGGTTATCTTGGAGAGTTAAAGTTTCACTGGTTAAGGATGGAAACAAGAACACCCCAAAGAGAGGCACTTCAAAACCCAAACTTTCTTGCTCCTCAATGTAGTCTCACCTGGTGAAGATCATGGAATGATGTGGCAGGTCAGAATCTGCTCATCTAATATAGAGGATGCTCTGCCAGAACCTCCCCATTTCTTGGTTGGAAAGGTACTAAACGATTTGGTAGACGGTTGTTAACGACCACAACTTTGACCTGGGTGAACGATTCCTCATCACAAACAACTAGTATCAAGTAACAATTAGTATTTGATGAGGTGACTATCAAGACAACCCCAAAGAGAAGCACTTATGGAATCACAACATCACCAATGCCTCTATTTCAGGTTATCTTGAGGGTTTAACAAGGTTTTGAGAACATGCAGGGGATATGGCTGTGTAAGACAGGTAAAACTACCCCAACAACTAGCACTTACTGAATTTAAAAAAGACAATTCAATGCTCCAGTTTGGTTGATACATTTTCGACAAATGGATCCCTTAGTGTCAAGGTATGGTATGCAGTTGAAGACGAGACCCGATCAAGACAACCCCAAAGAGAAGCACTTATGAAATCAAATTACCATCATTGCTTCTATTTCAGGTTATCTTGCTGAGTTTAAAATTTGAGAACAAGCAGCAGATATGGTTGCGTAAGTCAAGTAAAACTACCCCAACAATAGCACTTACTTAATTTAAAAAAGACAAGTAAATGCTCCGGTCAGGGTAACACGTTTGACAAATGCATCCCGTAGTTTCACAGAATGGATTGAGTGGAAGACAAGACCCGATCAAGACAACCCCAAAGAGAAGCACTTATGGAATTTAGAGACCACCAATGCCTCTATTTCAGGTTATCTTGCTGAGTTTAAATTTGAGAACAAGTAGTAGATATGGTTGTGTAAGTCAAGTAAAACTACCCCAACAAGTAGCACTTACTTAATTTAAAAAAGACAAGTCAATGCTCCAGTTAGGGTAATACGTTTGACAAATGCATCCCGTTATTTCCAAAAAAGGATTGAGTGGAAGACAAGACCCGATCAAGACAACCCCAAAGAGAAGCACTTATGGAATTTAGAGACCACCAATGCCTCTATTTCAGGTTATCTTGCCGAGTTTAAAATTTGAGAACAAGCAGTAGATATGGTTGTTTAAGTCAAGTAAAACTACCCCAACAAGTAGCACTTACTCTACGTAAACAAGACAAGTCAATGCTCCTATTAGGGTAATACTTTTGACAAATGCATGCCTTAGTATCACGGATTGGTTGGAAGTTGAAGACAAGATACAATCAAGACAACCCCAAAGAGAAGCACTTATGGAATCAAATTACCACCAATGCCTCTATTTCAGGTTATCTTGGAGAGTTAAAGTTTAACTGGTTAAGGATGGAAACAAGAACACCCCAAAGAGAGGCACTTCAAAACCCAAACTCTCTTGCTCCTCAATGTAGTCTCACCTGGTGAAGATCATGGAATGATGTGGCAGGTCAGAATCTGCTCATCTAATATAGAGGATGCTCTGCAAGACCCTCCCCATTTCTTTGTTTGAAAAGTACCAACGATTTGGTAGACGGTTGTTAACGACCACAACTTTGACCTGGGTGAACGATTCATCCTCACGAACAACTAGTATCAAGTAACAATTTGCATTTGATGAAGTGACAATCAAGACAACCCCAAAGAGAAGCACTTATGGAATCACAACATCACCAATGCCTCTATTTCAGGTTATCTTGAAGTGTTTAAGAAGGTTTTGAGAACATGCAGGGGATATGGCTGTGTTAAGACAGGTAAAACTACCCGAACAAATAGCACTTACTCAATTTAAAAAAGACAATTCAATGCTCCAGTTAGGTTGATACTTTTGACCAATGCATGCCTTAGTATCACGGATTGGTTGGGAGTTGAAGACAAGACCCGATCAAGACAACCCCAAAGAGAAGCACTTATGGAATCAAATTACCATCAATGCTTCTATTTCAGGTTATCTTGCTGAGTTTAAAATTTGAGAACAAGCAGCTGATATGGTTGTGTAAGTCAAGTAAAACTACCCCAACAAGTAGCACTTACTTAATTTACAAAAGACAAGTCAATGCTCCAGTTAGGGTAATACGTTTGACAAATGCTTCCCGTAATTTCAAAAAATAGATTGAGTGGAAGACAAGACCTGATCAAGACAACCCCAAAGAGAAGCACTTATGGAATCAAATTACCACCAATGCCTCTATTTCAGGTTATCTTTTTATCTAAATTTGAGAACAAGCAGTAGATATGGTTGTTTAAGTCAAGTAAAACTACCCCAACAAGTAGCACTTACTCTATGAAAACAAGACAAGTCAATGCTCCTGTTAGGGTAATACTTTTGACAAATGCATGCCTTAGTATCACAGATTGGTTGGGAATTAAAGACAAGACCCAATCAAGACAACCCCAAAGAGAAGCACTTATGGAATCAAATTACCATCAATGCTTCTATTTCAGGTTATCTTGCTGAGTTTAAAATTTGAGAACAAGCAGTAGATATTGTTGTGTAAGTCAAGTAAAACTACCCCAACAATAGCACTTACTTAATTTAAAAAAGACAAGTCAATGCTCCAGTTAGGGTAATACGTTTGACAAATGCTTCCCGTAATTTAAAAAAATGGATTGAGTGGAAGACAAGACCCGATCAAGACAACCCCAAAGAGAAGCACTTATGGAATTTAGAGACCACCAATGCATCTATTTCAGGTTATCTTGCTGAGTTTAAAATTTGAGAACAAGCAGTAGATATGGTTGTTTAAGTCAAGTAAAACTACCCCAACAATTAGCACTTACTCTATGAAAACAAGACAAGTCAATGCTCCTGTTAGGGTAATACTTTTGACAAATGCATGCCTTAGTATCACGGATTGGTTGGGAGTTGAAGACAAGACCCAATCAAGACAACCCCAAAGAGAAGCACTTATGGAATCAAATTACCATCAATGCTTCTATTTCAGGTTATCTTGCTGAGTTTAAAATTTGAGAACACGCAGGGGACATGGCTGTGTAAGACAGGTAAAACTACCTGAACAAATAGCACTTACTCAATTTAAAAAAGACAATTCAATGCTCCAGTTAGGTTGATACTTTTGACCAATGCATGCCTTAGAATCACGGATTGGTTGGGAGTTGAAGACAAGACCCGATCAAGACAACCCCAAAGAGAAGCACTTATGGAATCAAATTACCCTCAATGCTTCTATTTCAGGTTATCTTGCTGTGTTTAAAATTTGAGAACAAGCAGCAGATATGGTTGTGTAAGTCAAGTAAAACTACCCCAACAAGTAGCACTTACTCTATGTATACAAGACAAGTCAATGCTCCTGGCAGGGTAATACTTTTGACAAATGCATGCCTTAGAATCACGGATTGGTTGGGAGTTGAAGACAAGACCCAATCAAGACAACCCCAAAGATAAGCACTTATGGAATCAAATTACCATTAATGCTTCTATTTCAGGTTATCTTGCTGAGTTTTAAATTTGAGAACAAGCAGTAGATATTGTTGTGTAAGTCAAGTAAAACTACCCCAACAAGTAGCACTTACTTAATTTAAAAAAGACAAGTCAATGCTCCAGTTAGGGTAATACGTTTGACAAATGCTTCCCGTAATTTCAAAAAATGGATTGAGTGGAAGACAAGACCCGATCAAGACAACCCCAAAGAGAAGCACTTATGGAATTTAGAGACCACCAATGCCTCTATTTCAGGTTATCTTGCCGAGTTTAAAATTTGAGAACAAGCAGTGGTTGTTTAAGTCAAGTAAAACTACCCCAACAAGTAGCACTTACTCTATGTAAACAAGAAAAGTCAATGCTCCTATTAGGGTAATACTTTTGACAAATGCATGCCTTAGTATCACGGATTGGTTGGGAGTTGAAGACAAGACCCAATCAAGACAACCCCAAAGAGAAGCACTTATGGAATCAAATTACCATCAATGCTTCTATTTCAGGTAATTTTGCTGAGTTTAAAATTTGAGAACAAGCAGCAGATATGGTTGTGTAAGTCAAGTAAAACTACCCCAACAATAGCACTTACTAAATTTAAAAAAGACAAGTCAATGCTCCGGTCAGGGTAACACGTTTGACAAATGCATTCCGTAGTTTCACAGAGTGGATTGAGTGGAAGACAAGACCCGATCAAGACAACCCCAAAGAGAAGCACTTATGGAATTTAGAGACCACCAATGCCTCTATTTCAGGTTATCTTGCTGAGTTTAAAATTTGAGAACAAGTAGTAGATATGGTTGTGCAAGTCAAGTAAAACTACCCCAACAAGTAGCACTTACTTAATTTAAAAAAGACAAGTCAATGCTCCAGTTAGGGTAATACGTTTGACAAATGCATCCCGTAATTTCAAAAAAAGGATTGAGTGGAAGACAAGACCCGATCAAGACAACCCCAAAGAGAAGCACTTATGGAATTTAGAGACCACCAATGCCTCTATTTCAGGTTATCTTGCCGAGTTAAAAATTTGAGAACAAGCAGTAGATATGGTTGTTTAAGTCAAGTAAAACTACCCCAACAAGTAGCACTTACTCTATGTAAACAAGACAAGTCAATGCTCGTATTAGGGTAATACTTTTGACAAATGCATGCCTTAGTATCACGGATTGGTTTGGAGTTGAAGACAAGATCCAATCAAGACAACCCCAAAGAGAAGCACTTATGGAATCAAATTACCACCAATGCCTCTATTTCAGGTTATCTTGGAGAGTTAAAGTTTAACTGGTTAAGGATGGAAACAAGAACACCCCAAAGAGAGGCACTTCAAAACCCAAACTCTCTTGCTCCTCAATGTAGTCTCACCTGGTGAAGATCATGGAATGATGTGGCAGGTCAGAATCTGCTCATCTAATATAGAGGATGCTCTGCAAGACCCTCCCCATTTCTTTGTTTGAAAAGTACCAACGATTTGGTAGACGGTTGTTAACGACCACAACTTTGACCTGGGTGAACGATTCATCTTCACAAACAACTAGTATCAAGTGACAATTAGCATTTGATGAAGTGACAATCAAGACAACCCCAAAGAGAAGCACTTATGGAATCACAACATCACCAATGCCTCTATTTCAGGTTATCTTGAAGTGTTTAAGAAGGTTTTGAGAACATGCAGGGGATATGGCTGTGTTAGACAGGTAAAACTACCCGAACAAATAGCACTTGCTCAATTTAAAAAAGACAATTCAATGCTCCTGTTAGGGTAATACTTTTGACAAATGCATGCCTTAGTATCACGGATTGGTTGGGAGTTGAAGACAAGACCCAATCAAGACAACCCCAAAGAGAAGCACTTATGGAATCAAATTACCACCAATGGCTCGATTTCAGGTTATCTTGCTGAGTTCAAAATTTGAGAGCAAACAGTAGATATGGTTGTGTAAGTCAAGTAAAACTACCACAACAATGGCGCTTACTTGATTTAAAAAAGACAAGTCAATGCTCCGGTCAGGGTAATACGTTTGACAAATGCATGCCGTAGTTTCACAAAATGGATTGAGTGGAAGACAAGACCCGATCAAGACAACCCCAAAGAGAAGCACTTATTGAATTTAGAGACCACCAATGCCTCTATTTCAAGTTATCTTGCTGAGTTTAATATTTGAGAACAAGCAGTAGATAAGGTTGTTTAAGTCAAGTAAAACTACCCCAACAAGTAGCACTTACTCTATGAAAACAAGACAAGTCAATACTCCTGTTAGGGTAATACTTTTGACAAATGCATGCCTTAGTATCACAGATTGGTTGGGAGTTAAAGACAAGACCCAATCAAGACAACCCCAAAGAGAAGCACTTATGGAATCAAATTACCATCAATGCTTCTATTTCAGGTTATCTTGCTGAGTTTAAAATTTGAGAACAAGCAGTAGATATTGTTGTGTAAGTCAAGTAAAACTACCCCAACAATAGCACTTACTGAATTGAAAAAAGACAAGTCAATGCTCCAGTTAGGGTAATACGTTTGACAAATGCATCCCGTTGTTTCACAAAATGGATTGAGTGGAAGACATGACCCGATCAAGACAACCCCAAAGAGAAGCACTTATGGAATTTAGAGACCACCAATGCCTCTATTTCAGGTTATCTTGCTGAGTTTAAAATTTGAAAACAAGCAGTAGATATGGTTGTTTAAGTCAAGTAAAACTACCCCAACAAGTAGCACTTACTCTATGTAAACAAGACAAGTCAATGCTCCTGTTAGGGTAATACTTTTGACAAATGCATGCCTTAGTATCACGGATTGGTTGGGAGTTGAAGACAAGACCCAATCAAGACAACCCCAAAGGGAGCACTTATGGAATCAAATTACCACCAATGCCTCTATTTCAGGTTATCTTGGAGAGTTAAAGTGTAACTGGTTAAGGATGGAAACAAGAACACCCCAAAGAGTGGCACTTCAAAACCCAAACTCTCTTGCTCCTCAATGTAGTCTCACCTGGTGAAGATCATGGAATGATGTGGCAGGTCAGAATCTGCTCATCTAATATAGAGGATGCCCTGCCAGACCCTCCCCATTTCTTTGTTGGAAAGGTACCAACGATTTGGTAGACGGTTGTTAACGACCACAATTTTGACCTGGGTGAACGATTCCTCATCACAAACAACTAGTATCAAGTAACAATTAGCATTTGATGAGGTGACAATCAAGACAACCCCAAAGAGAAGCACTTATGGAATCACAACATCACCAATGCCTCTATTTCAGGTTATCTTGAAGTGTTTAAGAAGGTTTGAGAACATGCAGGGGATATGGCTGTGTAAGACAGGTAAAACTACCCGAACAAATAGCACTTACTTAATTTAAAAAAGACAATTCAATGCTCCAGTTAGGTTGATACTTTCGACAAATGGATCCCTTAGTGTCAAGGTATGGTATGCAGTTGAAGACAAGACCCGATCAAGACCACCCCAAAGAGAAGCACTTATGGAATCAAATTACCATCAATGCTTCTATTTCAGGTTATCTTGCTGAGTTTAAAATTTGAGAACAAGCAGCTGATATGGTTGTGTAAGTCAAGTAAAACTACCCCAACAAGTAGCACTTACTTAATTTACAAAAGACAAGTCAATGCTCTAGTTAGGGTAATACGTTTGACAAATGCTTCCCGTAATTTAAAAAAATAGATTGAGCGGAAGACAAGACCCGATCAAGACAACCCCAAAGAGAAGCACTTATGGAATTTAGAGACCACCAATGCATCTATTTCAGGTTATCTTGCTGAGTTTAAAATTTGAGAACAAGCAGTAGATATGGTTGTTTAAGTCAAGTAAAACTACCCCAACAATTAGCACTTACTCTATGAAAACAAGATATGTCAATGCTCCTGTTAGGGTAATACTTTTGACAAATGCATGCCTTAGTATCACGGATTGGTTGGGAGTTGAAGACAAGACCCGATCAAGACAACCCCAAAGAGAAGCACTTATGGAATCAAATTACCCTCAATGCTTCTATTTCAGGTTATCTTGCTGTGTTTAAAATTTGAGAACAAGCAGCAGATATGGTTGTGTAAGTCAAGTAAAACTACCCCAACAAGTAGCACTTACTCTATGTATACAAGACAAGTCAATGCTCCTGGCAGGGTAATACTTTTGACAAATGCATGCCTTAGAATCACGGATTGGTTGGGAGTTGAAGACAAGACCCAATCAAGACAACCCCAAAGATAAGCACTTATGGAATCAAATTACCATTAATGCTTCTATTTCAGGTTATCTTGCTGAGTTTTAAATTTGAGAACAAGCAGTAGATATTGTTGTGTAAGTCAAGTAAAACTACCCCAACAAGTAGCACTTACTTAATTTAAAAAAGACAAGTCAATGCTCCAGTTAGGGTAATACGTTTGACAAATGCTTCCCGTAATTTCAAAAAATGGATTGAGTGGAAGACAAGACCCGATCAAGACAACCCCAAAGAGAAGCACTTATGGAATTTAGAGACCACCAATGCCTCTATTTCAGGTTATCTTGCCGAGTTTAAAATTTGAGAACAAGCAGTGGTTGTTTAAGTCAAGTAAAACTACCCCAACAAGTAGCACTTACTCTATGTAAACAAGAAAAGTCAATGCTCCTATTAGGGTAATACTTTTGACAAATGCATGCCTTAGTATCACGGATTGGTTGGGAGTTGAAGACAAGACCCAATCAAGACAACCCCAAAGAGAAGCACTTATGGAATCAAATTACCATCAATGCTTCTATTTCAGGTAATTTTGCTGAGTTTAAAATTTGAGAACAAGCAGCAGATATGGTTGTGTAAGTCAAGTAAAACTACCCCAACAATAGCACTTACTAAATTTAAAAAAGACAAGTCAATGCTCCGGTCAGGGTAACACGTTTGACAAATGCATTCCGTAGTTTCACAGAGTGGATTGAGTGGAAGACAAGACCCGATCAAGACAACCCCAAAGAGAAGCACTTATGGAATTTAGAGACCACCAATGCCTCTATTTCAGGTTATCTTGCTGAGTTTAAAATTTGAGAACAAGTAGTAGATATGGTTGTGCAAGTCAAGTAAAACTACCCCAACAAGTAGCACTTACTTAATTTAAAAAAGACAAGTCAATGCTCCAGTTAGGGTAATACGTTTGACAAATGCATCCCGTAATTTCAAAAAAAGGATTGAGTGGAAGACAAGACCCGATCAAGACAACCCCAAAGAGAAGCACTTATGGAATTTAGAGACCACCAATGCCTCTATTTCAGGTTATCTTGCCGAGTTAAAAATTTGAGAACAAGCAGTAGATATGGTTGTTTAAGTCAAGTAAAACTACCCCAACAAGTAGCACTTACTCTATGTAAACAAGACAAGTCAATGCTCGTATTAGGGTAATACTTTTGACAAATGCATGCCTTAGTATCACGGATTGGTTTGGAGTTGAAGACAAGATCCAATCAAGACAACCCCAAAGAGAAGCACTTATGGAATCAAATTACCACCAATGCCTCTATTTCAGGTTATCTTGGAGAGTTAAAGTTTAACTGGTTAAGGATGGAAACAAGAACACCCCAAAGAGAGGCACTTCAAAACCCAAACTCTCTTGCTCCTCAATGTAGTCTCACCTGGTGAAGATCATGGAATGATGTGGCAGGTCAGAATCTGCTCATCTAATATAGAGGATGCTCTGCAAGACCCTCCCCATTTCTTTGTTTGAAAAGTACCAACGATTTGGTAGACGGTTGGTAACGACCACAACTTTGACCTGGGTGAACGATTCATCCTCACAAACAACTAGTATCAAGTAACAATTAGCATTTGATGAAGTGACAATCAAGACAACCCCAAAGAGAAGCACTTATGGAATCACAACATCACCAATGCCTCTATTTCAGGTTATCTTGAAGTGTTTAAGAAGGTTTTGAGAACATGCAGGGGATATGGCTGTGTTAGACAGGTAAAACTACCCGAACAAATAGCACTTACTCAATTTAAAAAAGACAATTCAATGCTCCAGTTAGGTTGATACTTTTGACCAATGCATGCCTTAGTATCACGGATTGGTTGGGAGTTGAAGACAAGACCCGATCAAGACAACCCCAAAGAGAAGCACTTATGGAATCAAATTACCATCAATGCTTCTATTTCAGGTTATCTTGCTGAGTTTAAAATTTGAGAACAAGCAGCTGATATGGTTGTGTAAGTCAAGTAAAACTACCCCAACAAGTAGCACTTACTTAATTTACAAAAGACAAGTCAATGCTCCAGTTAGGGTAATACGTTTGACAAATGCTTCCCGTAATTTCAAAAAATAGATTGAGTGGAAGACAAGACCTGATCAAGACAACCCCAAAGAGAAGCACTTATGGAATTTAGAGACCACCAATGCCTCTATTTCAGGTTATCTTTTTATCTAAATTTGAGAACAAGCAGTAGATATGGTTGTTTAAGTCAAGTAAAACTACCCCAACAAGTAGCACTTACTCTATGAAAACAAGACAAGTCAATGCTCCTGTTAGGGTAATACTTTTGACAAATGCATGCCTTAGTATCACAGATTGGTTGGGAATTAAAGACAAGACCCAATCAAGACAACCCCAAAGAGAAGCACTTATGGAATCAAATTACCATCAATGCTTCTATTTCAGGTTATCTTGCTGAGTTTAAAATTTGAGAACAAGCAGTAGATATTGTTGTGTAAGTCAAGTAAAACTACCCCAACAATAGCACTTACTTAATTTAAAAAAGACAAGTCAATGCTCCAGTTAGGGTAATACGTTTGACAAATGCTTCCCGTAATTTAAAAAAATGGATTGAGTGGAAGACAAGACCCGATCAAGACAACCCCAAAGAGAAGCACTTATGGAATTTAGAGACCACCAATGCATCTATTTCAGGTTATCTTGCTGAGTTTAAAATTTGAGAACAAGCAGTAGATATGGTTGTTTAAGTCAAGTAAAACTACCCCAACAATTAGCACTTACTCTATGAAAACAAGACAAGTCAATGCTCCTGTTAGGGTAATACTTTTGACAAATGCATGCCTTAGTATCACGGATTGGTTGGGAGTTGAAGACAAGACCCAATCAAGACAACCCCAAAGAGAAGCACTTATGGAATCAAATTACCATCAATGCTTCTATTTCAGGTTATCTTGCTGAGTTTAAAATTTGAGAACACGCAGGGGACATGGCTGTGTAAGACAGGTAAAACTACCTGAACAAATAGCACTTACTCAATTTAAAAAAGACAATTCAATGCTCCAGTTAGGTTGATACTTTTGACCAATGCATGCCTTAGAATCACGGATTGGTTGGGAGTTGAAGACAAGACCCGATCAAGACAACCCCAAAGAGAAGCACTTATGGAATCAAATTACCCTCAATGCTTCTATTTCAGGTTATCTTGCTGTGTTTAAAATTTGAGAACAAGCAGCAGATATGGTTGTGTAAGTCAAGTAAAACTACCCCAACAAGTAGCACTTACTCTATGTATACAAGACAAGTCAATGCTCCTGGCAGGGTAATACTTTTGACAAATGCATGCCTTAGAATCACGGATTGGTTGGGAGTTGAAGACAAGACCCAATCAAGACAACCCCAAAGATAAGCACTTATGGAATCAAATTACCATTAATGCTTCTATTTCAGGTTATCTTGCTGAGTTTTAAATTTGAGAACAAGCAGTAGATATTGTTGTGTAAGTCAAGTAAAATTACCCCAACAAGTAGCACTTACTTAATTTAAAAAAGACAAGTCAATGCTCCAGTTAGGGTAATACGTTTGACAAATGCTTCCCGTAATTTCAAAAAATGGATTGAGTGGAAGACAAGACCCGATCAAGACAACCCCAAAGAGAAGCACTTATGGAATTTAGAGACCACCAATGCCTCTATTTCAGGTTATCTTGCCGAGTTTAAAATTTGAGAACAAGCAGTGGTTGTTTAAGTCAAGTAAAACTACCCCAACAAGTAGCACTTACTCTATGTAAACAAGAAAAGTCAATGCTCCTATTAGGGTAATACTTTTGACAAATGCATGCCTTAGTATCACGGATTGGTTGGGAGTTGAAGACAAGACCCAATCAAGACAACCCCAAAGAGAAGCACTTATGGAATCAAATTACCATCAATGCTTCTATGTCAGGTAATTTTGCTGAGTTTAAAATTTGAGAACAAGCAGCAGATATGGTTGTGTAAGTCAAGTAAAACTACCCCAACAATAGCACTTACTAAATTTAAAAAAGACAAGTCAATGCTCCGGTCAGGGTAACACGTTTGACAAATGCATTCCGTAGTTTCACAGAGTGGATTGAGTGGAAGACAAGACCCGATCAAGACAACCCCAAAGAGAAGCACTTATGGAATTTAGAGACCACCAATGCCTCTATTTCAGGTTATCTTGCTGAGTTTAAAATTTGAGAACAAGTAGTAGATATGGTTGTGCAAGTCAAGTAAAACTACCCCAACAAGTAGCACTTACTTAATTTAAAAAAGACAAGTCAATGCTCCAGTTAGGGTAATACGTTTGACAAATGCATCCCGTAATTTCAAAAAAAGGATTGAGTGGAAGACAAGACCCGATCAAGACAACCCCAAAGAGAAGCACTTATGGAATTTAGAGACCACCAATGCCTCTATTTCAGGTTATCTTGCCGAGTTAAAAATTTGAGAACAAGCAGTAGATATGGTTGTTTAAGTCAAGTAAAACTACCCCAACAAGTAGCACTTACTCTATGTAAACAAGACAAGTCAATGCTCGTATTAGGGTAATACTTTTGACAAATGCATGCCTTAGTATCACGGATTGGTTTGGAGTTGAAGACAAGATCCAATCAAGACAACCCCAAAGAGAAGCACTTATGGAATCAAATTACCACCAATGCCTCTATTTCAGGTTATCTTGGAGAGTTAAAGTTTAACTGGTTAAGGATGGAAACAAGAACACCCCAAAGAGAGGCACTTCAAAACCCAAACTCTCTTGCTCCTCAATGTAGTCTCACCTGGTGAAGATCATGGAATGATGTGGCAGGTCAGAATCTGCTCATCTAATATAGAGGATGCTCTGCAAGACCCTCCCCATTTCTTTGTTTGAAAAGTACCAACGATTTGGTAGACGGTTGTTAACGACCACAACTTTGACCTGGGTGAACGATTCATCCTCACAAACAACTAGTATCAAGTAACAATTAGCATTTGATGAAGTGACAATCAAGACAACCCCAAAGAGAAGCACTTATGGAATCACAACATCACCAATGCCTCTATTTCAGGTTATCTTGAAGTGTTTAAGAAGGTTTTGAGAACATGCAGGGGATATGGCTGTGTAAGACAGGTAAAACTACCCGAACAAATAGCACTTACTTAATTTAAAAAAGACAATTCAATGCTCCAGTTAGGTTGATACTTTTGACCAATGCATGCCTTAGTATCACGGATTGGTTGGGAGTTGAAGACAAGACCCGATCAAGACAACCCCAAAGAGAAGCACTTATGGAATCAAATTACCATCAATGCTTCTATTTCAGGTTATCTTGCTGAGTTTAAAATTTGAGAACAAGCAGCTGATATGGTTGTGTAAGTCAAGTAAAACTACCCCAACAAGTAGCACTTACTTAATTTACAAAAGACAAGTCAATGCTCCAGTTAGGGTAATACGTTTGACAAATGCTTCCCGTAATTTCAAAAAATAGATTGAGTGGAAGACAAGACCTGATCAAGACAACCCCAAAGAGAAGCACTTATGGAATTTAGAGACCACCAATGCCTCTATTTCAGGTTATCTTTTTATCTAAATTTGAGAACAAGCAGTAGATATGGTTGTTTAAGTCAAGTAAAACTACCCCAACAATTAGCACTTACTCTATGAAAACAAGACAAGTCAATGCTCCTGTTAGGGTAATACTTTTGACAAATGCATGCCTTAGTGTCAAGGTATGGTATGCAGTTGAAGACAAGACCCGATCAAGACCACCCCAAAGAGAAGCACTTATGGAATCAAATTACCATCAATGCTTCTATTTCAGGTTATCTTGCTGAGTTTAAAATTTGAGAACAAGCAGCTGATATGGTTGTGTAAGTCAAGTAAAACTACCCCAACAAGTAGCACTTACTTAATTTAAAAAAGACAAGTCAATGCTCCTAGTTAGGGTAATACGTTTGACAAATGCTTCCCGTAATTTAAAAAAATAGGATTGAGTGGAAGACAAGACCCGATCAAGACAACCCCAAAGAGAAGCACTTATGGAATTTAGAGACCACCAATGCATCTATTTCAGGTTATCTTGCTGAGTTTAAAATTTGAGAACAAGCAGTAGATATGGTTGTTTAAGTCAAGTAAAACTACCCCAACAATTAGCACTTACTCTATGAAAACAAGACATGTCAATGCTCCTATTAGGGTAATACTTTTGACAAATGCATGCCTTAGTATCACGGATTGGTTGGGAGTTGAAGACAAGACCCAATCAAGACAACCCCAAAGAGAAGCACTTATGGAATCAAATTACCATCAATGCTTCTATTTCAGGTTATCTTGCTGAGTTTAAAATTTGAGAACACGCAGGGGACATGGCTGTGTAAGACAGGTAAAACTACCTGAACAAATAGCACTTACTCAATTTAAAAAAGACAATTCAATGCTCCAGTTAGGTTGATACTTTTGACCAATGCATGCCTTAGAATCACGGATTGGTTGGGAGTTGAAGACAAGACCCGATCAAGACAACCCCAAAGAGAAGCACTTATGGAATCAAATTACCCTCAATGCTTCTATTTCAGGTTATCTTGCTGAGTTTAAAATTTGAGAACAAGCAGTAGATATTGTTGTGTAAGTCAAGTAAAACTACCCCAACAATAGCACTTACTGAATTGAAAAAAGACAAGTCAATGCTCCAGTTAGGGTAATACGTTTGACAAATGCATCCCGTTGTTTCACAAAATGGATTGAGTGGAAGACATGACCCGATCAAGACAACCCCAAAGAGAAGCACTTATGGAATTTAGAGACCACCAATGCCTCTATTTCAGGTTATCTTGCTGAGTTTAAAATTTGAAAACAAGCAGTAGATATGGTTGTTTAAGTCAAGTAAAACTACCCCAACAAGTAGCACTTACTCTATGTAAACAAGACAAGTCAATGCTCCTGTTAGGGTAATACTTTTGACAAATGCATGCCTTAGTATCACGGATTGGTTGGGAGTTGAAGACAAGACCCAATCAAGACAACCCCAAAGGGAGCACTTATGGAATCAAATTACCACCAATGCCTCTATTTCAGGTTATCTTGGAGAGTTAAAGTGTAACTGGTTAAGGATGGAAACAAGAACACCCCAAAGAGTGGCACTTCAAAACCCAAACTCTCTTGCTCCTCAATGTAGTCTCACCTGGTGAAGATCATGGAATGATGTGGCAGGTCAGAATCTGCTCATCTAATATAGAGGATGCCCTGCCAGACCCTCCCCATTTCTTTGTTGGAAAGGTACCAACGATTTGGTAGACGGTTGTTAACGACCACAATTTTGACCTGGGTGAACGATTCCTCATCACAAACAACTAGTATCAAGTAACAATTAGCATTTGATGAGGTGACAATCAAGACAACCCCAAAGAGAAGCACTTATGGAATCACAACATCACCAATGCCTCTATTTCAGGTTATCTTGAAGTGTTTAAGAAGGTTTGAGAACATGCAGGGGATATGGCTGTGTAAGACAGGTAAAACTACCCGAACAAATAGCACTTACTTAATTTAAAAAAGACAATTCAATGCTCCAGTTAGGTTGATACTTTCGACAAATGGATCCCTTAGTGTCAAGGTATGGTATGCAGTTGAAGACAAGACCCGATCAAGACCACCCCAAAGAGAAGCACTTATGGAATCAAATTACCATCAATGCTTCTATTTCAGGTTATCTTGCTGAGTTTAAAATTTGAGAACAAGCAGCTGATATGGTTGTGTAAGTCAAGTAAAACTACCCCAACAAGTAGCACTTACTTAATTTACAAAAGACAAGTCAATGCTCTAGTTAGGGTAATACGTTTGACAAATGCTTCCCGTAATTTAAAAAAATAGATTGAGCGGAAGACAAGACCCGATCAAGACAACCCCAAAGAGAAGCACTTATGGAATTTAGAGACCACCAATGCCTCTATTTCAGGTTATCTTTTTATCTAAATTTGAGAACAAGCAGTAGATATGGTTGTTTAAGTCAAGTAAAACTACCCCAACAAGTAGCACTTACTCTATGAAAACAAGACAAGTCAATGCTCCTGTTAGGGTAATACTTTTGACAAATGCATGCCTTAGTATCACAGATTGGTTGGGAGTTAAAGACAAGACCCAATCAAGACAACCCTATAGAGAAGCACTTATGGAATCAAATTACCATCAATGCTTCTATTTCAGGTTATCTTGCTGAGTTTAAAATTTGAGAACAAGCAGCAGTTATGGTTGTGTAAGTCAAGTATAACTACCCCAACAATAGCACTTTCTTAATTTAAAAAAGACAAGTCAATGCTCCGGTTAGGGTAATACGTTTGACAAATGCATCCCGTAGTTTCACAGAATGGATTGAGTGGAAGACAAGACCCGATCAAGACAACCCCAAAGAGAAGCACTTATGGAATTCAGAGACCACCAATGCCTCTATTTCAGGTTATCTTGCTGAGATTAAAATTTGAGAACAAGCAGTAGATATGGTTGTTTAAGTCAAGTAAAACTACCCCAACAAGTAGCACTTACTCTATGTAAACAAGACAAGTCAATGCTCCTATTAGGGTAATACTTTTGACAAATGCATGCCTTAGTATCACGGATTGGTTGGGAGTTGAAGACAAGATCCAATCAAGACAACCCCAAAGAGAAGCACTTATGGAATCAAATTACCACCAATGCCTCTATTTCAGGTTATCTTGGAGAGTTAAAGTTTAACTGGTAAAGGATGGAAACAAGAACACCCCAAAGAGAGGCACTTCAAAACCCAAACTCTCTTGCTCCTCAATGTAGTCTCACCTGGTGAAGATCATGGAATGATGTGGCAGGTCAGAATCTGCTCATCTAATATAGAGGATGCTCTGCAAGACCCTCCCCATTTCTTTGTTTGAAAAGTACCAACGATTTGGTAGACGGTTGTTAACGACCACAACTTTGACCTGGGTGAACGATTCATCCTCACAAACAACTAGTATCAAGTAACAATTAGCATTTGATGAAGTGACAATCAAGACAACCCCAAAGAGAAGCACTTATGGAATCACAACATCACCAATGCCTCTATTTCAGGTTATCTTGAAGTGTTTAAGAAGGTTTTGAGAACATGCAGGGGATATGGCTGTGTTAGACAGGTAAAACTACCTGAACAAATAGCATTTACTCAATTTAAAAAAGACAATTCAATGCTCCAGTTAGGTTGATACTTTTGACCAATGCATGCCTTAGTATCACGGATTGGTTGGGAGTTGAAGACAAGACCCGATCAAGACAACCCCAAAGAGAAGCACTTATGGAATCAAATTACCATCAATGCTTCTATTTCAGGTTATCTTGCTGAGTTTAAAATTTGAGAACAAGCAGCAGTTATGGTTGTGTAAGTCAAGTATAACTACCCCAACAATAGCACTTTCTTAATTTAAAAAAGACAAGTCAATGCTCCGGTTAGGGTAATACGTTTGACAAATGCATCCCGTAGTTTCACAAAATGGATTGAGTGGAAGACAAGACCCGATCAAGACAACCCCAAAGAGAAGCACTTATGGAATCAAATTACCATCAATGCTTCTATTTCAGGTTATCTTGCTGAGTTTAAAATTTGAGAACAAGCAGCAGTTATGGTTGTGTAAGTCAAGTATAACTACCCCAACAATAGCACTTTCTTAATTTAAAAAAGACAAGTCAATGCTCCGGTTAGGGTAATACGTTTGACAAATGCATCCCGTAGTTTCACAAAATGGATTGAGTGGAAGACAAGACCCGATCAAGACAACCCCAAAGAGAAGCACTTATGGAATTCAGAGACCACCAATGCCTCTATTTCAGGTTATCTTGCTGAGATTAAAATTTGAGAACAAGCAGTAGATATGGTTGTTTAAGTCAAGTAAAACTACCCCAACAAGTAGCACTTACTCTATGTAAACAAGACAAGTCAATGCTCCTATTAGGGTAATACTTTTGACAAATGCATGCCTTAGTATCACGGATTGGTTGGGAGTTGAAGACAAGATCCAATCAAGACAACCCCAAAGAGAAGCACTTATGGAATCAAATTACCACCAATGCCTCTATTTCAGGTTATCTTGGAGAGTTAAAGTTTAACTGGTAAAGGATGGAAACAAGAACACCCCAAAGAGAGGCACTTCAAAACCCAAACTCTCTTGCTCCTCAATGTAGTCTCACCTGGTGAAGATCATGGAATGATGTGGCAGGTCAGAATCTGCTCATCTAATATAGAGGATGCTCTGCAAGACCCTCCCCATTTCTTTGTTTGAAAAGTACCAACGATTTGGTAGACGGTTGTTAACGACCACAACTTTGACCTGGGTGAACGATTCATCCTCACAAACAACTAGTATCAAGTAACAATTAGCATTTGATGAAGTGACAATCAAGACAACCCCAAAGAGAAGCACTTATGGAATCACAACATCACCAATGCCTCTATTTCAGGTTATCTTGAAGTGTTTAAGAAGGTTTTGAGAACATGCAGGGGATATGGCTGTGTTAGACAGGTAAAACTACCTGAACAAATAGCACTTACTCAATTTAAAAAAGACAATTCAATGCTCCAGTTAGGTTGATACTTTTGACCAATGCATGCCTTAGTATCACGGATTGGTTGGGAGTTGAAGACAAGACCCGATCAAGACAACCCCAAAGAGAAGCACTTATGGAATCAAATTACCATCAATGCTTCTATTTCAGGTTATCTTGCTGAGTTTAAAATTTGAGAACAAGCAGCTGATATGGTTGTGTAAGTCAAGTAAAACTAACCCAACAAGTAGCACTTACTTAATTTACAAAAGACAAGTCAATGCTCCAGTTAGGGTAATACGTTTGACAAATGCTTCCCGTAATTTCAAAAAATAGATTGAGTGGAAGACAAGGCCCGATCCAGACCACCCAAAGAGAAGCACTTATGGTAATTTAGAGACCACCAATGCCTCTATTTCAGGTTATCTTTTTATCTAAATTTGAGAACAAGCAGTAGATATGGTTGTTTAAGTCAAGTAAAACTACCCCAACAAGTAGCACTTACTCTATGAAAACAAGACAAGTCAATGCTCCTGTTAGGGTAATACTTTTGACAAATGCATGCCTTAGTATCACAGATTGGTTGGGAGTTAAAGACAAGACCCAATCAAGACAACCCCAAAGAGAAGCACTTATGGAATCAAATTACCATCAATGCTTCTATTTCAGGTTATCTTGCTGAGTTTAAAATTTGAGAACAAGCAGCAGATATGGTTGTGTAAGTCAAGTAAAACTACCCCAACAATAGCACTTACTTAATTTAAAAAAGACAAGTCAATGCTCCGGTCAGGGTAACACGTTTGACAAATGCATCCCGTAGTTTCACAGAATGGATTGAGTGGAAGACAAGACCCGATCAAGACAACCCCAAAGAGAAGCACTTATGGAATTTAGAGACCACCAATGCCTCTATTTCAGGTTATCTTGCTGAGTTTAAAATTTGAGAACAAGTAGTAGATATGGTTGTGTAAGTCAAGTAAAACTACCCCAACAAGTAGCACTTACTTAATTTAAAAAAGAAAAGTCAATGCTCCAGTTAGGGTAATACGTTTGACAAATGCATCCCGTAATTTCAAAAAAAGGATTGAGTGGAAGACAAGACCCGATCAAGACAACCCCAAAGAGAAGCACTTATGGAATTTAGAGACCACCAATGCCTCTATTTCAGGTTATCTTGCCGAGTTTAAAATTTGAGAACAAGCAGTGGTTGTTTAAGTCAAGTAAAACTACCCCAACAAGTAGCACTTACTCTATGTAAACAAGACAAGTCAATGCTCCTATTAGGGTAATACTTTTGACAAATGCATGCCTTAGTATCACGGATTGGTTGGGAGTTGAAGACAAGACCCAATCAAGACAACCCCAAAGAGAAGCACTTATGGAATCAAATTACCATCAATGCTTCTATTTCAGGTTATCTTGCTGAGTTTAAAATTTGAGAACAAGCAGCAGATATGGTTGTGTAAGGCAAGTATAACTACCCCAACAATAGCACTTTCTTAATTTAAAAAAGACAAGTCAATGCTCCGGTTAGGGTAATACGTTTGACAAATGCATCCCGTAGTTTCACAAAATGGATTGAGTGGAAGACAAGACCCGATCAAGACAACCCCAAAGAGAAGCACTTATGGAATTCAGAGACAACCAATGCCTCTATTTCAGGTTATCTTGCTGAGATTAAAATTTGAGAACAAGCAGTAGATATGGTTGTTTAAGTCAAGTAAAACTACCCCAACAAGTAGCACTTACTCTATGTAAACAAGACAAGTCAATGCTCCTATTAGGGTAATACTTTTGACAAATGCATGCCTTAGTATCACGGATTGGTTGGGAGTTGAAGACAAGATCCAATCAAGACAACCCCAAAGAGAAGCACTTATGGAATCAAATTACCACATAATGCCTCTATTTCAGGTTATCTTGGAGAGTTAAAGTTTAACTGGTAAAGGATGGAAACAAGAACACCCCAAAGAGAGGCACTTCAAAACCCAAACTCTCTTGCTCCTCAATGTAGTCTCACCTGGTGAAGATCATGGAATGATGTGGCAGGTCAGAATCTGCTCATCTAATATAGAGGATGCTCTGCAAGACCCTCCCCATTTCTTTGTTTGAAAAGTACCAACGATTTGGTAGACGGTTGTTAACGACCACAACTTTGACCTGGGTGAACGATTCATCCTCACAAACAACTAGTATCAAGTAACAATTTGCATTTGATGAAGTGACAATCAAGACAACCCCAAAGAGAAGCACTTATGGAATCACAACATCACCAATGCCTCTATTTCAGGTTATCTTGAAGTGTTTAAGAAGGTTTTGAGAACATGCAGGGGATATGGCTGTGTTAGACAGGTAAAACTACCTGAACAAATAGCACTTACTCAATTTAAAAAAGACAATTCAATGCTCCAGTTAGGTTGATACTTTTGACCAATGCATGCCTTAGTATCACGGATTGGTTGGGAGTTGAAGACAAGACCCGATCAAGACAACCCCAAAGAGAAGCACTTATGGAATCAAATTACCATCAATGCTTCTATTTCAGGTTATCTTGCTGAGTTTAAAATTTGAGAACAAGCAGCTGATATGGTTGTGTAAGTCAAGTAAAACTAACCCAACAAGTAGCACTTACTTAATTTACAAAAGACAAGTCAATGCTCCAGTTAGGGTAATACGTTTGACAAATGCTTCCCGTAATTTCAAAAAATAGATTGAGTGGAAGACAAGGCCCGATCAAGACAAACCCAAAGAGAAGCACTTATGGAATTTAGAGACCACCAATGCCTCTATTTCAGGTTATCTTTTTATCTAAATTTGAGAACAAGCAGTAGATATGGTTGTTTAAGTCAAGTAAAACTACCCCAACAAGTAGCACTTACTCTATGAAAACAAGACGAGTCAATGCTCCTGTTAGGGTAATACTTTTGACAAATGCATGCCCTTAGTATCACAGATTGGTTGGGAGTTAAAGACAAGACCCAATCAAGACAACCCCAAAGAGAAGCACTTATGGAATCAAATTACCATCAATGCTTCTATTTCAGGTTATCTTGCTGAGTTTAAAATTTGAGAACAAGCAGCAGATATTGTTGTGTAAGTCAAGTAAAACTACCCCAACAATAGCACTTACTTAATTTAAAAAAGACAAGTCAATCCTCCGGTCAGGGTAACACGTTTGACAAATGCATCCCGTAGTTTCACAGAATGGATTGAGTGGAAGACAAGACCCGATCAAGACAACCCCAAAGAGAAGCACTTATGGAATTTAGAGACCACCAATGCCTCTATTTCAGGTTATCTTGCTGAGTTTAAAATTTGAGAACAAGTAGTAGATATGGTTGTGTAAGTCAAGTAAAACTACCCCAACAAGTAGCACTTACTTAATTTAAAAAAGAAAAGTCAATGCTCCAGTTAGGGTAATACGTTTGACAAATGCATCCCGTAATTTCAAAAAAAGGATTGAGTGGAAGACAAGACCCGATCAAGACAACCCCAAAGAGAAGCACTTATGGAATTTAGAGACCACCAATGCCTCTATTTCAGGTTATCTTGCCGAGTTTAAAATTTGAGAACAAGCAGTGGTTGTTTAAGTCAAGTAAAACTACCCCAACAAGTAGCACTTACTCTATGTAAACAAGACAAGTCAATGCTCCTGTTAGGGTAATACTTTTGACCAATGCATGCCTTAGTATCACGGATTGGTTGGGAGTTGAAGACAAGATCCAATCAAGACAACCCCAAAGAGAAGCACTTATGGAATCAAATTACCACCAATGCCTCTATTTCAGGTTATCTTGGAGAGTTAAAGTTTAACTGGTTAAGGATGGAAACAAGAACACCCCAAAGAGAGGCACTTCAAAACCCAAACTCTCTTGCTCCTCAATGTAGTCTCACCTGGTGAAGATCATGGAATGATGTGGCAGGTCAGAATCTGCTCATCTAATATAGAGGATGCTCTGCCAGATCCCTCCCCATTTCTTTGTTGGAAAGGTACCAACGATTTGGTAGACGGTTGTTAACGACCACAACTTTTGACCTGGGTGAACGATTCCTCATCACAAACAACTAGTATCAAGTAACAATTAGCATTTGATGAGGTGACTATCAAGACAACCCCAAAGAGAAGCACTTATGGAATCACAAAATCGCCAATGCCACTATTTCAGGTTATCTTGAAGTGTTTAAGAAGGTTTTGAGAACATGCAGGGGATATGGCTGTGTAAGACAAGTAAAACTACCACAACAACTAGCATTTACTTAATTTAAAAAAGACAATTCAATGCTCCAGTTAGGTTGATACTTTCGACAAATGGATCCCTTAGTGTCAAGGTATGGTATGCAGTTGAAGACAAGACCCGATCAAGACAACCCCAGAGAGAAGCACTTATGGAATCAAATAACCATCAATGCTTCTATTTCAGGTTATCTTGCTGAGTTTAAAATTTGAGAACAAGCAGCAGATATGGTTGTGTAAGTCAAGTAAAACTACCCCAACAATAGCACTTACTTAATTTAAAAAAGACAAGTCAATGCTCCTGTTAGGGTAATACTTTTGACAAATGCATGCCTTAGTATCACAGATTGGTTGGGAGTTAAAGACAAGACCCAATCAAGACAACCCCAAAGAGAAGCACTTATGGAATCAAATTACCATCAATGCTTCTATTTCAGGTTATCTTGCTGAGTTTAAAATTTGAGAACAAGCAGCAGATATGGTTGTGTAAGTCAAGTAAAACTACCCCAACAATAGCACTTACTTAATTTAAAAAAGACAAGTCAATGCTCCGGTCAGGGTAACACGTTTGACAAATGCATCCCGTAGTTTCACAGAATGGATTGATAGGGAGGACAAGACCCGATCAAGACAACCCCAAAGAGAAGCACTTATGGAATTTAGAGACCACCAATGCCTCTATTTCAGTTTATCTTGCTGAGTTTAAAATTTGAGAACAAGTAGTAGATATGGTTGTGTAAGTCAAGTAAAACTACCCCAACAAGTAGCACTTACTTAATTTAAAAAAGAAAAGTCAATGCTCCAGTTAGGGTAATACGTTTGACAAATGCTTCCCGTAATTTAAAAAAATGGATTGAGTGGAAGACAAGACCCGATCAAGACAACCCCAAAGAGAAGCACTTATGGAATTTAGAGACCACCAATGCCTCTATTTCAGGTTATCTTGCCGAGTTTAAAATTTGAGAACAAGCAGTAGATATGGTTGTTTAAGTCAAGTAAAACTACCCCAACAAGTAGCACTTACTCTATGTAAACAAGACAAGTCAATGCTCCTATTAGGGTAATACTTTTGACAAATGCATGCCTTAGTATCACGGATTGGTTGGGAGTTGAAGACAAGATCCAATCAAGACAACCCAAAAGAGAAGCACTTATGGAATCAAATTACCACCAATGCCTCTATTTCAGGTTATCTTGGAGAGTTAAAGTTTAACTGGTAAAGGATGGAAACAAGAACACCCCAAAGAGAGGCACTTCAAAACCCAAACTCTCTTGCTCCTCAATGTAGTCTCACCTGGTGAAGATCATGGAATGATGTGGCAGGTCAGAATCTGCTCATCTAAAATAGAGGATGCTCTGCAAGACCCTCCCCTTTTCTTTGTTTGAAAAGTACCAACGATTTGGTAGACGGTTGGTAACGACCACAACTTTGACCTGGGTGAACGATTCATCCTCACAAACAACTAGTATCAAGTAACAATTAGCATTTGATGAAGTGACAATCAAGACAACCCCAAAGAGAAGCACTTATGGAATCACAACATCACCAATGCCTCTATTTCAGGTTATCTTGAAGTGTTTAAGAAGGTTTTGAGAACATGCAGGGGATATGGCTGGGTTAGACAGGTAAAACTACCCGAACAAATAGCACTTACTCAATTTAAAAAAGACAATTCAATGCTCCAGTTAGGTTGATACTTTTGACCAATGCATGCCTTAGTATCACGGATTGGTTGGGAGTTGAAGACAAGACCCGATCAAGACAACCCCAAAGAGAAGCACTTATGGAATCAAATTACCATCAATGCTTCTATTTCAGGTTATCTTGCTGAGTTTAAAATTTGAGAACAAGCAGCTGATATGGTTGTGTAAGTCAAGTAAAACTACCCCAACAAGTAGCACTTACTTAATTTACAAAAGACAAGTCAATGCTCTAGTTAGGGTAATACGTTTGACAAATGCTTCCCGTAATTTAAAAAAATAGATTGAGTGGAAGACAAGACCCGATCAAGACAACCCCAAAGAGAAGCACTTATGGAATTTAGAGACCACCAATGCCTCTATTTCAGGTTATCTTTTTATCTAAATTTGAGAACTAGCAGTAGATATGGTTGTTTAAGTCAAGTAAAACTACCCCAACAAGTAGCACTTACTCTATGAAAACAAGACAAGTCAATGCTCCTGTTAGGGTAATACTTTTGACAAATGCATGCCTTAGTATCACAGATTGGTTGGGAGTTAAAGACAAGACCCAATCAACGCAACCCTATAGAGAAGCACTTATGGAATCAAATTACCATCAATGCTTCTATTTCAGGTTATCTTGCTGAGTTTAAAATTTGAGAACAAGCAGCAGTTATGGTTGTGTAAGTCAAGTATAACTACCCCAACAATAGCACTTTCTTAATTTAAAAAAGACAAGTCAATGCTCCGGTTAGGGTAATACGTTTGACAAATGCATCCCGTAGTTTCACAAAATGGATTGAGTGGAAGACAAGACCCGATCAAGACAACCCCAAAGAGAAGCACTTATGGAATTCAGAGACCACCTATGCCTCTATTTCAGGTTATCTTGCTGAGATTAAAATTTGAGAACAAGCAGTAGATATGGTTGTTTAAGTCAAGTAAAACTACCCCAACAAGTAGCACTTACTCTATGTAAACAAGACAAGTCAATGCTCCTATTAGGGTAATACTTTTGACAAATGCATGCCTTAGTATCACGGATTGGTTGGGAGTTGAAGACAAGATCCAATCAAGACAACCCCAAAGAGAAGCACTTATGGAATCAAATTACCACCAATGCCTCTATTTCAGGTTATCTTGGAGAGTTAAAGTTTAACTGGTAAAGGATGGAAACAAGAACACCCCAAAGAGAGGCACTTCAAAACCCAAACTCTCTTGCTCCTCAATGTAGTCTCACCTGGTGAAGATCATGGAATGATGTGGCAGGTCAGAATCTGCTCATCTAATATAGAGGATGCTCTGCAAGACCCTCCCCATTGCTTTGTTTGAAAAGTACCAACGATTTGGTAGACGGTTGTTAACGACCACAACTTTGACCTGGGTGAACGATTCATCCTCACAAACAACTAGTATCAAGTAACAATTTGCATTTGATGAAGTGACAATCAAGACAACCCCAAAGAGAAGCACTTATGGAATCACAACATCACCAATGCCTCTATTTCAGGTTATCTTGAAGTGTTTAAGAAGGTTTTGAGAACATGCAGGGGATATGGCTGTGTTAGACAGGTAAAACTACCTGAACAAATAGCACTTACTCAATTTAAAAAAGACAATTCAATGCTCCAGTTAGGTTGATACTTTTGACCAATGCATGCCTTAGTATCACGGATTGGTTGGGAGTTGAAGACAAGACCCGATCAAGACAACCCCAAAGAGAAGCACTTATGGAATCAAATTACCATCAATGCTTCTATTTCAGGTTATCTTGCTGAGTTTAAAATTTGAGAACAAGCAGCTGATATGGTTGTGTAAGTCAAGTAAAACTAACCCAACAAGTAGCACTTACTTAATTTACAAAAGACAAGTCAATGCTCCAGTTAGGGTAATACGTTTGACAAATGCTTCCCGTAATTTCAAAAAATAGATTGAGTGGAAGACAAGGCCCGATCAAGACAAACCCAAAGAGAAGCACTTATGGTATTTAGAGACCACCAATGCCTCTATTTCAGGTTATCTTTTTATCTAAATTTGAGAACAAGCAGTAGATATGGTTGTTTAAGTCAAGTAAAACTACCCCAACAAGTAGCACTTACTCTATGAAAACAAGACAAGTCAATGCTCCTGTTAGGGTAATACTTTTGACAAATGCATGCCTTAGTATCACAGATTGGTTGGGAGTTAAAGACAAGACCCAATCAAGACAACCCCAAAGAGAAGCACTTATGGAATCAAATTACCATCAATGCTTCTATTTCAGGTTATCTTGCTGAGTTTAAAATTTGAGAACAATCAGCAGATATGGTTGTGTAAGTCAAGTAAAACTACCCCAACAATAGCACTTACTTAATTTAAAAAAGACAAGTCAATGCTCCGGTCAGGGTAACACGTTTGACAAATGCATCCCGTAGTTTCACAGAATGGATTGAGTGGAAGACAAGACCCGATCAAGACAACCCCAAAGAGAAGCACTTATGGAATTTAGAGACCACCAATGCCTCTATTTCAGGTTATCTTGCTGAGTTTAAAATTTGAGAACAAGTAGTAGATATGGTTGTGTAAGTCAAGTAAAACTACCCCAACAAGTAGCACTTACTTAATTTAAAAAAGAAAAGTCAATGCTCCAGTTAGGGTAATACGTTTGACAAATGCATCCCGTAATTTCAAAAAAAGGATTGAGTGGAAGACAAGACCCGATCAAGACAACCCCAAAGAGAAGCACTTATGGAATTTAGAGACCACCAATGCCTCTATTTCAGGTTATCTTGCCGAGTTTAAAATTTGAGAACAAGCAGTGGTTGTTTAAGTCAAGTAAAACTACCCCAACAAGTAGCACTTACTCTATGTAAACAAGACAAGTCAATGCTCCTATTAGGGTAATACTTTTGACAAATGCATGCCTTAGTATCACGGATTGGTTGGGAGTTGAAGACAAGACCCAATCAAGACAACCCCAAAGAGAAGCACTTATGGAATCAAATTACCATCAATGCTTCTATTTCAGGTTATCTTGCTGAGTTTAAAATTTGAGAACAAGCAGCAGATATGGTTGTGTAAGGCAAGTATAACTACCCCAACAATAGCACTTTCTTAATTTAAAAAAGACAAGTCAATGCTCCGGTTAGGGTAATACGTTTGACAAATGCATCCCGTAGTTTCACAAAATGGATTGAGTGGAAGACAAGACCCGATCAAGACAACCCCAAAGAGAAGCACTTATGGAATTCAGAGACAACCAATGCCTCTATTTCAGGTTATCTTGCTGAGATTAAAATTTGAGAACAAGCAGTAGATATGGTTGTTTAAGTCAAGTAAAACTACCCCAACAAGTAGCACTTACTCTATGTAAACAAGACAAGTCAATGCTCCAATTAGGGTAATACTTTTGACAAATGCATGCCTTAGTATCACGGATTGGTTGGGAGTTGAAGACAAGATCCAATCAAGACAACCCCAAAGAGAAGCACTTATGGAATCAAATTACCACTAATGCCTCTATTTCAGGTTATCTTGGAGAGTTAAAGTTTAACTGGTAAAGGATGGAAACAAGAACACCCCAAAGAGAGGCACTTCAAAACCCAAACTCTCTTGCTCCTCAATGTAGTCTCACCTGGTGAAGATCATGGAATGATGTGGCAGGTCAGAATCTGCTCATCTAATATAGAGGATGCTCTGCAAGACCCTCCCCATTGCTTTGTTTGAAAAGTACCAACGATTTGGTAGACGGTTGTTAACGACCACAACTTTGACCTGGGTGAACGATTCATCCTCACAAACAACTAGTATCAAGTAACAATTAGCATTTGATGAAGTGACAATCAAGACAACCCCAAAGAGAAGCACTTATGGAATCACAACATCACCAATGCCTCTATTTCAGGTTATCTTGAAGTGTTTAAGAAGGTTTTGAGAACATGCAGGGGATATGGCTGTGTTAGACAGGTAAAACTACCTGAACAAATAGCACTTACTCAATTTAAAAAAGACAATTCAATGCTCCAGTTAGGTTGATACTTTTGACCAATGCATGCCTTAGTATCACGGATTGGTTGGGAGTTGAAGACAAGACCCGATCAAGACAACCCCAAAGAGAAGCACTTATGGAATCAAATTACCATCAATGCTTCTATTTCAGGTTATCTTGCTGAGTTTAAAATTTGAGAACAAGCAGCTGATATGGTTGTGTAAGTCAAGTAAAACTAACCCAACAAGTAGCACTTACTTAATTTACAAAAGACAAGTCAATGCTCCAGTTAGGGTAATACGTTTGACAAATGCTTCCCGTAATTTCAAAAAATAGATTGAGTGGAAGACAAGGCCCGATCAAGACAAACCCAAAGAGAAGCACTTATGGAATTTAGAGACCACCAATGCCTCTATTTCAGGTTATCTTTTTATCTAAATTTGAGAACAAGCAGTAGATATGGTTGTTTAAGTCAAGTAAAACTACCCCAACAAGTAGCACTTACTCTATGAAAACAAGACAAGTCAATGCTCCTGTTAGGGTAATACTTTTGACAAATGCATGCCCTAGTATCACAGATTGGTTGGGAGTTAAAGACAAGACCCAATCAAGACAACCCCAAAGAGAAGCACTTATGGAATCAAATTACCATCAATGCTTCTATTTCAGGTTATCTTGCTGAGTTTAAAATTTGAGAACAAGCAGCAGATATTGTTGTGTAAGTCAAGTAAAACTACCCCAACAATAGCACTTACTTAATTTAAAAAAGACAAGTCAATCCTCCGGTCAGGGTAACACGTTTGACAAATGCATCCCGTAGTTTCACAGAATGGATTGAGTGGAAGACAAGACCCGATCAAGACAACCCCAAAGAGAAGCACTTATGGAATTTAGAGACCACCAATGCCTCTATTTCAGGTTATCTTGCTGAGTTTAAAATTTGAGAACAAGTAGTAGATATGGTTGTGTAAGTCAAGTAAAACTACCCCAACAAGTAGCACTTACTTAATTTAAAAAAGAAAAGTCAATGCTCCAGTTAGGGTAATACGTTTGACAAATGCATCCCGTAATTTCAAAAAAAGGATTGAGTGGAAGACAAGACCCGATCAAGACAACCCCAAAGAGAAGCACTTATGGAATTTAGAGACCACCAATGCCTCTATTTCAGGTTATCTTGCCGAGTTTAAAATTTGAGAACAAGCAGTGGTTGTTTAAGTCAAGTAAAACTACCCCAACAAGTAGCACTTACTCTATGTAAACAAGACAAGTCAATGCTCCTGTTAGGGTAATACTTTTGACCAATGCATGCCTTAGTATCACGGATTGGTTGGGAGTTAAAGACAAGACCCAATCAAGACAACCCCAAAGAGAAGCACTTATGGAATCAAATTACCACCAATGCCTCTATTTCAGGTTATCTTGGAGAGTTAAAGTTTCACTGGTTGAGGATGGAAACAAGAACACCCCAAAGAGAGGCACTTCAAAACCCAAACTCTCTTGCTCCTCAATGAAGTCTCACCTGGTGAATATCATGGAATGATGTGGCAGGTCAGAATCTGCTCATCTAATATAGAGGATGCTCTGCCAGATCCTCCCCATTTCTTTGTTGGAAAGGTACCAACGATTTGGTAGACGGTTGTTAACGACCACAATTTTGACCTGGGTGAAAGATTCCTCATCACAAACAACTAGTATCAAGTAACAATTAGCATTTGATGAGGTGACTATCAAGACAACCCCAAAGAGAAGCACTTATGGAATCACAAAATCGCCAATGCCACTATTTCAGGTTATCTTGAAGTGTTTAAGAAGGTTTTGAGAACATGCAGGGGATATGGCTGTGTAAGACAAGTAAAACTACCACAACAACTAGCATTTACTTAATTTAAAAAAGACAATTCAATGCTCCAGTTAGGTTGATACTTTCGACAAATGGATCCCTCAGTGTCAAGGTATGGTATGCAGTTGAAGACAAGACCCGATCAAGACAACCCCAGAGAGAAGCACTTATGGAATCAAATTACCATCAATGCTTCTATTTCAGGTTATCTTGCTGAGTTTAAAATTTGAGAACAAGCAGCAGATATGGTTGTGTAAGTCAAGTAAAACTACCCCAACAATAGCACTTACTTAATTTAAAAAAGACAAGTCAATGCTCCGGTTAGGGTTATACGTTTGACAAATGCATCCCGTAGTTTCACAAAATGGATTGAGTGGAAGACAAGACCCGATCAAGACAACCCCAAAGAGAAGCACTTATGTAATCAAATTACCACCAATGCCTCTATTTCAGGTTATCTTGAAATAGGTCGTCATGAAATCAAACCTAAGGGGTAACACTGTTGTTTTTTATTGGTCGTCATGAAAAAAAACATAAGGGGTAACAGTGTCGTTTTTTATTGGTCGTCATGAAAAAAAACATAAGGGGTGACACTGTTGTTTTTTAATCGGCCGTCATGAAAAAAACATAATGGCTAATAACACTGTCGTCTTTTATCGGTAGTCAGGAAAAAAACCTAAGGGGTAACACTGTCGTTTTTTTCGATAGTCATGGAAAAAAAACATAAGGGGTAACACTTGTTTTTTATCGGTTGCATGGAAAAAAACATAAGGGGTAACACTGTCGTTTTTTATCGGTCGTCAATGAAAAAAACATAAGGGGTAACACTGGTTTTTTATCGGTCATCATGGAAAAAAACATAAGGGGTAACACTTGTTTTTTATTGGTCGTCATGAAAAAAACATAATGGGTAACACTTGTTTTTTATTGGTCGTCATGAAAAAAACATAAGGGGTAACACTGTTTTTTATCGGTCATCATGGAAAAAAACACAATGGGTAACATTGTCGTTTTTCATTTGTTGTTATAAAAAAAACAAAAGGGGTAACACTGTTGTTTTTTAATCGGCCGTCATGAAAAAAACATAATGGCTAATAATACTGTTGTTTTTTATTGGTCGTCATGAAAAAGAAATAAGGGGTAACACTGTCGCTTTTTTTCGGTCGTCATGAAAAAAAACATAAGGGGTAACACTTGTTTTTTATCGGTTGCATGGAAAAAAACATAAGGGGTAACACTGTCGTTTTTTATCGGTCGTCATTGAAAAAAACATCAGGGGTAACACTGTGGTTTTTTATCGGTCATCATGGAAAAAAACATAAGGGGTAACACTGTTGTTTTTTATTGGTCGTCATGGAAAAAAACATAAGGGGTAACACTGTCGTTTTTTATTGGTCGTCATGAAAAAAAACATAAGGGGTAACACTGTCGTTTTTTATTAGTCGTCATGAAAAAGAAATGAGGGGTAACACTGTCGCTTTTTATTGGTCATCATGGAAAAAAACATAAGGGGTAACACTGTGGTTTTTTATCGGTCGTCATGGAAAAAATCATGAGGGGTAACACTGTCGTTTTTTATTGGTCGTCATGAAAAAAACATAAGGGGTAACACTGTCGTTTTTTATTGGTCGTCATGAAAAAAACATAAGGGGTAACACTGTCGTTTTTTATTGGTCGTCATGAAAAAAAACATAAGGGGTAACACTGTTGTTTTTTATTGGTCGTCATGAAAAAGAAATAAGGGGTAACACTGTCGCTTTTTTTCGGTCGTCATGGAAAAAATCATAAGGGGTAACACTGTCGTTTCTTAGCGGTCGTCATTGAGAAAAACAAAAGGGGTAACACTGTCGTTTTTAATTGGTCGCCATGAAAAAAAACATAAGGGGTAACTGTCGTTTTTTATTGGTCGTCATGAAAAAAAACATAATGGGTAACACGTCGTTTTTTATTGGTTGTCATGAAAAAAAACATAAGGGGTAACACTATCGTTTTTTATTGGTCGTCATGAAAAAAAACATAAGGGGTAACACTGTCGTTTTTTATTGGTCGTCATGAAATCAAACCTAAGGGGTAACACTTGTTTTTTATTGGTCGTCATGAAAAAGAAATAAGGGGTAACACTGTCGCTTTTTATTGGTCGTCATGAAAAAAAACATAAGGGGTAACACTGTCGTTTTTTATTAGTCGTCATGAAAAAGAAATGAGGGGTAACACTGTCGCTTTTTATTGGTCATCATGGAAAAAAACATAAGGGGTAACACTGTGGTTTTTTATCGGTCGTCATGGAAAAAATCATGAGGGGTAACACTGTCGTTTTTTATTGGTCGTCATGAAAAAAACATAAGGGGTAACACTGTCGTTTTTTATTGGTCGTCATGAAAAAAACATAAGGGGTAACACTGTCGTTTTATATTGGTCGTCATGAAAAAAAACATAAGGGGTAACACTGTTGTTTTTTATTGGTCGTCATGAAAAAGAAATAAGGGGTAACACTGTCGCTTTTTTTCGGTCGTCATGGAAAAAATCATAAGGGGTAACACTGTCGTTTCTTAGCGGTCGTCATTGAAAAAAACAAAAGGGGTAACACTGTCGTTTTTAATTGGTCGCCATGAAAAAAAAATAAGGGGTAACTGTCGTTTTTTATTGGTGGTCATGAAAAAAAACATAATGGGTAACACGTCGTTTTTTATTGGTTGTCATGAAAAAAAACATAAGGGGTAACACTATCGTTTTTTATTGGTCGTCATGAAAAAAAACATAAGGGGTAACACTGTCGTTTTTTATTGGTCGTCATGAAATCAAACCTAAGGGGTAACACTTGTTTTTTATTGGTCGTCATGAAAAAGAAATAAGGGGTAACACTGTCGCTTTTTATTGGTCGTCATGAAAAAAAACATAAGGGGTAACACTGTTGTTTTTTAATCGGCCGTCATGAAAAAAACATAATGGCTAATAACACTGTCGTCTTTTATCGGTCGTCATGAAAAAAACCTAAGGGGTAACACTGTCGTTTTTTTCGATAGTCATGAAAAAAAACATAAGGGGTAACACTGTCGTTTTTTATCGGTCGTCATTGAAAAAAACATAAGGGGTAACACTGTGGTTTTTTATTGGTCGTCATGAAAAAAACGTAAGGGGTAACACTGTCGTTTTTTATTGGTCGTCATGAAAAAAAACATAAGGGGTAACACTGTTGTTTTTTATTGGTCGTCATGAAAAAGAAATAAGGGGTAACACTGTCGCTTTTTTTCGGTCGTCATGGAAAAAATCATAAGGGGTAACACTGTCGTTTCTTAGCGGTCGTCATTGAAAAAAACAAAAGGGGTAACACTGTCGTTTTTAATTGGTCGTCATGAAAAAAAACATAAGGGGTAACTGTCGTTTTTTATTGGTCGTCATGAAAAAAAACATATGGGGTAACACTGTCGTTTTTTATTGGTCGTCATGAAATCAAACCTAAGGGGTAACACTGTTGTTTTTTATTGGTCGTCATGAAAAAGAAATAAGGGGTAACACTGTCGCTTTTTATTGGTCGTCATGAAAAAAAACATAAGGGGTAACACTGTTGTTTTTTAATCGGCCGTCATGAAAAAAACATAATGGCTAATAACACTGTCGTCTTTTATCGGTCGTCATGAAAAAAACCTAAGGGGTAACACTGTCGTTTTTTTCGATAGTCATGAAAAAAAACATAAGGGGTAACACTGTCGTTTTTTATCGGTCGTCATTGAAAAAAACATAAGGGGTATCACTGTGGTTTTTTATCGGTCATCATGGAAAAAAACATAAGGGGTAACACTGTTGTTTTTTATTGGTAGTCATGAAAAAAAACATAAGGGGTAACACTGTCATTTTTAATTGGTCGTCATGGAAAAAAAAATAAGGGGTAACACTGTCGTTTTTTATTGGTCGTCATGAAAAAAGACATAAGGGGTAACACTGTCGTTTTTTATTAGTCGTCATGAAAAAGAAATAAGGGGTAAAACTGTCGCTTTTTATTGGTCATCATGGAAAAAAACATAAGGGGTAACACTGTGGTTTTTTATCGGCCGTCATGGAAAAAATCATAAGGGGTAACACTGTCGTTTTTTAGCGGTCGTCATGGAAAAAAACATAAGGGGTAACACTGTCGTTTTTTATTAGTCGTCATGAAAAAAACATAAGGGGTAACACTGTCGATTTTAATTGGTCATCATGGAAAAAAACATAAGGGGTAACACTGTGGTTTTTTATCGGTCGTCATGGAAAAAATCATGAGGGGTAACACTGTCGTTTTTTATTGGTCGTCATGAAAAAAACATAAGGGGTAACACTGTCGTTTTTTATTGGTCGTCATGAAAAAAACATAAGGGGTAACACTGTCGTTTTTTATTGGTCGTCATGAAAAAAAACATAAAGGGTAACACTGCTGTTTTTTATTGGTCGTCATGAAAAAGAAATAAGGGGTAACACTGTCGCTTTTTTTCGGTCGTCATAGAAAAAATCATAAGGGGTAACACTGTCGTTTTTAATTGGTCGTCATGAAAAAAAACATAAGGGGTAACTTTCGTTTTTTATTGGTCGTCATGAAAAAAAACATAATGGGTAACACGGTCGTTTTTTATTGGTTGTCATGAAAAAAAACATAAGGGGTAACACTATCGTTTTTTATTGGTCGTTATGAAAAAAAACATAAGGGGTAACACTGTCGTTTTTTATTGGTCGTCATGAAATCAAACCTAAGGGGTAACACTGTTGTTTTTTATTGGTCGTCATGAAAAAACATAAGGGGTAACACTGTTGTTGTTTTTTTGTAGTCATGAAAAAACTACCAATAAAAAAACGACAAGAAGAAAACATAAGGGGTAACACTGTCGTTTTTTATTGGTCGTCACGAAAAAAACATAAGGGGTAACACTGTCGTTTTTTATTGGTCGTCATGAAAAAAACATAAGGGGTAACACTGTCGTTTTTTATTGGTCGTCATGAAAAAAAACATAAAGGGTAACACTGTTGTTTTTTATTGGTAGTCATGAAAAAAAACATAAGGGGTAACACTGTCGTTTTTAATTGGTCGTCATGAAAAAAAACATAAGGGGTAACACTGTTTCTTTTTATTGGTAGTCATGAAAAAAAACATAAGGGGTAACACTGTCGTTTTGTATTGGTCGTCATGAAAAAAAACATAAGGGGTAACACTGTCGTTTTTTATTAGTCGTCATGAAAAAAACATAAGGGGTAACACTGTTGTTGTTTTTTGGTAGTCATGAAAAAACTACCAATAAAAAAACGACACAAAGAAAACATGAGGGGTAACACTGTCGTTTTTTATTGGTCGTCATGAAAAAAAACATAAGGGTCATGATTGATTATTTCTCAATCATGTGAATGGTAAAGTCAAGTATAACCTCCAAGGACTAAAGGGTCTTGCTACTTTTTTGAATGTAGTGAACCCTGTACTCCCTGCTCGATGGCCCTGTGAATGTCCCTTTACTGTCCCATTATAACCCCCCTTCTTGATTTCTGCTTGCTCCAACAATCTGACGGATCCACAATGCATTCAAAGTCAATGGGGATCAGTGGGCGTCTTGGTGGTGAGCTCGAGTCCCAGCTCAAACAGACATCAAAGTCAGTCATCAGTGATTGTGGGGTACTGATACTGGCTAGTATCATCGGCTACACACAGAAACCTGATTTGCATGCAACTATGTTTCTCCTTTATTATTATTTTTTTTTGCATGCAACCTCTTGGCCGCATTTGGCCCACGGGCCGCTAGTTGAATAGGCCTGCCATATTGTATAAGAAACAAAGTGGAAGTGGTAGTCCACAAGCCAGTGTTAACGAGAGTTTCAACTGCTACTTTGCAAAGAAAATGTTGCAGAAAAATCTGCAGCCTCATCACAGGGGGATGATGTCAAAACTGGTTTCATAGATTTGTTAGAAGAAAACGCTACATGGCAGCATTGATTGCTTAATGCCCAACAGGTGCGCAACCCGGCCCATAGCCCCAGCGAGTCTGCTCGGTTGCACACGGCACGCAAATGCGGCACACGGCGGACTCAATGTAACAAGCCCTCATCGAATGAAGCTGAAGTTATTATTTTGCTTTTTAAAATCGAAAATTTGCTTTATGTTTTCACCTGTTAGCGACAAAGGACTGAATCTGTGATTTAATGTGATATAGTTAAATTGAAGAAGATTGTCATGTGAGTTATTGTATACCACACAATGGTGATTTAGCCAATGGCCCACTGATGAAAGCCCTTTCATTTGAAGTTTGAAGACCTGCTGAATAAAGTGCTTGGGACCCAGCTTCAAGTCCTGCTTATGACTGTTGTTTTTCAACCACAGTCATGTCGAATATAATGTAAAATATTCTTCTGGCAATCTCCAGCGCTGTGGCGAGCTCCCGGTCATCAGCCTGAGGTCCTGGGTTTGAGTCACTTAACAATGTACCAATTAAGCCTCAATGCCTTGATGGGCGATTGGTCTAATTTATTAGGAGGTTTTTTAGAGCATCCTCCAGTTTATCAAAAACATCTGGAGATCAGTCAGTTTATGAACGTTAATCTATTGAATCGAGTCCCAGAGCAAGCATTAGTACCGGGCACCCTCTAGTTATGTATGCGTCTAAACAACTGCATCCAAGGGTAAATGTAGCCTTGGAATCCTACTACGATTTTGAAAACATGTAAATTTCTAAAATGTCATTGACAAGTATAACTTTCGACCATGTACTAGTAAGTGTCTTGGTGGCGCATGTGAGAGAGCTGTTGGATATCAGTTCTGGGGACCGGGGTTCAAGTCCCACCTGACACACTCTCCCCTGGAACTACCTGACACACTCTCACCTGGGTCCCGCTGACACACTCTCACCTGCAATCCAGGTGGGAGTACAACATTTTTGTCAAAGTATCGGAGAAACTTTCATCAAAACGTCCCCTCCTCCGGGTGTTTGAGCTGTTGAGGATCTGTTCTGGAGTCATCGGTTTGACTCCTACGGTGGGGGGTCTTATGGGAACGACTCTGCTGATTGGGTCCATTCTCTCACACATTCATTTCGAATGACTGTCTGTGAGAATGGATGGCTGGGAATGAGTGCACTCATTCACAGTCATCCATTCTCCCAGACAGTCATTCCCACTCACCCATTCATTCCCAATGACTGTCTGTGTGAATCGATGGCTGCGAATTAACTGATTCACAGACACATCCATTCACACAGAAAGTCATTCACACTCATCCAATCACCAGAGAGTGATTCTCACAAAACCCCCAATGGCAGGAATCGAACCGGTGTCTCCAGAACAGATCCTCAACAGCTCTATCACCTGCGCCACAGAGACACCGACTTAGAAATGGAGAGAGTTCATTGTTGACCCTAAAATACACATGACATTGTTGGCAAAAGTCTCCAATCCAAGGTGAGTGTTCCTGACAGGATTTGAACCCAGGTCATATACACGACTCAAGAACAGAACACATACAGCTCTATCCACTGATCCAGACTAAATCAGAGTTCATAATTGACTTAACAATTCACAAGAAGCAATGTCGCGTGAAATTGAATATCAATAATATCATACTTAATAGCCGTGAGTGCGGCGACTCGGACCTGAGTCTACAGAGCGTTAACCAATAGCCCTGACCGCTGTACCACCAAGACGCTACCCAGAGCATGTTTGGAGGTTATACTTGACTTTACTATTCACATTACAGAGAAATAAGTTGTATCCATTAAGGTACCTCTTGAACCCTGGTTCTGAGCAGGGAACCTGAACCAATGTGTCTGAAAGCTCATCATGCAGGTGAGCTTCTTATTAGCCGTGCGTGCGGGGACATCAAACCTGCACCTGCAGAGTGTTAACCCACAGCCCTGACCGCCACACCACCAAGACGTTTTGGAGGTTATACTTGACTTTACAATTCACACAGTCTAGAAATAAGAGGTGTCCATTAAGCTACTTATTCCATCAGGGGCCTAAAGCCTGGGTCTAAGCGGTGAACAGAATCTAGGCTCAGCAAGAAAGGATGAGCAAATTCTTAATCCCCGTGAGCTGGGAATCGAACCTGTGTCTGAGTTTTGATGATTATGTTGATGGCGGTTAGACTTGACTTTACAACACACATGATATAGAAATAAACATTAGAGATCATTAGTTGGACTTGAACCCCGGTCACAGGAGTGTCAGCCAACTGCTCTCTCCACATCCCCATGGAGGTTGGGATCACATTGAGGTCGGAGGCTATGTCAATCAGTTCAATACAAATATCATTACAAACTTTATAGACTTATAAAGTTTGTAATGATACAAACTTTATAAGTTTGTATCATCCACAAGCCGGATGATCCACAAGCCGGTGTTAACGAGAGTTTCAACTGCTACTTTGCAAAGAAAATGTTGCAGAAAAATCTGCAGCCTCATCACAGGGGGATGATGTCAAAACTGGTTTCATATACACGACTCAAGAAGAAAACGCTACATGGCAGCATTGATTGCTTAATGCCCAACAGGTGCGCAACCCGGCCCATAGCCCCAGCGAGTCTGCTCGGTTGCACACGGCACGCAAATGCGGCACACGGCGGACTCAATGTAACAAGCCCTCATTGAATGAAGCTGAAGTTATTATTTTGCTTTTTAAAATCGAAAATTTGCTTTATGTTTTCACATGTTAGCGACAAAGGACTGAATCTGTGATTTAATGTGATATAGTTAAATTGAAGAAGATTGTCATGTGAGTTATTGTATACCACACAATGGTGATTTAGCCAATGGCCCATTGATGAAAGCCCTTCCATTTGAAGTTTGAAGACCTGCTGAATAAAGTGCTTGGGACCCAGCTTCAAGTCCTGCTTATGACTGTTGTTTTTCAACCACAGTCATGTCGAATATAATGTAAAATATTCTTCTGGCAATCTCCAGCGCTGTGGCGAGCTCCCGGTCATCAGCCTGAGGTCCTGGGTTTGAGTCACTTAACAATGTACCAATTAAGCCTCAATGCCTTGATGGGCGATTGGTCTAATTTATTAGGAGGTTTTTAGAGCATCCTCCAGTTTATCAAAAACATCTGGAGATCAGTCAGTTTATGAACGTTAATCTATTGAATCGAGTCCCAGAGCAAGCATTAGTACCGGGCACCCTCTAGTTATGTATGCGTCTAAACAACTGCATCCAAGGGTAAATGTAGTGTATTAGGGATATTTCCCAGTGTCACTAATATGAAAAGGCTGGAGATAAAATATAGGCCTTCCTAGACCTTCAAAGGAATTTAAAGGGTTACGCAGAGGTACATGAAAATGTGCCTGTTTTACCCAGATTGAGACGATTTGTTTAATCCCAAATTCATCATTGTGCGTCAAGAATGGGAATTCCCCGGGTTAGCCGTGAAATTTGATTTTAGAAACAATGTCGTTCAATGTAATGTGACTTATAAGCTTTAACCAATCACAGTGTCTTGGTGGTGCAAGTGAGAGAGCTGTTTGTTATCTGTTCTGGAGACGTGGGTTCAAGTACCCACTTGCACTAACCTTGGAATCCTACTACGATTTTGAAAACATGTAAATGTCTAAAATGTCATTGACAACTATAACTTTCGACCATGTACTAGTGAGTGTCTCGGTGGCGCATGTGAGAGAGCAGTTGGATATCAGTTCTGGGGACCGGGGTTCAAGTCCCACCTGACACACTCTCCCCTGGAACTACCTGACACACTCTCACCTGGGTCCCCCTGACACACTCTCACCTGCAATCCAGGTGGGAGTACAACATTTCTGTTAAAGTATCGGAGAAACTTTCATCAAAACGTCCCCTCCTCCGGGTGTTTGAGCTGTTGAGGATCTGTTCTGGAGTCAACGGTTTGACTCCTACGGTGGGGGGTCTTATGGGAACGACTCTCTGCTTATTGGGTCCATTCTCTCACACATTCATTTCGAATGACTGTCTGTGAGAATGGATGGCTGTGAATGAGTGCACTCATTCACAGTCATCCATTCTCCCAGACAGTCATTCCCACTCACCCATTCATTCCCATTGACTGTCTGTGTGAATCGATGGCTGCAAATTAACTTATTCACAGACACATCCATTCACACAGACATTCACACTCATCCAATCACCAGAGAGTAATTCTCACAAAACCCCCAATGGCAGGAATCGAACCGGTGTCTCCAGAACAGATCCTCAACAGCTCTATCACCTGCGCCACAGAGACACCGACTTAGACACGGAGAGAGTTCATTGTTGACCCTACAATACACATGACATTGTTGGCAAAAGACTCCAATCCAAAGTGAGTGTTCCTGACGGGATTTGAACCCGGGTCATATACACGACAGAAAGAACCGAACACATACAGCTCTAGCCAGTGCCCCACTGAGCAACTGTGTCAGACTTAATCAGAGTTCATAATTGACTTAATAATTCACAAGATGCAATGTCAATTAGTAGTTATGTTATTAGCCGTGTTATTAGCCGTGCCTGCGGGGACTCGAACCTGAGTCCACAGAGCTTTAACCAACAGCCCTGACCGCTGCACCACCAAGACTCCCTGAGACCATGTTTGGAGGTTATACTTGACTTTACCATTCACATGATTGAGAAATAAGATGTATCCATTATGGTACCTCTTGAACCCTGGTTCGGAGGGATGGTGTACACATCTAAGTTTCATCAATTGGTAAAGTAGTAAGTAACACATGAAGGCGTCATGTTTAATAACCCAACCGAAATACCGTAACGTTCTTGGTGGCCGGGGACTCGAACCTTAGTCTACAGAGTGTCAACACACAGCACTGACCGCTTCACCAGCAAGACGCCTACTAGCACAAGTTTGGAGGTTATACTTGACTTTACCATTCAAATGATAGCGAAATAATATGTATCCAATACGGTACCTCTTGAACCCTGGTTCTTAGCAGGGCACCTGAACCTACATAGTGTCTGAAAGCTCATCATGCTTATTAACCGTGCGTGGACTCGAACCTGAGTCTACAGATCGTTAACCAACAGCCCTGACCGCTTCACCACCAAGACGCGAACCAGCGCATGCTTGGAGGTTATACTTGACTTTACCATTCACATGATAGAGAAATACGATGTATCCATTGAGGTACCTCTTGAACCCCGGTTCTGAGCAGGGCACCTGAACCTACATAGTGTCTGAAAGCTCATCATGCTTGTTAGCTGTGCGTGGACTCGAACCTGAGTCTACAGAGCGTTAACCAACAGCCCTGACCGCTTCACCACCAAGACGCTAACCAGAGCATGCTTGGAGGTTATACTTGACTTTACCATTCACATGATAGAGAAATAAGATGATTCCATTAAGGTACCTCGGGTGGCTGTGTGAGCGGGGACTCGAACCTTAGTCTACAGAGCGTTAACTAACCGTTAACCACCAGCCCTGACCGCTTCACCACCAAGACGCTTACCAGAACATGCTTGGAGGTTATACTTGACTTTACCATTCACATGATAGAGAAATAAGATGTATCGATTACTATACCTCTTGAACCCCGGTTCGGATCCCGGAACCTGAACCATAGTGACTGAATGCTCAACATTCTTATTAGCCGTCCGTGCATGCGGGGACTCAAACCAGAGTCTACAGAGCGTTAACCGACAGCCCTGACCGCTGCACCACCAAGACTCTTACTAGAACTTGCTTGGAGGTTATACTTGACTTTACCATTCACATGATTGAGAAATAAGATGTATCCAATACGGTACCTCTTGAACCCTGGTTCCGAGCAGGGCACCTGAACCTACATAGTGTCTGAAAGCTCGTCATTCTTAATAGCCGTGCGTGCGGGGACTCGAACCAGAGTCTACAGAGCGTTAACCGACAGCGCTTACCGCCACACCACCAAGACGCAGATCAGGATGTTATGGAGGTTATACTTGACTTTACAATTCACACAGTCTAGAAATAAGAAGTGTCCATTAAGGTACTTACTCCATCAGGGCACTTAAACCCTGGGTCTAAGCGGTGAACAGAATCTAGGCTCAGCAAGAAAGTATGAGCAAATTCTTAATCCCTGTGCGCTGGGACTCGAACCTGCGTCTGAGTTTTGATGATTTGACGATTTTGTTGATGGCGGTTCGACTTGACTTTACAACTCACATGACATAGAAATAAACATTAGAGATCATTAGTTGGACTTGAACCGCGGTCTCAGGAGTGTCAGCCAACTGCTCTCTCCACATCCCCATGGAGGTTGGGATCATTTTGAGGTCGGAGGCTATATCAATCAGTTCAATAGTAATATCATTACAAACTTTATAGACTTATTAGATTTATAGACTTACCCTTTAGTTAATTAACATACATTAAACAGGAATTGAACAGGAATTGAACCCTGGTCTCCAGAGTGCTATCCAACAGTGCGCTCCACTGCACCACTGTTCAAATCCTGCTGATGTTTGTTTCAAGTAAGATAGAGCAAGGATACTATAACTCTGCAAATCAATAGATGCGGCTGTCGAAAGCAAATGCTAACCCGGGGAATTCCCCTTCCTGACGCACAATGATGAATTTGGGATTAAACAAATCGTCTCATTCTGGGTAAAACAGGCAAATTTACATATACCTCTGCGTAATCTCTTTAAATTCCTTTGAAGGAAGGCCAATATTCTATCTCCAGCCATTTCATATCAAGTGTGTAGCGCCGTGAATGAAATACCGCAGACAATCTAGACATCATATATATAAAACAATGACACAAATCCTATTTGAACTGGTCTTTCATTATAAACATCACATCGGCCAGAAACGGTAGCAAAATCAAAGTGGAAAAACATCCTTGATATCAAAGGCAAATAGATGTTTCTACTTCAATGCATATCTTGTTCATAGATTTGTGGTTTGAGGGATTATCCTAGGTGTCATCCAACTCATTGGCTTCCATCCAACTTTATCGGATTCGCAATTGACTCCGACTGATCTCTTGTTTTACAGTAGGCAACAGAAATCTAAAATAAGATTGATCTCATTCGTAACAAATGTACTGCTTCATGTCCTGTTTCATCCGCTGTTGAAGACTTTCATCATTGGTTCGACCCGCGGTTAAATTCATCAGATTTAAAATAATCGGAGGTAACTTCCGTCCAGCCACAGTACATCCGTCCCGCCTGGATGTTCTGTCACGCCAGGGTGTTGTTCTCCGGGGCTGCAGCTGGATACTATTGCAAACTGTTGGTTGTAAGTTATGTTTTATGGTCAAAACCAAACTTGCAATAAGACAAAGAAAAAACATTTTAGAAGTCATAGTTATGTGAACATAATGAAACAATGCACTAAACATGTGATAAAAGACATTTATTGTTTTTGTCAAAGTACGCTTCCAGATCTCGAATCCCATCTGGTTTATTTTCCACTGTCATTTTAATTCCCTTTGCTAGACTTGTTTTGTACTAAAATAAAAATAAAAAGTTGTGAAAATGATAAAAAACATAAGGGGTAACACTGTTGATTTGTCAAATGAAACATAAGGGGTAAAACTATCGTTTTTTTGACAGGCTTGTTTTGTACTAAAATAAAAATAAAAAGTTGTGAAAATGACCCCAAACTTTGCAACTCTATATACACACATAATGGGCACAATAATATAGGTGACACAAGGTGGCAGGAAAAAAGTGGCTTCTTTGTAAGTCAATGCTTTTTTCGATTTTATTCACGTGAACTTTACAGTGCACAAGGTGTTGGACATTCCTGGCCATATCTCTTTGCTGTGAAACGCGTTTCGCCAAACACCCGTGAATACACTGCAGCTGTTGGAGGCATGTCCAAGACACCCAAGATTTAGTAAGAGCGTGGATTTAATGAAATTAAAATAATTAAATAATTTACATTTTGTTATAATATAATATATTTTTATATTTTTATATTAATAAGAAGAAGAAGAAGAAGAAGAAGAAGAAGAAGAAGAAGAAGAAGAAGAAGAAGAAGAAGAAAAGATCAGTGTATAGATTTTGTCTGTAGCATTATATTAAAAAACATAATTTTGAAATATTAGAATTTTACCTTGAAAGTTATTTGGATCAATAATCTGCGTCAGCTGATCTTTAGTCAAACACCATTGCAAATGTGAGGTAGAAAAGTCGGTTCTATTTCTTGCTTTCTTTGGCTAAACTGTTAGGTGTTTGATTATATATTAAATGTATTTGAAAGTTCTATTGATACATTTATTGACGCTCCATTTCCAAAACTTAATCATCAATAAATCAGTGTTAAATATAATACATGTCAATAAGACATACTCTTTGGCACTTTTGTCTTGACCTGAATTCAACTAATTGGCATTTTAATTTTAATTTCCTGTCAACTGTCAAATATAGTACTTATGAAATGACCAACTTTAAAAAGAGCCCTTGACATTACCGAAGAGAAACTTTTTAGTTCACATTCTGAGTTCCCTGCCAAGGCTTGTAAGTGTGTGGTGTGCGTGTGCGTGCGTGTGCGTGCGTGTGTGCGTGTGTGTGCGTGGCTCTATGTGTGTGTGGATACATCACAATACATTCGTCTATAGTCCCCCCAAAAATAATAAACAGCCACTCAAAATAAATGCTGTGATCCATCGTCCTTTCTTGCGGACGAACGCCAAACAAACAAATAACTTACTATCCTCTATCAATGTCTTTCACCGTGTGTCTTTACGTGATTCTCATATCTGATATCCACATGGTACCTGTGTGTGGGACTGTGTGTGTGTCTCCTGTCACACAGCGGGAGGTCGGCTGGAACAAAGCAAAGTGGGTACCCAACTTGTGGGGACCCAAGTTGTGGGGACCGGATTTGTGAGGAGGACGGGATTCGTGGGGGCCAAATCAGCGGGGGACGGATTAGCGGGGGCCGAAACAGCGAACGTCCACAGCTCAGGGCTCTCGGGTGTCGGCGTGTCGTCGTGGACGTTAGCGCTCGCGCCCGTCCCCCCCACGTTCTCCACGCTCTCCGCGCTCTCGGGGGCCGGTTCCTCCGAGCGCGCGTGTGGTCCGTGTGTTCCGCCGCCGTCGCCCCCCGTCACTAGATGCGGCGGGATGTAGCCCCTCTGCGGCTCGACGGGACGGCGGTGTGGCCGTTGGTGGTGGTGGTGGCGCTGGTGGGGGGGGGCTTTCGGGGGGCAACGGCCCCTCTTGTCCTGCCCCCGGAAGCCCCTGAGCTTGGGGCTCCAGTGGTCCCGCCACTGGAGGGCGGTGGTGGAGCGGTCGGCCACTAGGCGGCTCTCCCCGGGGGCCCAGTCGCGGCCCCCCTCCTCGGAGCCGATGAGCAGGAAGGTGCGGCCCACGTGGAGGGCGGGGCAGCCGCAGCCCAGGTCGCGGTCGGGGACCCACAGCGCCCGGGGGCCCCTGCGGACGCGGGGCGTGGACCCCGTGCGGAACACGGTCTGCACGGCGATGGAGAACTGCCACCAGGGGCCCGAGCGCTCCATGGCCTTCACCTGGATCTTCAGCACTGGGGGAGACAGAGGGCCACGCCCACACGGGTGGTTGGCGTGATGTACAAACAACAACAACAACAACAACAACAACAACAACAACACACGGGTGACATTTTGGCAGATGGCTAATAAAACATAACTCCTGGGAGGAAACGTTGATATTTATTTCTTGTATGTTATTTAAATAATACATATTTCTGAGCATCACTTCAAACCGTTTGAACTGCATGCACAGCCTTAGAGGAAAGTTGTCGGAGAACGTGAGAGTGATCTTCGACAGGGACTGTGATCGGAGACGGGACTGACCGTAATCCTTGAGACAGTAGGTGTCCAAGTTCATCCTCACTTCAAGCTGAGCCGGTTGGCAGTAAGAAACACACTCCTCCGCTGAGAGAGAGAGAGAGAGGGGGGGGGGAGAGGGAGAGAGCCAGGGGAGACACACAGCGAGGGGATCAAATTAGAAGTAGGTATCATAGTCCGACACATCGGCACGTCCCCTTGCCTAATTACAATATGGCAGCTTCTATTTGTCATCACTGTATCACATAACTAACAGATGAGCCTGACCACAACAGGTGGAACATTCCGTGGGTGTCCACTAGAGGGAGCTAAGGGGCCAGCGCGTCCACGGCGCAACAGAAAACATGACGTTAGCTGGAAGAATAAAGGGGCTTTTCCAATTTAATGTGCAACCATACCATATTTCCACTGTACAAGTTTACTTAGGCCAAGAGACACACCGAGTATGTTTGCATAAGGGAACTCATGCTATCATTTACAAAGCAATTGGCATGGGGTCGCATCCAATTATGCCAATTGCGATCAAGGAAAACGACAAGATCTTGTAATGTAATGTAAGCACAATTAGAATAATTTATAGGCCATCACTAGCAAAAAATGAAGTTTAGAATCTCAGAAACTCTCGTAGTAATTTTGTATACAAAGTGAACCCGCGCTATTTATACGATAGCGTTAATATAAATGAATGATCTCCCGCACCCACAGGCAGCGGAGTCTGTTGGTGTTCTCTGGAGCGCCTCAGTACTCTTACCTATGCTGTACTGCGGCTGGAACACCGGGGTAGGGGCGACCTCTTGAATTCCTGTAAACGTAAACACAGACAGGCAGAGGCCAGACAGACCGTCAGACAGAGACAAGGCCGACAGACAGACAGAAAGGTGAGGGATGTATAAACAATATCTTTGCGGCTCGTCCTTGCAAACAGATTGTCTTTGTCTCCTACGGTGATGGCAGGTTCTTGCACACTGTGTGTGTGCGTGTGCGTGTTAGAGGGATAGAGGCCAAGAATGGGAACATGTAAGGTATGCATGAATGCCTCAGAGGGTCGGGAATGCCCTTGCAGTAGATAAGCATATGTCAAAAATGTCAGTGTGTGTGTATGTGTGTTTGTTTGAGAGTGTGTGGTCTTTTTTTTATGGCATTAGATGTATATGCCTTGACAAGGTTCCGTGCAAATGCAGGGTATGCACACACACACACACAAAGACAAACCCACCTACACACACAGAGTTGCCATTCAATCTCAGCAGCACATGTTAGAGGGATTTGGCCAATAACGTACGCCCCGGGCAAACATCTGCCATGTGTCTGTGCTGCTGCTGCAAAGACTTGTTCACCAACCGGTCTCTCTGTGCTACCATTTGTTCACGCGTGTGTGTGAGAGTGTGAGAGTGTGTGAGTGTGAGTGTGAGTGTGAGAGAGAGAGAGAGAGAGAGAGAGAGAGAGCGAGAGAGAGAGAGAGCGCCTCTCTGTGTGCCAACATGTGCACGGGGACAGTGAAGTTGTCTCTACATGACCATTATGTGTTTAAAACAAATTATTTAATGAGTTTATAATACAACGTTTTTATAAATTACACTAATAATACTAATTATTTATTATTGTAGACATTGAGGTTGTGAACATGATTATAACGCAGTTAATTAATTGAATTGCTGAATTGAAAACAATGACAATTAAATACGTATCCTTTATAAATTACAGTAAGTGTAATGTCTTTAGGCTAAATGTACATTTATAGCAATTTACTGAGTCCTGTGCATGTATGTGTGTGTGTGTGTGTAAGTGTGTCTGTGTGTCTGTCTAACAGATAAACCGTATAGAATCAACTGTCCCGTTCCTTTCCTGTTCTCTGTGACAAAAATGGGACAGTGACACCCTACGCCTCACCCAACAAACACACACACACACACACACACACACACACACACACACACACACACACACACACACACACACACACACACACACACACACACACACACACACACACACACACACACACACCTGTGCCGAGGTGGAGCAGGGCGCCGGGGCCGGCGTCGGCCAGAGTGACGGCCAGCTTGGTGTAGGTGACGCCGCGGCGTAGCAGCAGGGGGGCCGCCGTCACGCTGTTCTCCATCAGAGGGTGGTCCCGCGTGAACGTCAGCACCTTGTCGGGCAGCTACAGGGACGACTCGAGGCCCTCCACCCGCAGGGCGCTGTTCAGACACTGGGGTGGAGGGGGTGGTGGTGGAGGAGAAGGTGATAGAGGAGGAGGTGGTGGTGGTGGTAGGGGTGGTGGAGGAGGAGGTGGGGGTGATAGAGGAGGAGGTGGGGGTGTTAGAGGAGGAGGTGGTGGTGGTGGTGGTGTTAGGGGCGGGGGGTGGAGGATGTGGGGGTGTTAGAGGAGGAGGTGGGGGTGTTAGAGGAGGAGGTGGGGGTGTTAGAGGAGGAGGTGGGGGTGTTAGAGGAGGAGGTGGGGGTTTTGGTGGTGGTGGTAGCGGGGGGGGTGGAGGAGGAGGAGGTGGTGGTGGTGGTAGGGCGAGGGGGGGGGTGGTGGTGGTGGTGGTGGTGGGGTGGTGGTAGGGGGAGGGAGGGGGGTGGTGGTAGGGGGAGGGAGGGGGGTGGTGGTAGGGGGAGGTGGGGTGTTAGAGGAGGAGGTGGTGGTGGTGGCGGTGGTAGACAGGGGGGTGTTGATGGTGTAGGTGGAGGGTGGCGTGGTCGGGGTAGAGTAGGTGGTGGAGGTTGTGGAGGAGTAGGAGCTGGAGGTGGTGGAGTTTGTGGAGGAGGAGGTGAAAGGGGTGGGAGGGTAGGTGGTGGTGGTAGAGGAGGACAGAGATAAGATATATAAGAACATATTGGACGTCACAAAGGGTGTAAAGCTCTCCCATAGTACAGCAGAGTAGTATAAGGAGAGTTAGTAGTAAGTCGTCAAGTACCCGTCCGGGCCGGGGTCTGGGGACGGGTTCCGGATTGATCCAGTTCTCGCAGGTCTTCTTCAGCTCCTTGAAGGGGCCGTCCATCACTTGGTTGATGTCGGACAGACTGAAGACGCACACGGCCGCCAGCTCCTCCCGCTCCCTGGGACCCCGACAGAGAGAGAGAGAGAGACGTCAGAGCTTTTAAAAACTAACGACCCCTGATAAACGACACAGAACGGAAGGAGATAGATCCACAGATAGATAAAACTATATTAATCCCCGGAGGAGAAATACCGGTTACAGCAGAGCAGCATGTGAAGACAAAGGATATAACACAATACAATAGAAAATACAAAACAGTGCTAAAGTAAATGCTGAAGTAAGGACAAACAACAAACAAAACCAACAGCAAAAAACAGTATAACAGTACGAATTATAAAGTAGCCCAGTGCAAGTACTTCCCAGTGTATTAAAGAGTGTAAACGATGCAGGTAACACTACAGCAGCTTCCCCAGTGAAGGGCAGTCTGTCTCGGTGGTTGTGGTCTGATACTCGGCCCCTTGTATGTTTACACACCATCCCAACTCGCACGTGTGTGTGTGTGTGTATACGTGACCCTCTGTGTGGGGCCGGCCGATCACCACTGGGAGGTGAAGAGGTGAAGAGGCCGTAGAACTGGGTGCTGGCGGGGTCGTTGGGGTCGCGGCGCAGCGCGAAGACGTCGGTGAGCACGTTGTAGCGCTGACCGCTGGGCCGGTCCTCACACACCAGCTGGGCCGTCAGAAAGTCATTGATTGGCTCTTCAGCTAGAAGATTGTGCATTTATTCAGTGATTTCATTCCTTCAATAAATCCCATCGTTGGTCAAAGGGTTTTAAGGCAACACAGATGTTTTTGTTTTACCCCACTGATAATGCATCTACTGAAAACGTATTATACTGAGAATGTACCTATTCCACAGAAAAAGACCCCATTGTACTTTTGGCGAATTTTTATTGAAATCTGAAGTGTACAAACATTGTATTGAGTTAACAAACATGAATTTATTTGATCGATAATGTGATCAAAATAATAATAAAAACAAGATTTCATACTTTCAACTAACCTAATTTTAATTAAAAAACGTTAAGAAAAAAAGATATTGAACATTTAAGAGTAGTGCAACCAGTTATAATGATTTATACTTGTTATAGTACACAGTGTAAGTTGCTTAATACATTTTGTTGTATTTAAATGAAGGTGAATATGAATGCAGTTTTCTCAGATCTCCCATAGTAGAGATTCCCATTCAGGAAACAACATTAGTTATTTTGGTCGTTATTTTTATTATCAAACAAATGTCTAGTCTGTTTGATTGACAGCTGAGATGATCAGGGGGGCAGAGTTTTTTCCTCCATACGGACAGAGGAATGGATAGAGAGGCTCTCTAAAGGTGCAGCTGGTAGCAGAGTAGAGATGAACCCTGGCTTCCACATCATAGAAGGAGACCAGACCCTCATCATAATCAACAAACACCCCCACCTTCTGGAGCTCAGCTCTCAGAGGGAGACTGACAGCAGGATTACCATTAAATACCAACCCATACTTGTCGTAGTAGAGAGTCCAGTAACCCGTCTTAGGGGTCCACCCGGTCGCTCCTTTTCTGTAGATGGACTCTCTGACCACTCCTAAATAACATGCAGTCTTGTCTTTAACCTGGACCTCAAAGTAAAATCTCCCTGAGGAGAAGCTCTGCCTCGTAAGAACACATGCATAATATGTAAATCTCTTAGGGTTGTCTGGGAGTTTCTTCGCTACACCTCCATCATGGACTTGTTTCCCATCCCCAGACAGGATGAGCGTGGGATGAGCTGTATCAGGATCCAGAGTCACATCTACTTCATACTGCTGGACCCTCTTCAGTTCAACATCATCACGTAGCTTCTTCATCTCCATGTTCAGTGTCTCCTCCAGCTCATCCAGGGATCTCCTCAAGGTCGCTACGTATGACGGAGGACGGACCTCCACCGTCGTCCAGTCCCTGGTGGGTGGAGGATCCTTCAGGGATCTGAAGGCCTGGAGGAAGTGGAGAAGGTCTTTAGTGTGCGAGAGCTGCTTCACCTCTGAGCTTCTATTGGTCAGATCTTCTATTTCCTGCTCCAGCTCTTTGATGAGGTCTTCAGCTTGTTTCTCTGTGGATTTCAGTCTCTCTTTAACCATTTGGTTGAGATCATCCTGGCACTTTTCAATGCAGCGCACCAGAGCAGTGAGGACCTGCACACCATCGGCTATCTCTCTGTCTGCATCTGCTTTGCTACGTTCTACCGTGTCTCTGATCTCCTTAATCTTTACTTTTCTCTCCTGGATCATCTGCGAAACTTCAGCCTCTATGTTCCCCAGCTGGGCCATCTTCACTTCATATTCCTCCTTCAGAGGTACAACAGGATGGGACCTGTGGTCACCCTCTGTGCAGGACTGACACACACACACCTCTTCAGTTTTGCAGAAGAGCTCCAGAAGTCGGTCGTGTTTCTTACACATCCTGTCTTCCAGACGGTCCATAGGCTCGACCAGCCTATGTTTCTTCAGGCCTGTGACTCTCTGATGCGGTTCCAGGTGGGTTTGGCAGTAGGAGACCAAACACACCAGGCAGGACTTCACGGCCTTCAGCTGGGTCCCAGTACAGACGTCACAGTGAACTTCTGATGATTCAACACAAGACTGCTCTTTTACTTGTACGGTCGTTCTAAACTGAGCAGCCAGCTCTGATACAAGGATATTGACCTGTGGATCAGGTCTAGTGTCGAAAACCTTGCTGCAAACAGGACATTTGTACTGGACTTGTCCATCCCAGAACTTATTAATACAGGTTCTGCAGAAGTTGTGTCCACATGGTGTGGAAACTGGACTGCTGAACACATCCAGACAGATGGAACAAGAAAAGTTCTCCTCAGACCAGGAAGCGTTAGCAGAGGCCATTCCTAGACACAGACGACGAAGGTTTATGTATTGAAATAATTCCATTATTCTTTTTAATTCTATAACGGGAAAAGTGTTTTAAGTTCTCTCAAAGTTGTGCTGCTGTACTCACCTTGTTGTTGTGTCTGTCAGACTATTTAATGCGTGTTATTTTTCTCCTGAAAAATGGAACTGCTTCCACGTCGGGTGGCTTCGGTTTCCGTGCACCTTAGGTTACGCTTCCTCAATATGACGTCCTCTCCCCTCCTCCACCTGGCTCCTCCGCTAACACCTGGCTCCGCCCCCACGGCACATGAGTGCACTGCATTAATGCGCACTACGCGGCCTCTTCTTCTTCTTCAGTTACCGGCAGTTGGACGCTGTCCAGCGTATTACTGCCCTCCACAGGTCCGATGACTAACTACATTTTTACATTTAGTCCTGTACTATGCAGGAACTGCAAAACTGCCCTAGAGATCTGTTTATGGTTATCACAGTGCCCAAACAAGGAAAAAACTGAAAAAGCCTGACCTCCAAGTCCCAAGACCAACAGTCTACCAAATAGTGCATGTCTTTCTGTCCTATACTTTCTACACTCCAGAAGAACATGTTTTACTGTCTCAGAACTCCCACATTCACGTATACCAGAAACATGTTTTCCTACAATAAATAAAAAATGATTTAGCCCACAGTGACCCAGCCTCAATCTACGCAGTTTAACTGAGTCCCTACGGGACTGAAAAGTGCAGGTACATCTTTTTTTTTACTTGAGATTGTAAAGAGAAATAGTGTCTACCCCTGCTTTCTTTTTCCCACCCTCTCTGCCATTCCTTCATTAAGCCTTCTTTAATTATTTCACTCCGTTCCACTCTCCCCCAGGATATATGAACATCTACCTCTCTACTCAAACTTTGTTTTGCAATCACATCCACCTGCTCACTCCCCCCAACCCCAGCGTGTCCCGGAACCCAGCAAAAGGATATGTTGGTTCTAACCCAATTCTAAAAAACACAGTTAGAATGTCAGTAACAATATCAGGTCGTGCCTTAGATACGTGGCCTCTTCAAATGCGTTGATGTGTGTTCACTTCTTTCTGGAGTTGAAAGTGAGCCGTTGCAGAACGAGAGACATTGTTGGGATTGTGTTGATTGGCGACTGTAACTGGGAACATCGGTGTAGATCTACCCGGGTTTCCGGGGCAGTCCCGAATACTTTCTATCCAACCCCGAACCGATTTTCAAAAGAAACAGAGAGAGCAAAGAGCTGTTTATTGGCGCTACGCTGCTGTAGGATCTCTCCCCGATGTGCACCCGCACACTGAGTGCACACACACGAGCAGCAGGGCTGAGAGCAGCAGACAGCGATACAGTCTGGTCAGTGGGGGATTTCCTTTTGCTTTTGAAAAGTTCCCCCCGTTTGAAGAACTAGTGCACCCCCTGCTGGTAAAAGTGGGTCACACACAAACACACACACGCATACTTTGTGCGCACGTGTGCACCTGTGTGTGTGTGTGTGTGTGTGTGTGTGTGTGTGTGTGTGTGTGTGTGTGTGTGTGTGTGTGCGCGCACACATGCGCCTCTGTGTGTGTGTGTGTGTGTGTGTGTGTGTGTGTGTGTGTGTGTGTGTGTGTGTGTGTGTGTGTGTGTGTGTGTGTGTGTGTGTGTGTGTAGGAGGAGGAAGGTGGAGCGGGTGGACTACAGGTCCTTGGTGAGGTCGGGGATGTAGTTGATCCCGGCCCAGCAGGTGCTGTTGGGCTTCGTGGAGAAGACCATGGGGGCCCGCTTCTGAGGGGGAGGAGGGGGAGGAGGAGGGGGAGGAGGAGGGGAGGGGGAGGAGGAGGGGAGGGGGAGGAGGGGGAGGAGGAGGAGGAGGAGGAGGAGGAGGGGGAGGAGGGGGGGGGGGGGGAAGGAGGAGGAGGAGGAGGGGGGGGGAGGAGTAGGAGGAGGGAGGAGGAGGAGGAGGAGGAGGAGGAGGGGGGAGGGAGGAGGAGGAGGGGAGGGGGAAGGAGGAGGAGGAGGAGATAAGAGAGAGGAAGAAATAAACCCTAGAATAACGACAGCTATCCACAGATACCTCATGAATACGTAATCACGGGTTAGTGTATACCTTATTTTATTGTTTTTAACTGAATCAACAAAGTTCTATTTTCGATAAAAGCGTCTGCTAAATGACCCAATAGCAGGTCTCCATGGTGACGGATGATGGAGTATTGTCACCTTTGGGTGCTGGTCCTCCGGTGCTTCCCTGCCGCCCCGGGCCCTGCTCCGCTTGGTCCACAATTGTTAAATATCAACTTTTTGAATATAATAACCCAGTAACCCGTCTCAGGGGTCGATATGATCTGATCTTTTCTGTCGATGGACTCTCTGGCTACTCCTAAACGCCATATAGTCTTGTATTTCACCTGGACCTCAAAGTAAAATCTCCCTGAGGAGAAGCTCTGCCTCAGGAGAACACGTGGATACAGTGTAAATCTCTAACGGTTGTTTCACACAATCCTGGAAGAGCTAGAAAGGAGAGCAGAGATAGGAGAGAGGGGGAAGAGAAGAGAGAGGAAGGCGAGAGGAAACTAAGATGAGAGATGGAGAGGAGAGAAGAGAAGAGAGAGGAAGGAGAGAGGAAACTAAGATGAGAGATGGAGAGGAGAGAAGAGCTGACAAGACAAAGTCAGGGTACTCACTCAAATGGGGGGAATTTTACATGTAGTCACTGCAGCTTTGTGTAAGGGGTAACACATGTTGGGTTGTTGAATGGTGTAGATTTAAAGTCATTGACTGGCTCTTCAGCTACAAGATTGTGCATTTATTCAGTGATTTTATTCCTTTATTAAGTCCCATCGTTTGTCAAAGGGTTTTAAAGCAACACAGATATTTTTGTTTTACTGCACTGATAATATATCTACTGAATACACATTGTACTGAGATTGCACAAATTCCACTGAAAATTAACCTATTTCACTGAATACGTATTATACTGAGATTGTACTTATTCCACAGAAAATGACCCCATTCTACCTTTGGTGAATTTTTATTCTAATCTGAAAAGTGTACAAACATTGTTTTGAGTTAACAAACATGATTTAAAACAACAAAACTGTATATTTATTTGATTGTTAATGATCAAAATAATAATAATAAAAATAACATTTTACACTTTCAAGTAACCTACTTTAATTTAAAAAACGAAGAAAAAAATACAATGAACATTTAAGAGTAGTCCAACCAGTTAGAATGAATCATATTTGTTATAGTACACCGTGTAAGTTGCTTAATACATTTTGTTGTTTTTAAATAACAGTGAATAGTACAATATGAATACAGTTTTCTCAGATCTCCCATGGTAGAGATTCCCATTCCGGAAACATTAGTTATTTTGGTTGTTAGATTTTTCATCATCAAACAAATGTACTAGTCTGTTTGATTGACAGGTGAGATGATCAGGGGGGCAGAGTTTTTATCTCCATCACATAAACACGGACAGAGGAATGGATAGAGAGGCTCTCTAAAGCTGCAGCCGGTAGCAGAGTAGAGATGAACCCTGGCTTCCACATCATAGAAGGAGACCAGACCCTCATCATAATCAACAAACACCCCCACCTTCTGGAGCTCAGCTCTCAGAGGGTTACGGAGAGCAGGCTTACCATTAAATACAAACCCATCCTTGTCGTAATGAAGAGTCCAGTAACCCGTCTTAGGGGTCCACCTGGTCTTACCTTTTCTGTTGATGGACTCTCTGACCACTCCTAAGCACCATATCATCTTGTCTTTAACCTGGACCTCAAAGTAAAATCTCCCTGAGGAGAAGCTCTGCCTCGTAAGCACACATGCATAATATGTAAATCTCTTAGGGTTGTCTGGGAGTTTCTTCGCTACACTTCCACCATGGACTCGTTTACCATCCCCAGACAGGATGAGCCTGGGATGAGCTGTATCAGGATCCAGAGTCACATCTACTTCATACTGCTGGACCCTCTTCAGTTCAACATCATCACGTAGCTTCTTCATCTCCATGTTCAGTGTCTCTTCCAGCTGATCCAGGGATCTCCTCAAGGTCCCTATGTATGACGGAGGACGGACCTCCACCATCGTCCGGTCCCTGGTGGTTGGAGGATCCTTCAGGGATCTGAAGGCCTGGAGGAAGTGGAGGTGGTCTTTAGTGTGTGAGAGCTGCATCACCTCTGATATTCTGTTGGTCAGATCTTCTATTTCCTGCTCCAGCTCTTTGATGAGGTCTTCAGCCTGTTTCTCTGTGGATTTCAGTCTCTCTTTAATCATTTTGTTGAGATCATCCTGCCACTTTTCAATGCAGCGCATCAGAGCAGTGATGACCTGCACACCATCGGCTATCTCTCTGTCTGCATCTGCTTTGCTGCGTTTAACTGTGTCTTTAATCTCATGAATATTATTTTGTTTCTCCTGGATCATCTGCTGAACTTCAGCCTCCATCTTCCCCAGCTGGGCCATCTTAACTTCATATTCCTCCTTCAGAGGTACAACAGGATGGGACCTGTGGTCACCCTCTGTGCAGGACTGACACACACACACCTGTTCAGTCTTGCAGAAGAGCTCCAGGAGTCGGTCGTGTTTCTTGCACATCCTGTCTTCCAGACGGTCCATTGGCTCGACCAGCCTATGTTTCTTCAGGACTGTGACTCTCTGATGTGGCTCCAGGTGTGTTTGGCAGTAGGAGACCAGACACACTAGGCAGGACTTCACGGCCTTCAGCTGGGTCCCAGTACAGACGTCACAGGGAACTTCTGCTGGTTCAACACAAGGCTGCTCTTTTACTTTTACATTCGTTCTAAGCTGAGCGGCCAGCTCTGATAAGAGGATATTGACACGTAGATCAGGTCTTGTGTGGAAAAGCTTGTTGCAAACAGGACATTTGTACCGGAATTTTTCATCCCAGAACTTCGTAATACAGGTTCTGCAGAAGTTGTGTCCACATGGTGTGGAAACTGGACTGCTGAACACATCCAGACAGATGGAACATGAAAAGTTCTCTTCAGACCAGGAAGTGTTAGCAGAGGCCATCCTAGACACAGACAACAAGGTTTATGTATTGATGATTGCACTTGATTCCTATATTTTTCTTATTCCATAACGGAAAGAAAGGTTTTAACTTCTCTCAAGGTTGTTCTGTTTTACTCACCTTGTTGTGGTTTCTGTCTGTCAGACTATTTCTTCCAAAATGCGTTTTATTTCTCTCCCGAACGAGAGAACTGCTTCCACGTCAGGTGGCTTTGGTTTCTATGCACCTTAGGTTTCATTTTCTCAACAAGACGTCCTCTCCTCTCTTCCCCAAACACTTGGCTCCTCCCTTAATGAAGTTCATTTTGAGTTTACATTGGTAGTTATATAGGGCTCATCTCTAACCTCATAAAACAGCTGCATCATGTGACTTGGGGTAGGGCAGACCAACCAGACCAACAGCTTCACTACTCAGAGACAACACCGCCAATGCCAGCGCAGAGAGAGCAAAACAAACCTAAAATATGCAGTGGGACAACAATGGGGCCCTTACAATGTCACATGATCACTGGTGCTTTTCACATGATCACTGCTTTCAGGGGTGGCCAGGGCCACCCCTGAAAGCTCATTGGCCACCCCTGTGGCCACCCCAGATGTGATAGGTAGTTGGTGAAGTTCGTCAACACAAGAAATAAGAGAAATACTGTCAATCAATGCGCTGCGTAGCGGTTATCAATGAAGTACCACATAACATTGTGTGGGGAATAGGTATTTTGGCGCCCCCTCTGGCTGCAGGCGCACACCTGCTCGTATAGACGGAATGAACCGTCCCCCCCCCCCCCCCCCCGTCCCCCCCCCCCCCCCCCCCCCCCCCCCCGTCCCCCCCCCCCCCGTCAACAATCGCTGCCCGGGACGTAACTGCGTACGTTCTTTTCTTTTTTAGTATGCCACCCTAACATTTGCTGTGGCCCTCATTGGCCACCCCTGGAATAACCTTCTGGAGGCGCCACTGCACGCGACAACCCCCATTCACGTAAAGTCTACACAACCGTAGATATACACCGCCTTCTACCGGCGAATGACGACGGGACCGCACGTTTCTAAACGGCCCCTGCTCCAAGTAGCGCACGTGAGGTAATTGAGGAGGTCATTCATTAATTAGTGGCAGGTGGCTGTAGTTTATACCTGAATCATGCAATGGAATTTAAAAAAAAATGTGAATCTTGTCTTACAATATTAATTAAATAGTCTTATTAGATGTTATATATAATAGTAGGGTTTACGATATACTATGTTAATACGTTATATGCTACAGTGTCAGTGTTTGTCAGGAGTCGACGGAGCGAATGTCCACCGTTTAAAGGACTAGCGCTCCCCCTGATGGTAGAAGTAAGCATTACACATCAGCACCAGCGATAACAATATCCAATATCGCTGACCTAAAATATGACAAACAAGAGATTTGAACTTATCTGAATATATTTAATCAATGATGATGTGGAAAAAATCCGCCATTTCAAAAAGTGGTGGGTTAATGTTCCCAGGCTAAAGGACACCAATTTGTTTAGTGAATACCTAAAATGAAATAGAATTTGGCGCGGTGAGTTTAGAAGTCTATATTTGCTGGATTTTTATGTTGCTCCATCTATGTATTATACGTATGGTTTTTGTGGAATACTGTGAGAGCAATACAGCTTATTTGTTTAAATCAACTATGTTGCATTTAAACAATGCAGGGAGTACGAATAGGGGACACAAAGAACGTCCCGCCCCTCTGTGGTGATACCCGCTCCCGCCACTGGGTGTCGCTCAAAATACTGATTATTGGACTGCTGCTTGTTTGTGCCAGCGCCCAGGGAGTAGACTATAACAAAGACACTTAAAAATTGTCTATTCTGAGCTACCTAAATTAAACTTTAACAAGTTCAAATATTAGACTTAAATAAATGAAATAGTACCTATGTTATATCTACTCGTAATATGTGGAAACAGCAATAATTAACAACACAATACTGGATGAGCTAGAAAGGCGAGCAGAGATAGGAGAGAGGAGGAAAAGAAAAAAGAGGAAGGAGAGAGGAGGTGGAAGAGAGGAAGGATAGAGGAGAAACTGAGATGAGAGGATGGAGAGGAGAGGAGAGCTGACAAGACAAAGTCCTACTCACACAATTGGGGGTAATCTTTACATGTAGTAACTGGGAGCTTTGTGTAAGGTGTAACACATGTTGGGTTGCTGCATGGTGGGGATTAAAAGTCATTGACTGGCTCTCCAGCTACAAACATGTGCTGTTATTCTGTTCTTTGAATCATTCCTTGAATCCCATCTTTTATAAAAGGGTTTTTGGTGCAGTTATTTTAGTTTCACCCCAATGATAATGTACTTAATCTAGTGAATACATATTGCACTGAGATTGTACCAATTCCACAGAAAATGTACCTTTTCCACAAAATGCATATTGTACTGAGTTTGTACCAATTCCACAAGAAATTAACCAATTCCACTGAATACATATTGTAGAATGTACATATTCATCAACAAATGTTAACGTTCTACTTTTTATTAAAATTGTAAGCAGAACAAAGAATGTATTGTGTTGTCAAATATGATTCAAAATAATAAACAATTTAATTATTAGGTTAAAAATATCTATAATCTATAATGTTAGCAAAGTTAATGATTCACATTTTAAACATTTTCTACAATCCCAATTGTATATCTTTAAATGAAGAAAAGAACCTTCAGGAAAAAAGACATTGACCATTATAGTGTCGTTTTACCAGCTAAAATGGGTTATATTATTTATAGTACAAAGTATTAATGGCTCATTGTATTTATCCTTGATGAATGACATTAAATAGTGCGATACGAATGCAGTTCTCTCAGATCTCACAGGGTATTCTTATTCAGAAAACAACATTTGTTGTTTGGGTTGTTTGGTTATTTTATCATCAAACAAAAGTCCTAGTCTGTTTGATTGACAGGTGAGATGATCAATCGGGCAGAGTTTTTACTGTCCGCAGTTAACCACGTAGAGAAGAATGGATAGAGATGCTCTCTAAAGGTGCAGCCGGTAGCAGAGTAGAGATGAACCCTGGCTTCCACATCATAGAAGGAGACCACACCCTCATCATAATCAACAAACACCCCCACCTTCTGGAGCTCAGCTCTCAGAGGGAGACGGACAGCAGAGTTACCTTTAAATACCAACCCATTCTTGTCGTAGTAGAGAGTCCAGTAACCCGTCTCAGGGGACCGAGTGGTAAAACCTTTTCTGTTGATAGACTCTCTGACCACTCCTAAATACCATACATTCTTGTCTTTAACCTGGACCTCAAAGTAAAATCTCCCTGAGGAGAAGCTCTGCCTCGTAAGCACACATGAATAATATTGAAATCTCTTAGGGTTGTCTGGGAGTTTCTTCGCTCCAAGTCCATCATGGACTTGTTTCCCATCCTCAGACAGGATGAGCGTGGTATAAGCTGTATCAGGATCCAGAGTCACATCTACTTCATACGGCTGGACCCTCTTCAGTTCAGCAGCATCACGCAGCTTCTTCAGCTCCATGTTCAGTGTTTCCTCCAGCTGATCCAGGGATCCCCTCACGGTCCCTACATATGACGGAGGACGGACCTCCACCGTCGTCCGGTCCCTGGTGGTCGGAGGATCCTTCAGGGATCTGAAGGCCTGGAGGAAGTGGAGGTGGTCTTTAGTGTGCGAGAGCTGCTTCACCTCTGAGCTTCTATTGGTCAGATCTTCTATTTCCTGCTCCAGCTCTTTGATGAGGTCTTCAGCTTGTTTCTCTGTGGATTTCAGTCTCTCTTTAACCATTTGGTTGAGATCATCCTGCCACTTTTCAATGTAGCGCATCAGAGCAGTGAGGACCTGCACACCATTGGCTATCTCTCTGTCTGCATCTGCTTTGCTGCGTTTAACTGTGTCTTTAATCTCCTGGATATTATTTTGTCTCTCCTGGATCATCTGCTGAACTTCAGCCTCCATCTTCCCCAGCTGGGCCATCTTAACTTCATATTCCTCCTTTAGAGGTACAACAGGATGGGACCTGTGGTCACCCTCTGTGCAGGACTGACACACACACACCTGGTCAGTCTTGCAGAAGAGCTCCAGGAGTCGGTCGTGTTTCTTACACATCCTGTCTTCCAGACGGTCCATTGGCTCGACCAGCCTATGTTTCTTCAGGACTGTGACTCTCTGATGTGGCTCCAGGTGGGTTTGGCAGTAGGAGACAAAACACACTAGGCAGGACTTCACAGCCTTCAGCTGGGTCTCAGCACAGACGTCACAGGGAACTTCTGATGATTCAACAAAAGGCTGCTCTTTTACTCGTACTACGGTCGTTCTAAACTGAGAGGCCAGCTCTGATAAGAGGATATTGACACGTAGATCAGGTCTAGTGCGGAAATTATCGTTGCAAACAGGACATTTGTACTGGACTTGTTCATCCCAGAACTTCATAATACAGTTTCTGCAGAAGTTGTGTCCACATGGTGTGGAAACTGGACTGCTGAACACATCCAGACAGATGGAACATGAAAAGTTCTCTTCAGACCAGGAAGTGTTAGCAGAGGCCATCCTAGACACAGACGACAAGGTTTATGTATTGAAATAATTGCATTATCCTTTTTAATTATATAACGGGAAAAGTGTTTTTAACTTCTCTCAAAGTTGTGCTGCTGTACTCACCTTGTTGTTGTGACTGTCAGGTATTTAATGTGTGTTATTTTTCTCCTGAAAAATGGAACTGCTTCCTCGTCGGTGCACCTTAGGTTTCGTTTCCTCAACATGACGTCCTCTCCCCACCTCCCCTAACACCTGGCTCCTCCCCTAACATCTGGTTCCGCCCCCACGGCACATGAGTGCACTGCAATAATGCGCGCTGTGTGGCCTCTTCAAATGCGTTGATGTGTGTTCACCTCTTTCTGGAGTTAAAAGTGAGCCGGTGCAGAACGAGAGACATTGCTAGGATTGTGTGGTGATTGGCTACTGTAACTGGGAACATCGGCGTAGATCTACCAGGGTTTCCGGGGCTGTCCCGAATACTTTCTCTATCCAACCCCGAACCGTTTTTCAAAAGAAACAGAGAGTGACCAAAGAGCTGTTTATTGGCGCTACGCTGCTGTAGGAAGGAACTCTCCACGATGTGCACACGCACACTGGATGCACACACACGAGCAGCAGAGCTGAGAGCAGCAGACAGCGATACAGTCTGGTGGTTAGTGGGGGATTTCCTTTTGCTTTTGGTAAGTTTGCGTAGTTGAAGGACTAGTGCACCCCCTGCTGGTAAAAGTGGGTCTCGCACGCACGCACGCACGCACGCACGCACGCACGCACACACACACAAACCCTTGGCTCGTATTTTTATTGAAGCATCGATGGTGGAACAGCATCACCACCCTGACGGTAAAAGTAGGCAATACACATCGGCTCAGTCCTGTAACTTAAAACACAAGCACCACCATGAGCACTATAACTGTATATAAGTATGAGAGGCCATTCGTTGGGACACATATCTAAGAATCTGTGTTGTTTGACACCTTTTATTTTCTTTATTCAATTTAATAAAATACTTAAAGAATGGAAAATGCCTGACAGAAATGTCGAGGATAAGATTAGCCAGTGTGTTTGTTATTTCTTTAAAATTCAAGTTCTTCAAATATTTGACTAAACAAATCTAAAAAAGAGCTATGTAATAACAAAATAAGGTACTTTTTGCACCGAGAATATCTACTCCAGTGAAAAACTGATATCATTAATTGTTTTGGTTGTTTGAATATTTTAATAACAAAAAGTGTCTTCATCTGTTTGATAGACAGGTGAGATGATCAGGGGGGAAGAGTTTGCAACATCCTCATGTACACCTTGACTGAGGAGTAGATAGAGAGGCTCTCTGAAGGTGCGGCTGGAAGCAGAGTAGACATGAACCCTGGCTTCCACATCATAGATCAGACCCTCATCATAATCAACAACCACCTCCACCTTCTGGAGCTCAGCTCTCAGAGGGAGAAGGACAAAAGGGTTATTATTAAATAGTATATGCTACACGTGAACTTTCTAAGATGGCGCAATTTGATTGGTTCGCTATCTCGGGATATTGGGCAATATCCCATGATTGAGATCTCAAACTCGGGATATTGTTTTCATGCGGGTGATGGTCGTCTCGTCACGCTAATAAAAACAAGTAAATCCCGGCAAAAAGTGTTATCTTGTTTATTTTTTAAGTGTTCACGTGTTGTATATCCTAAAACGATTATTCACCTCAGGCTAGCGTGGAATAGCCCCCTTGACCTACTGTCTCGGGGGCTATTTCCCACTATTCACTTCGCCTTCGGCGAATAATTGTTAAATATCAAATCATCCTTTTGAATAAAATAACCCAGTAACCCGTCTCAGGGGTTGATATTATCTGATCTTTTCTGTCAATGGTCTCTCTGGCCACTCCTAAACACCATATAATGGTCTTGACTTTAACCTGGACCTCAAAGTAAAATCTCCGTGAGGAAAAGTTCTCCCTCATGTGAACAAGTGGATACAGTGTAAATCCCTTAGGGTTGTTTCACACAATCCTGGATGAGCTAGACAGGAGAGCAGAGATGGGAGAGAGGAGGAAGAGAAGAGAGAGGAAGGAGAGAGGAGAACCTATGATGAGAGATGGAGAGGAGAGAAGAGCTGACAAGACGAAGTCAGGGTACTCACACAGATGGGGGGAATCTTTGCATGTTGTCACTGGGAGCTTTGTGTAAGGTGTACCACAGGATGGTTTGTTGTATGGAGATTTAAAGTCATTGACTGGCACTTCAGCTACAAAATTGTGCAATTATTCAGTTATTTTATTCCTTGAATAAATCCCATTGTTTGGCAAAGGCAACACAGTTGTTGTTTTTTTACCCCACTGATAATGTATCTACTGAATACACATTGTACTGAGATTGTACCAAATCCAATCAACTGAAAAAGAACCCATTTCACTGAATAAACATTGTACTGAGATTGTACCAATTCCACTAAAAATAAACCTATTTCACTGAATACGTATTGTACCAAGAATGTATCTATTCCACAGAAAATGACCCCATTCTACTTTTTGTGACTTTTATTTTAATCCGGAAAATGTGTACAAACATTGTATTGAGTTAACAAACATGATTTAAAGAATACATTTTTTTATTTATTTCATTGATAATGTGATCAGAATAATAATAATAAAAAAAACATCTTACACCTTCAACTAACCTAATTTCTAACGTTAAGATAAAAAGACATTTAAGACCAGTCCAGCCAGTTAAAATGATTTATATTTGTTACAGTACACAATGTAATTTGCTTAATACATTTTGTTGTATTTAAAAAACAGTGAATAGTACAATATGAATGCAGCTTTCTCAGATCTCCCATGGTAGAGATTCCCATGCAGGAAACAACATTAGTTATTTTGGTTGTTTGATTATTTTTATTATCAAACAAAAGTCCTAGTCTGTTTGATTGACAGGTGTGATGATCAGGGGGGCAGAGTTTTTACCTCCATCACATGAACACGTAGAGAGGAGTGGATAGAGAGGCCCACTAAAGGTGCAGCCGGTAGCAGAGTAGAGATGAACCCTGGCTTCCACATCATAGAAGGAGACCACACCCTCATCATAATCAACAAACACCCCCACCTTCTGGAGCTCAGCTCTCAGAGGGAGACGGATACGATGGATATCTCTAAAAGACAACCCACCCTTGTCGTAGGAGAGAATCCAGTAACCCGTCTCAGGGTTCCTTATGGACCAATGTTTTCTGTTGATGGACTCTCTGACCACTCCTAAATACCATACAGTCTTGTCTTTAACCTGGACCTCAAAGTAAAATCTCCCTGAGGAGAAGCACTGCCTCGAGAGAACATACATTTTCTGTGTAAATCTCTTAGGGTTGTCTGGGAGTTTCTTCGCTACACCTCCATCATGTACTTGTTTCCCATCCCCAGACAGGATGAGCTTGGGATGAGCTGTATCAGGATCCAGAGTCACATCTACTTCATACTGCCGGATCCTCTTCAGTTCAACATCTTTGCGCAAATTCTTCATCTCCATGTTCAGTGTCTCCTCCAGCTCATCCAGGGATCTCCCCAAGGTCCCTACGTATGACGGAGGACGGAACTTCACCGTCGTCCAGTCCCTGGTGGGTGGAGGATCCTTCAGGGATCTGAAGGCCTGGAGGAAGTGGAGTTGGTCTTCAGTGTGTGAGAGTGGCTTCACCTCTGACCTTCTTTTGGTCAGGTCTTCTATTTCCTTCTCCAGCTCTTTGATGAGGTCTTCAGCTTGTTTCTTTGTGGTTTTTAGTCTCTCTTTAACCATTTGGTTGAGATCATCCTGGCACTTTTCAATACAGTGCATCAGAGCAGTGAGGATCTGCACACCATCAGCTATCTCTCTGTCTGCGTCTGCCTTGTTGCGTTTTACTGTGTCCCTGATCTCCTTAATCTTTACTTCTCTCTCCTGGATCATCTGCGAAACGTCAGCCTCTATCTTCCCGATCTGGGCCAACTTCACTTGATATTCCTCCTTTAGAGGTACAACAGGATGGGACCTGTGGTCACCCTCTGTGCAGGACGGACACACACACTCCTGTTCAGTCTTGCAGAAGAGCTCCAGAAGTCGGTTGTGTTTCTTACACATCCTGTCTTCCAGACGGTCCATAGGCTCAACCAGCCGATGGTTCTTTAGGACTGTGACTCTCTGATGTGGCTCCAGGTGGGTTTGGCAGAAAGACATAAAACACACCAGGCAGGTCTTCACAGATTTCAGCCGGATCTCAGTACAGACGTCACAGGGAACTTCTGCTGGTTCAACACAAGGCTGCTCTTTTACTAGTAAAGTCATTCTAAACTGAGCAGCCATCTCTGATACCAGGGTATTGACATGTAGATCAGGTCTTGTGGCAAAAATCTTGTTGCAAACAGGACATTTGTACTTGACTTGTTCATCCCAGAACTTAGTAAGACAGGTTCTGCAGAAGTTGTGTCCACATGGTGTGGAAACTGGACTGTTGAACACATCCAGACAAATGGAACATGAAAAGTTCTCTTCAGACCAGGAAGTCTTAGCCGAGGCCATCCTAGACACAGACAACAAGGTTTATGTATTGATGATTTTACTTGATTCCTATATTTTTCCATAAAGGAAAGAAATTTTAAACTTCTCTTAAAGTTGTGCTGTTATACTCACCTTGTTGTGGTTTCTTTCTGTAAGACTATTTTTTCCAAAATGCGTTTTATTTATCTCCTGAAAGAATGAACTGATACACCGTCGGGTGATTTTGGTTACTACTAACCTTAAGTGCGTTTCTTCAACATGACGTCCTCTCCTCTCCTCCCCTAACACCTGGCTCCTCCCTTAATAAAGTTAATTTTGAGTTTACATTGGTAGTTATATAAGGCTCATCTCTAACCTCATAAAACAGCTGCCCTGCCCTCGGTGCAGGGCAGAAGAACCAGACCTACAGGTTCACCATTCAGAGACAACACCGTCAATGCCAGCGCAGAGAGAGCAAAACAAACCTAAAATGTGCAGTGGCACAACAATGTGGCCCTAACAATGTCACATTATCACTGGTGGTGCATTATGGGTCATACACACACACACACACACACACACACACACACACACACACACACACACACACACACACACACACACACACACACACACACACACACACACACACACAGCGCAGGGTAATACATTTGAACTTTCAGATTCTTCAGTTAAACTCATTTTACATTTCTGCTAAAATCCCTTCACTTGATCGAAGCCATTTAACGTTTCTTTATGTATCATTATGTACGTTATCTTCATCTATGTGGCTTTATTAAAAAATAGTTTCAACTTCACTTTGTACTACAGCACTCACCACATTTTCTGCAGGAAATGCATTTTCTAGTTGAAGATACAAGTGTGTAGCTTTGTTAAATGGTTTGAACGAAGGTAAACGGTAGAAAAATTATTGCGTTACGATGTCTTAAGAAGTAGGAGTGTCTTCAATGAAAACAGCTGAAAACGAAACCGGTATGACACGAAAACTGTGATTCTGAAGAAAGTTTAAATGATATCAAAATTCAGTTTAGATATTATTGAAGATACAAGTGTGTCGATTTGTTACATGGTTTGAACAAAGATAAACGGTTGAGAATTGATTTAGTTATGATTTAGTCAAGGGGAGGACGGCTCCTCCCGTTGATTCCCATGTTAAAAAAAAGATAGTATTTTAAAAGTAGAATATTTTAAAAAGTATAAAATATTAATAAAATATGAAAAAGAAGCGCGCGATTCCAATCCATTCTGAACATTTAAAAATTTGAATGGAGTCTCTAGGTGAAAAATTGAGGAAGGAGATAGGTCCCAAAGTTTGTAGAGAATAATAAAGAGTAAAGAAAGAATACAACTTTTGAAGAACAATAGTTGAGCGCTGCATGTAGCACTCACCTACTACTAATAATAGTAGGGCTTAATAATAGGGATAATTTCAGTCCATGGATTTCCCTCTGTTCCTCCGAGCCAACTGAATGGGTGCAGTCTGCTGTCCCTACTGGCCCTGTAGCCAAGCTGGAGACCACACTCACCTTATGGGGACGGAATCAGCGGGGTCAGCTGAATCATTTGAGGGGCCGCCTTGGACAGAATTCGACTTGGTCTTTCACACACTATTATAATCTCGCATATGCACCACTATTCTCATAAACACACGCTATTATATGAGGAGCCGCCTGGGACAAAATTCATACTTGGTCTTACACACACTATTATAATCTTGCATATAAACCACTATATTCATACACACACTATTAAGCTCCTTTTACATGTATGTATTAGAGAATATAGTAGTGTAAGTGAGAGAGCATATAGTTGGGTATGTGAGAGTATAGTAGTGTATGTGAGAGAGTATACTAGTGTATGTGAGACGGTATAGTAGTGTATGTGAGAGAGTATAGTTAGGTATGTGAGAGAGTATAGTAGTGTATGTGACAGAGAATACTAGTGTATGTGAGAGAGTATAGTAGTGTATGTGAGAGTATAGTTGTTTTTGCAAGAGAATATAGTGTTGTTTGTGAGAGAGAATAGTGTTGTGTGTGAGAGAGTATAGTAGTATGTGTGAGAGCGTTTGACTGAAACGGAAGTGAGTTTGATTCCTCAGTTCCCGATTGGCTGACAGAAGATGCGGTAGCTTCTGGCGCTCAAAATATTGCGCTTTAATTTCACTCTGGAATTTCCCAAATGTTGTTATGCTGCGTTCGCACCCAAAAAATATTTGGTCGCTCGTTCGCGTGGTTGCCTGAGTTGGAGAGAGGCTTCCTCTTGTGACCGCCAATTCATTCTAAACCCTAGCCAGTCTCCACATGTTGTGGAAATACCAGAGACGTCAGAAAAACGGACGCAGTCGTTTAGGATTCATTGTATCATAAAACATTATATTATATAAAATATTCTAATCTAGAACACTCTATATCTAAATAATATAAGATGATATAATAAATAGATATCTTTATAAAATAATATTGTAGCGTCACAGGGTTTGGGAGATGGGGGCGGGCCTTAGTGGTGGAGGTCCCGTGGGGACTGGGTTTAGCAGGATTTGTTGTGGTTACCGGCGTTGTCGTGGTTACCGGTCTTGTGTGTGTTCCAACGATTTATCAGCGATGGTATCTAATAAATCTCTGTCTAAGCAATACTTCATTCACTGCATCTTCCGTCGTCATTACAATTTAACCACGACATGGAGGAGAAAGGGATTGTTGCCGTTTGCGGACTCCCGTAGCACCTCCGGCGGGGAAAGGGAGTTCAGCTCTGGGGGCCGGCGGGACCTCCTGCACCTCCTCGCCGGAGGTGCTCCGGAAATCTGCCATCGGCAACAATCCCTTTCTCCTCCATGTCGAGGTTCAATCTGGACTTCAGATTGATGTGGAAGGACCAGAGACGCCTGAGAACCCGACGTAGTCGGTAAGATTCATAATATCATCCGGAGGCGCACACAGCTTTTGGCTGTTATATTATATATTATATTATACAGATATCTATAAATTATATCATCTTATTTTATTGATATATTGGGCTCCAGGACCCCCGCCGGAGTTCCCGGAGTGTTCTAGATTCGAATATTTTATAGAATGGATGATATTATGAATCCTAAACGACTCCGTCGGTTTTTCTGACATCTCTGGTGCTTCCATGGCCACTCTCAACACGTAGAGACTGGCCATGGTTCAGAATGAATTGGCGGTCACAAGAGGAAGCCTCTCTCAAACTCGGGTGACGACGCGAACAATTGACCAAATAATTTTTTGCTGTGACTGCGACTGCGAACACCACATAACAAAATAGCTGGAAATTCCAGAGAATGAAATGACAGCGCAGTATTTTGAGCGCCAGAAGCTAATGCCTATTCTCTTGCATAAACAACTCTGCTCTCTCACACACTACTATATTCTCTTGCATAAACAACTATACTCTCTCACACACACTACTATACTCTCTCACACACTACTATATTTTCTTGCATAAACAACTATACTCTCTCACAAACACAACTATACTCTAGAGAAAAAACGTAGAGAATAAGAATCACATTAAGACAATAGGGTTGCTGTAATAAAGTAACTTGCAGTCAAGTTGTAAAGGAAAACCAAACATTCTGTTGGAGTTGGTCCCATCCCTAACCCCTTATCAGAATGTAGAAAATGCATTCCGGCTGACGTCTGGTAGACAGTATTTTCCATTGAGGGGCGGGGCTTGATTTCAGATCAGGTTTTCACCGTCTCTGGGGTGGAGCCAGAACATTTGATTGACGTAACCAAATAACCAAGGACTGCCAGTAACTGTTAACGTGTGCAATAAAATGGGTTTAATTGAGGGCAATTTGATGGCACATTTACATGCCTTTTTAAAATGTTATGTATTTAAGTTGAGATTTGGATGAATCCACAGCACTACTATGTAACCCACAGCATCACCTTTCATCCAATCAAAAAACATAAAAAACGAGAAAACACTTTTTTAGTACGATGTCTGCATGATGTCATCATGTAAGGTATTTTGTTCCATGTTATACACACACAAACACAGGAAACACACACACACACACACTCACACACACACACACACACACACACACACACACACACACACACACACACACACACACACACACACACACACACACAAACTGGGCATTAAAACAAAGTCTCTCTCTCTCTCTCTCTCTCTCTCTCTCTCTCTCTCTCTCTCTCTCTCTCTCTCTCTCTCTCTCTCTCTCTCTCTCTCTCTCTCTCTCTCTCTCTCTCTCTCTCTCTCTCTCTCTCTCTCTCTCTCTCTCTCTCTCTCGCTTTCGGTTCATAAATGGTTTTAATAAACAGTGACTCAACAGTTCCAGGAATCCGTTTGGTGATTTGAATCTCTAGTCCCTGGTGGCATGACTGGTAGAGCATGGCAGTTGGTGCCACGCCCTCAGACAACCACAGAAGGGCCCGTAGTTCCAGGAAGGAAACTAATTCATAAATGAATGCATGATTTTCAATGGATAATTCAAGCAAACATCTTTTCTACACCATTAATAGATCGGTTTGCATTATTTATATTTGTTCACTCCCTCTGTAGGTGAAACACCTGCTGTTTCAGGCATCACCTCTGATTGGCTGATAGGGTGACCCGGTCCCTTGCTGATTAGGCTCTGATGTGACACACCTGTCCTCCTCTTATTGAAGCTGAACTGAAGGGGCGTCCACAGGGGAGCCGGCAGCCCTGCAGCCCCACAATGAACCAGGACCCCATTTCCCGATAACTATGGAACTACGCTCGTACGATCTTTCTCACGATGGATCTTGCGATCCATCTTAAATTTCTTTGGAGCGTTTCCCGAAACTCCTCTTAACATGAACGTGCCTTCACCGAACTCATGACGTTCGTAGGATTGTAATTGTCTACTGACACGGTGCTGAAATGGGTTCCGTAGGAGGGGGAGACGCAGGAATGTCGCAGGAAAATGGGGTTAAAAAGCGTTAAACTATCTCCCCATCAAGGCCAACAGCAGAGTAGCCTACGAAAAGAATAGACTGCAATAATATAAATGCTAAAGATATTAAAACAAAATTGATTAGGCCTAGGCCGATATATGTATCAGTCCTAATCCTGAATACAGTGTGCGTACATTTTTCACAGCATTTTCCCCCCGGAAATAATTCCATATTAACAAAAATCTAAAATAGCTTGTGTGACAACTACATTTATCTTAATGTGCTGATTTCTGAAACGTGCCTTGCGCAGCAAAGACAGCCGACTTTATCTGATTCCGCATAAGGTTTCATTGATTGGCCCGCACTCTCTAGTCTAGAATATTTGTAGACATTAAAAAGGCAACGTTCCATAATTCAAACGCAGTGGCTAGGCATTGACACACGGCTATTGCTGACCCGATTAGGAGAGCTTGGTCTAGATCCTGCCCATATTGTCGGGCAGGACGAAGTAGGCTATAGGTCTTTTTTACACTGCCAAGGCGGTTCCGTCGCGCAGCTTGGCACGCCCGGCGATTTCACCTTTGTATCTCAAGTTTCCTATATAAAACTGAGGGGGTACAGTGCTTGATGCAAACAATCGCAACAAAAAATGCCTGCAGAAATTCTCCGACACTCGCTGGTCTCAACATGATGTAGGCCTATGTCTACAGTAGCCTATGTCTTCTGTCATTGACAAATATGAGGACCTTTTAACCACGATGTTTGAATTAAAATCAGAGGAAGACAGCAAGTGCGGCTCGAAAGCGACCTCCCACACCAGAGAAATGGAATCATTTGATTTTATTATATGCCTTGTGACGTGGCGTTGAATCTGTACATTTTGGCTGCGAATTTTAAATTACTGCAATAAATTATGTTGTTGTTGACTTCTAACATGTCTCTTCTTTGCTGTTTAAATCTAACAGTAGTCTATGAGTAATACATCGGCGGTAACCACTGTTTTTGGTTGGGAAATTGCGCCACCTGGGCCTTCCGTGGTATTGGATGTGTTTAATAAAACGCATCCAATACAAGGAATGTAGGCCTACGCTGGTGACGCCACTGAGGCTATTAGTCTAACGATGCTCTTAGCATCCTACAAGTACCCCTGGAGTCCTTGTTAGCTACGAGTCGTTTTCACAACGTTCGTTACCAACGATGCTTTCGGGAAACGGTGTGAAAGCTGTACGATGCTCGTACGATGCACTTCACGATCCACTTAGGCAAACTATGCTTTCGGGAAACGGGGCCCAGGACTGTTGAGGGGCTCAGGGGACCCGGTTGGTTGGTTTGTCCAGCTGAATACACATCACCACTATGTAACCCACTGCATCACCTTTCATCAAATCAAATCACAAACGCTCTTGATACAAACTCCTGCTAAGGTCATTTGTTTTTTTAATTTGGCTAACATGATCTTCTATAGTCTCACACAAGCTACTATATTTTCTTGCATGAACAACTATGCTCTCTCACATACACAACTAAACTCTCGCACATACACTACTCAAATCTCTCACATACCCAACGACTGTATATGCTCTCTCACACACTACTATACTCTCTCAAATACATTACTATACTCTCACATTGACTACTACACTCTCTCACACACACTGCTATATTCTCTTGCATAAACCACTACACTCTCTCACACACACAACTATACTCTCTCAAACACACTAGTGATCTGTCTCCCATACCCAACTATATATAACCCACACACTTATATAATCTCTCACATACACTACTATACTCTCTCACATATACGACTATACACTCTCATACGTAAAAGGAGTATAATAGTGTGTGTGTATGAGAATAGAGCTGTATATGCAAGGTTATAATAGTGTGTGTAAGACCAAGTATGAATTCTGTCCAAGGAGGCCCCTCATTGAATCAAGCTACAGTTATTACAGAACTAGACAATTAAAGACCTTTCTACCTGTGTTGTCTGGACAGCCAAATGAAACTCATGACAACAATAACTTGACCTTCTCTTCTTTACTCTTTCACTGCAGCTATTAGTTTGGTTCAAAATGACAGTGTCTAAAGAAACATATCCATAACCCATCCACCCATGACCTAATCAAGCAGAATATTTTTTATTCCTTTCTTAACCAAAAACGTAGAGAATAAGAATCACATTTAGACAATAGGGTTGCTGTAATAAAGTTACTTGAGGTCAAGTTGTAAAAGAAAACCAAACATGCTGTTGGAGTTGGTCCCAACCCTAACCCACTATCAAAATGTAAAAAATGCATTCTGGCTGACGTCTGGTAGACAGTATTTTCCATTGAGGGGCGGGGCTTGATTGCAGATCAGGTTTTCACCTTCTCTGGGGTGAAGCCAGCACATTTGCCGTAATCTGATAACCAAGGACTGCCAGTAACTGTTGAAGCGTGCAATAGTATTTGTTTAATTGAGGGAAATTTCAGGGCACATTTACATACCTTTTTTAAATGTTATGCATTTACCTGTGGTCCCTGGTGGCACAACTGGTAGAGCATGGCAGTTGGTGCCACGCCGTCAGAGAACTACAGAACGGCCCTTATTTCCAGGAAGGAAGTTCCAGAATTAATGCATGATTTTCAATCGATAATTCAAGCAAACGTCTCTACACCATCTTGTTTTTAATGCCATTGAGATTTTGTGTAGCACAAAAAAGCTGTCAACAATTCTTTGCTTTTTTTTTTTCTTATCTCATCACATTTGGTGCAAGTAGTTCTTCCTGCAAAGTGTTCCACATTCTTACCTCTTTTTAAATGGAGTATGTACACCGGGGGTGATTCCCTAAACCACGCGCTCGGTGGCTTGTCCAAAGCGTGTGACGTCACCACTCAGCCAGAGTTCAGCACCTTGGAGAGCGACAGCGGAAGACGTCTCCCACTCTGTCTCCTGCGGCTATCCTCGACACACCCGCCACCAAGCCTACGCCATATTCACGCTGCATTCATTCAACACCTTCATGTTATTCATCTGTGCAATTATATGCTGATCAAAATAAAGATAGAAAGACACACACACACACACACACACACACACACACACACACACACACACACACACACACACACACACACACACACACACACACACACACACACACACACACACAAACACACACACACACACACACACACAAAAACCCTCTCATGAACTACTAAAGCGCCATGTGGAGCCGTGTGGTTTGCTTCGGTAGTGCCGGGGAACCCTGAGGTGAGAGACAGAGAGATGATCTGACCCACGAGCACCACGCAACAACCCCCCTTTACCGTAAAGTCTTCACAACCGTAGACATACACCGCCTTCTACCGGCGAACGACGACGTAACTGCACGTTTCTAAACGGCCCCTGCTCTAAGTAGCGCACGTGAGGTAATTAAGGAGATCATTAATTGATTAATTAGTGGCAGGTGGCTGTAGTTTATACCTGAATCATGCGACGGAATTAAAAAAGGAAGTGAATCATGTCTAACAATATTAAAAAAATAGTCTTATTAGATGTTCTATAAAATAGTAGGGTTTACGATATACTATGTAAATATCTTATAGGCAACAGTAGACAACAAAGACACTTAAAAATGGTCTATTCTGAGCCACCTAAATTTTCCTTTAAAAAGTTCAAATATTAGTCTTAAATAATTGAATTAGTACCTATGTTATATCTACTCGTAATGTGTAGATGCAGCAATAATTAACACAATACTGGATGAGCTAGAAAGGCGAGCAGAGATAGGAGAGAGGAGGAAAAGAAAAAAGAGGAAGGAGAGAGGAGGTGGAAGAGAGGAAGGATAGAGGAGGAACTGAGATGAGAGGATGGAGAGGAGAGGAGAGCTGACAAGACAAAGTCATACTCACACAATTGGGGGTAATCTTTACATGTAGCAACTGGGAGCTTTGGGTAAGGTTTAACACATGTTGGGTTGCTGCATGGTGGGGATTAAAAGTCATTGACTGGCTCTCCAGCTACAAACATGTGCTGTTATTCTGTTCTTTGAATCATTCCTTGAATCCCATCATGTATAAAAGGGTTTTTGGTGAGGTTGTTTTAGTTTTACCCCTCTGATAATGTCCCTAATCTAGTGAATACATATTGCACTGAGACTGTACCAATTACACAGAAAATGTACCTTTTCCACTGAATACATGTTGTAGAATGTACATATTCATCAACGATGTCCACATTCTACTTTTTATTAAAATTAGAAACAGTACAAAGAATGTGTTGTGTTGTCAAAACATGATTCAAAATAATAAACAATATAAGTATTTGTTTAAAAATATCTATAAAATATAATTTTAGCAATGTTAATAATTCACATTTTAAACATTTTCTACAATCCCAATTGTATATCTTCAAATGAACAAAAAACCTTCAGGAAAAAAGACATTGAACATTATAGTGTCATTTTACCAGCTAAAATGGGTTGTATTATTTATAGTACAAAGTATTAATGGCTTATTGTATTTATCCTTGATGAATGACATTAAATAGTGCAATACAAATGCAGTTCTCTCAGATCTCACATGGTATTCTTATTCAGAAAACAACATTTGTGGGTTGTTTGGTTATTTGATCATCAAACAAATGTCCTAGTCTGTTTGATTGACAGGTGAGATGATCAATGGGGCAGAGTTTTGAACAGCCCAAGGGAACCCCGTAGAGAGGAATGGATAGAGAGGCTCTCTAAAGGTGCAGCTGGTAGCAGAGTAGAGATGAACCCTGGCTTCCACATCATAGAAGGAGACCAGACCCTCATCATAATCCACAAACACCCCCACCTTCTGGAGCTCAGCTCTCAGAGGGAGACGGACATCAGGGTTACCTTTAAATACCAACCCATACTTGTCGTAGTAGAGAGTGCAGTAGCCCGTCTCAGGGGTCCGAGGGGTAAAACCTTTTCTGTTGATGGACTCTCTGGCCACTCCAATATACCATACAGTCTTGTCTTCAACCTGGACCTCAAAGTAAAATCTCCCTGAGGAGAAGCTCTGCCTCGTAAGCACACATATATAATATGTAAATCTCTTAGGGTTGTCTGGGAGTTCCTTCGCTACACCTCCATCATGTACTTGTTTCCCATCCCCAGACAGGATGAGCCTGGGATGAGCTGTATCAGGATCCAGAGTCACATCTACTTCATACTGCTGGACCCTCTTCAGTTCAACATCACGCATCTTCTTCATCTCCATGTTCAGTGTCTCCTCCAGCTGATCCAGGGAGCTCCTCAAGGTCCCTACGTATGACGGAGGATGGACCTCCACCGTCGTCCGGTCCCTGGTAGGTGGAGGATCCTTCAGGGATCTGAAGGCCTGGAGGAAGTGGAGGTGGTCTTTAGTGTATGAGAGCTGCTTCACCTCTGAACTTCTATTGGTCAGATCTTCTATTTCCTGCTCCAGCTCTTTGATGAGGTCTTCAGCTTGTTTCTCTGTGGATTTCAGTCTCTCTTTAACCATTTGGTTGAGATCATCCTGGCACTTTTCAATGCAGCGCATCAGAGCAGTGAGGACCTGCACACCATCGGCTATCTCTCTGTCTGCATCTGCTTTGCTGCGTTTAACTGTGTCTTTAATCTCCAGGATATTATTTTGTCTCTCCTGGATCATCTGCTGAACTTCAGCCTCCATCTTCCCCAGCTGGGCCATCTTCACTTCATATTCCTCCTTTAGAGGTACAACAGGATGGGACCTGTGGTCACCCTCTGTGCAGGACTGACACACACACACCTGTTCAGTCTTGCAGAAGAGCTCCAGAAGTCGGTCGTGTTTCTTACACACCCTGTCTTCCAGACGGCCCATTGGCTCGACCAGCCTATGTTTCTTCATGACTGTGACTCTCTGATGTGGCTCCAGGTGGGTTTGGCAGTAGGAGACCAAACACACCAGGCAGGACTTCACGGCCTTCAGCTGGGTCCCAGTACAGACGTCACAGGGAACTTCTGATGATTCAACACAAGGCTGCTCCTTTACTTCTACATTTGTTCTAAACTGAGCGGCCAGCTCTGATAAGAGGGTATTGACACGTAGATCAGGTCTTGTGTGGAAATGCTCGTTGCAAACAGGACATTTGTACCGGACTTGTTCATCCCAGAACTTCGTAATACAGGTTCTGCAGAAGTTGTGTCCACATGGTGTGGAAACTGGACTGCTGAACACATCCAGACAGATGGAACATGAAAAGTTCTCTTCAGACCAGGAAGTCTTAGCAGAGGCCATCCTAGACACAGACAACAAGGTTTATGCATCGAGCAATACCATAATTTTTCTAATTCCATGTCCATAACGGAAAGAGAAGTGTTATGTTCTTCCAAAGTTTTGCTTTTTTACTCACCTCGTTGTGGTTTCTGTCTGTCAGACTATTTGCTCCAAAATGCGTGTTATTTTTCTCCCGAACGAGAGGATTGCTTCCACGTCGGATGTCTTTCGGTTCTATAAACCTTAGGTTTCGTTTCCTCAACATGACGTCCTCTCCTCTCCTACTCTATCATCTGGCTCTGCCACTAACCCCAGGCTCCGCCCCCACGGTCGTGCAGTTCCCTGATGTTTCACCTTTCACAGTCTGACTTTAGGCACATCCATTCTCTGTGTATGTAACGTCACATGCGTTGATGTTCCTCGTCTCTTTTTCTGGAGTTACAAGAGAGCCGGAGTAAACAACTCCGAGAGACATTGTGGGGATTTAGTGGTGATTTGCTACTCATCGACCCGGGTTTCCGAGGCTTCCCCGAATACTTTATCCACCACCGATTCGATTTTAAACAAAGAGAGAAAAGTAAAGAGCATAGAGCTGTTTATTGGCGTTACGCTGCTGTTGGAACTTACCCCGGTGGGCACGCGCACAGTGTACACACAAGCAGCAGAGCTATGAGAGCAGCAGACAGCATTCAGTCTGAAAAGAGAGGTCTGTAACGTCAGTAGCACTCCGGGATGAAGGTTTGCGAACGCAGCGCACCAGGGACGTGCGGTCAGGGGAGGCAGGGGAGGCAGAGTCTCACGCGTTATTGTGAAAGGAAAAAACAAATAATAATTGTATTGCCTATTTATCTGTAGGCCTGGCATACTATAGATGTAATTCATTCACCAAAATCGCTGAGCGGCGCGAAGAGCGGCAGAGGTACTGGCTGCCTCACCTCAGATTTTGCAATCTCTCACAATCTGGGTTGAGCGCATGCGTCTTTTTTATGGAGGTAGATTTGTGTCTTTATTATGCAATCAAATATAATAGGTTTGAGAGCAAAACTTTCCACACTGCAATCAAAAAATAGGTTTGAGAGCAAAACTTTCCACACTGCAATCAAAAGATAGATTTGAGAGCAAAACTATCGACACTGCAATCAAAAAATGTTTTATTGCAAGATAAATTAATGTGATAAAAAAAATACTAATGGGAATCCAAAAGTTTTGTTTGCAAACCCAAAAGTTTTGTTTGCAAATCCAAAAGTTTTGTTTGCGAATCCAAAAGTTTTGTTTGCGAATCAAAAAGCTTTGTTTGCGAATCCTAAAGTTTTGCTTGCGAATCCAAAAGCTTTGCTTGCTGTTGAGCTGAATCTCGTGGGCGGGACCTACGCCGAAAGATGTAAGACACGTCTCTATTGGCCAGTCTCAAAAGGAGTGACAGCTTGGCAACTTCCGAAAAGCCGCTGCCCCCCGACCGCCTCCAGAAGCAGATTGTCGGCCTGACGGACAGGGTGTTCGTTTGTGCCTCTCAATCCGCGGCGACGGTCAACAACATCGCCCTGCTCTCCTCTGCCATGGTCTCCTTGTCGGCTGACAGGGAGGCCTACGGAATTTTCAGGGCGCGCAAGCGCGCGCACGGGACAAGCCCCTAAGGCGAAGCCTAGACGGCGTAGCCTACATGAAATAGAACTCCCTCTCTCGTTACTAACTGTGGATGTTGCCAAGCTGTCACTCCGATCGAGACTGGCCAATAGAGACGTGTCTTACATCTTCCGGCGTAGGTCCCGCCCACGAGATTCAGCTCAACAGCAAGCAAAGCTTTTGGATTCGCAAGCAAAACTTTAGGATTCGCAAACAAAGCTTTTGGATTCGCAAACAAAACTTTGGATTCGCAAACAAAACTTTTGGATTTGCAAACAAAACTTTTGGGTTTGCAAACAAAACTTTTGGATTCCCATTAAAAACATTTTTATCACATTCATTTATCTTGCAATAAAACATTTTTTGATTGCAGTGTCGATAGCTTTGCTCTCAAATCTATTTTTTGATTGCAGTGTGGAAAGTTTTGCTCTCAAACCTATTTTTTGATTGCAGTGTGGAAAGTTTTGCTCTCAAACCTATTATTTCTGATTGCATAATAAAGACACAAATCTACCTCCATAATCTACCTCCATACATCTGCTGCCTCAGGGGAGCCTCGGGGCAGAGAGAGAGGTCCAGGGGAGCCTCAGGGCAGAGAGAGAGGTCCAGGGGAGCCTACCGCCCCTTGTTGCTGTCGTCATCGCTCAGCTGAAGTTCAGCACCTTGGAGAGCGACAGCGGAAGACGTCTCCCACTCTGTCTGCTGCGGCTATCCTCGACACACCCGCCACCAGCCCAACGCCATATTCACGCTGCATTCATTCAACACCTTCATGTTATCCATCTGTGCAATTATATGCTGATCAAAATAAATATAGAAAGAAAGAGAGAGACACTCACAAACACACACACACACACACACACACACACACACACACACACACACACACACACACACACACACACACACACACACACACACACACACACACAAACCCTCTCCTTGTCCCTCCTCCCTCGGTGCGGTGGTGGGAACTACTAAAGCGCCATGTAGAGCCGTGTGGTTTGCTTCAGTAGTGCCGGGGAACCCTGAGGTGAGAGACAGAGAGATGACCATCTGACCCACGAGCACCACGCGACAACCCCCATTTACCGTAAAGTCTACACAAACGCAGATATTCCCCGCCTTCTGCCGGCGAACGACGACGGGACTGCACGTTTCTAAACGGCCCCTGTTCAAGTAGCCCACGTGAGGTAATTAAGGAGGTCATTAGTGAATTAGTTGCAGGTGGCTGTAGTTTATACATTAATCATGAGATGGAATTAAAAAAAACGTGAATCATGTCTTACAATAATAATTTAATAGTCTTATTAGAGATGTTCTATATAATAGTAGGGTTTACGATTTACTATGTTAATGTTATAGGCTACAGTGTCAGTGTGTGTCAGGAGGCGACGGGGCGAATGTCCATCGTTTGAAGGACTAGTGCTCCCCTGACGGTAGAAGTAAGCATTACACATCAGCCCAGCGATAACAATATCCAATATCGCTGATCTAAAATATGACAAAACAGAGTTTAGAACTTCTCTGGATATATTTAATCAATGATGATGGGGAAAAAATCCGCAATTTTAAAAAGCGGTGGGTTAATGTTCCCAGGCTAAAGACACCAATGGGGGGTTGTTTAGTGTATACCTAAAATAAAACTGAATTTGACGCGATGAGTTTAGAAGTCTATATTTGCTGGACTTTTATGTTGCTCCATCTATGTATTATACGTATGGTTTGTGTGGAATACTGTGATAACAATACAGCTTATTTGTTTTAATCAAGTATGTTGCATTTAAACAATGCAGTGTGGTACGACTAGGGGACACAAAGAACGTCCCGCCCCTCTGTGGTGATACCCGCTCCCGCCACTGGGTGTCGCTCAAAATACTGATTATTGGACTGCTGCTTGGTTGTGCCAGGGCACAGGGAGTAGACTATAACAAAGACACTTAAAAATTGTATATTCTGAGCTACCTAAATTAAACTTTAAAAAGTTCAAACATTGACTTAAATAATTGAATTAGTACCTATGTTATATCTACTCGTAATGTGTAGATGCAGCAATAATTAACACAATACTGGATGAGCTAGAAAGGCGAGCAGAGAGAGGAGAGAGGAGGAAGAGAAGAAAGAGGAAGGAGAGAGGAGGTGGAAGAGAGGAAGGATAGAGGAGGAACTGAGCTGAGAGGATGGAGAGGAGAGGAGAGGAGAGGAGAGGAGAGGAGAGGAGAGGAGAGACAAAGTCCTACTCACACAATTGGGGGTAATCTTTACATGTAGCAACTGGGAGCTTTGTGTAAGGTGTAACACATGTTGGGTTGCTGCATGGTGGGGATTAAAAGTCATTGACTGGCTCTCCATCCACAAACATGCGCAATTATTCTGTTCTTTGAATCATTCCTTGAATCCCATCATGTATAAAAGGGTTTTTGGGGCAGTTGTTTTAGTGTCACCCCTCTGATAATGAACCTAATCTAGTGAATACATATTGCACTGAGACTGTACCAATTACACAGAAAATGTACCTATTCCACTGAATACATGTTGTAGAATGTACATATTCATCAACGAATGTCCACATTCCACTTTTTATTAAAATTTTAAACAGAACAAATAATGTATTGTGTTGTCAAACATGATTCAAAATAATAAACGATACAAGTATTTGGTTAAAAAATATCTATAATCTATAATGTTAGCAAAGTTAATAATTCACATTTTAAACATTTTCTACAATCCCAATTGTATATCTTTAAATGAACAAAAAAACCTTCAGGAAAAAAAGACGTTGACATTATAGTGTCGTTTTACCAGCTGAAATGGGTTACATTATTTATAGTACAAAGTATCAATGGCTTATTGTATTTATCCTTGATGAATGACATTAAATAGTGCGATACGAATGCAGTTCTCTCAGATCTCACATGGTATTCTTAATCAGAAAACAACATTTGTTGTTTGGGTTGTTTGGTTATTTGATCATCAAACAAAAGTCCTAGTCTGTTTGATTGACAGGTGAGATGATCAATGGGGCAGAGTTTTTACCGTCCTCAGTTAACCACGGACTGAGGAGTGGATAGAGAGGCCCTCTAAAGGTGCAGCCGGTAGCAGAGTAGAGATGAACCCTGGCTTCAACATCATAGAAGGAGACCAGACCCTCATCATAATCAACAAACACCCCCACCTTCTGGAGCTCAGCTCTCAGAGGAAGACAGACATCAGGGTTACCTTTAAATACCAACCAGCAATTTTCATTTTGAAGAGTCCAGTAACCCGTCTTAGGGGTCCACTTGATCCCATCTTTTCTGTTGATAGACGCACTGGCCACTCCTAAATACCATACAGTCTTGTCTTTAACTTGGACCTCAAAGTAAAATCTCCCTGAGGAGAAGCTCTGCCTCGTAAGCACACATATATAATATGTACATCTCTGAGGGTTGTTTGTGAGTTTCGTCGCTACACCTCCATCATGGACTTGTTTCCCATCCTCAGACAGGATGAGCCTGGGATGAGCTGTATCAGGATCCAGAGTCACATCTACTTCATACTGCTGGACCCTCTTCAGTTCAACATCATCACGTAGCTTCTTCATCTCCATGTTCAGTGTCTCCTCCAGCTGATCCAGGGATCTCCTCAAGGTCCCTACGTATGACGGAGGACGGACCTCCACCGTCGTCCGGTCCCTGGTGGGTGGAGGATCCTTCAGGGATCTGAAGGCCTGGAGGAAGTGGAGGTGGTCTTTAGTGTGTGAGAGCTGCTTCACCTCTGAGCCTCTATTTGTCAGATCTTCTATTTCCTGCTCCAGTTCTTTGATGAGGTCTTCAGCTTGTTTCTCTGTGGATTTCAGTCTCTCTTTAACCATTTGGTTGAGATCATCCTGGCACTCTTCAATGGAGCGCATCAGAGCAGTGAGCACCTGCACACCATCGGCTATCTCTCTGTCTGCATCTGCTTTGCTGCGTTTAACTGTGTCTTTAATCTCCTGAATATTATTTTGTCTCTCGTGGATCATCTGCTGAACTTCAGCCTCCATCTTCCCCAGCTGGGCCATCTTCACTTCATATTCCTCCTTTAGAGGTACAACAGGATGGGACCTGTGATCACCCTCTGTGCAGGACTGACACACACACAAAAATTCAGTTTTGCAGAAGAGCTCCAGAAGTCTGTCGTGTTTCTTACACAACCTGTCTTCCAGACGGTCCATTGGCTCGACCAGCCGATGTTTCTTCAGGACTGCGATTCTCTGATGTGGTTCCAGGTGGGTTTGGCAGAAAGAGACAAAACACACTAGGCAGGACTTCACAGCCTTCAGCTGGGTCCCAGTACAGACATCACAGGGAACTTCTGATGATTCAACACAAGGCTGCTCTTTTACTCGTACGGTCGTTCTAAACTGAGAGGCCAGCTCTGATAAGAGGATATTGACACGTAGATCAGGTCTAGTGTGGAAATGCTCGTTGCATACAGGACATTTGTACTGGACTTGTTTATCCCAGAACTTCGTAATACAGGTTCTGCAGAAGTTGTGTCCACATGGTGTGGAAACTGGACTGCTGAACACATCCAGACAGATGGAACATGAAAAGTTCTCCTCAGACCAGGAAGCGTTAGCAGAGGCCATCCTAGACACAGACAACAAGGTTTAGGCATCGAGCAATGCCATTCTTTTTTTAATTCCATAAAGGGAAAAGTGTTTTTAACTCAAAGTTGTGCTGCTTTACTCACCTTGTGGTTGTTTCTGAGTAACAGACTAATTATTGCGTGTTATATTTCTCCCGAAAGAGAGAACTGCTTCCACGTCGGTTGGCTTTGGACTTTGGTTTCTATGCACTTTAGGTTTCGTTTCCTCAACCTGACGTCCTCTCCCCTCCTCCCCTAACACCTGGCTCCTCCCTTAACACCTGGCTCCGCCCCCACGGCTCATTAGTGCACTGCATTAATGCGCACTGTGTGGCCTCTTCAAATGCGTTGATGTGTGTTCACTTCTTTCTGGAGTTGAAAGTGAGCCGGTGCAGAACGAGAGATATGCTGGGATTGTGTCGTGATTTGTGACTGTAACTGTGATCATTGGTGTAGATCTATCCGGAGTTCCGGGGCCGCCCCGAATACTTTCAAACCGATTTTCAACAGAAACAGACGAGAAAAGAGCTGTTTCTTGGCGCTACGCTGCTTTAGGAACTCTCCCCGATGTGTACCCGCACGCTGAGTGCACACGCGAGCATCAGAACTGAGAGCAGCAGACAGCGATACAGTCTGGTCAGTGTGGGATTTCCTTTTGCTTTTGGAAAGTTTGCCCGGTTTGAAGAACTAGTGCACCCCCTGCTGGTAAAAGTGGGACACACACACACACACACACACACACACACACACACACACACACACACACACACACACACACACAAAGTTGGAGCAAACCACTTGGGGTGGGGGTGGGGGTGGGTGTTTGTGTGTGTGTGTGTGTGTGTGTGTGTGTGTGTGTGTGTGGTGAGTTCGGGGTGTAGTTGACCACGGCCCAGCAGGTGTTGTTGGGCTTCTTGTAGGGAGTGTGATACAGAAGGACAGATAGAGAGATAGACCGGTGTGAAATAGAGAGACAAGTAAAGATAAAAGAGAGAGTATGGGCCCACTCAATAGACAGATGTACAGAGACCAAATATCTGTCCAATGTGACCAATAGAAAGCTGAGGAGATCCCTGCCATCGTCCAGGCTCAGTGGACACAGCCTGGCCATGGAGCAAGGCCGTCACAGGCAAACCTAGCTACCCAGAGGAGCCAGGCTGGGTCCATTCTGTCCCCAGGAGAGGGAGACAGAAGCCCACTTCCTACTGCAATGTAGGAGAGACAAGGAACGAAGAGGTCAGTGCTTTATTAAATCATAAATATACTTCATACTGCTGGACCCTCTTCACATCAGCATCAGCAGTTGTATCATAGCAGCTCTCAACACACACACACACAGACACACACACACACACACACACACACATACACACACACTAAGAGACCACCAATGCCTCTATGTCAGGTGATCTTGCTGAGTTTAAGAAGGTTTTGAGAACATGCAGTGGATATGGTTGTGTAAGTCAAGTAAAAGTACGCCAAAATGTAGCACTTATGTAAAAAAGACAAATCAATGCTCCTGTTAGGGTAATACTTTCGACAAATGCATCCCTTAATTTCACGGAGTGGTTGGGAGTTGAAGACGAGACCCAATCAAGATAACCCCAAAGGGAAGCACTTATGGAATCAAAATACCACCAATGCCGCTGCTTCTAATATTAAGGGAATTTACTCAGTAGGGGGAATTAGCTCATATGGTAGAGCGCTAGCTAAGCATGTGAGAGTTACTGCATTCTCCAATGTCTTGCGATTCGGCCGGAATTTGGCAGTAATGGTGGAAAAAGTAACAGACCGGGGAACATAGAATCCTTTTTTTGAAAAAGGGTCCTATGTTCCCCGGTCTCATACAAAGAGGGGAACATAGGACCCTGGGAACATAGGACCCGGGGAACACACGCTCCCTTAGACAGTGTCAATTACTCAATTGGAATAGATAACGGTGAAAATTATAAATAAAGTAGGCTACTCCCTGAACAGGGACTTGAACCCTGGACCCTTCGATTAATAGGCTGATGCCCTACCGGCTAAGTAACTTGCTAAACGTGCAATTTACAGGATTCCAAGTCTTCCGTTTTAAGATTCAATCTTTCAAGAGAACATTTGGTTAATTTGGTTCTTTGCACAAAACCACTGTAGCTGAGCGACATGAGCGACATCATTCAACATTTAAGGCAGTGCCAATTAGTTAATTGGAATAGATTTAATAAGACACAAACATCAATACACAATCACACTTTTCAAGGACTTACCATTTCAACAACATGTGAGGAGAATAGGAGTAGTGTTTCAGAGAACATTATTTTCTTTGCACACGATTTACTACCACAGTAAAGGGGGCGAGCGACCATATATTGTGTCCAAAATTGTGAGTTTGGATTGCAGTATCCATTTAAACGATCAGTTTCAATATTATATACTGTACCTTTAATGTTTAAGTTATTCTTACATTGTTTCTGTTTTGTCTTAATCTAGTCTAGACCAATGCAATTTTATATTTGTATAGCAGCTTTCTACCGTAGTCCATGTGATATTGGTATTATTTGAGTTACATGCACCTGTGTATGTGATGCATTTGGATTACTTCTAATTTTTAAACCCAATACTTTCATACTGTCAACTCTGTGGTAAACTCTGCTGTTATTATCTAGTCTGACCTCATACTGGTCCACCAATTAGGTGGTCTAAAATATAAGATGTTAAAAACCCTATTGTCCTCACCACTTTTGACACAAACTCCCAACCTTGCAAGTTTAGTGTTCTGTCGTGGCTGCCAACACTTCGCCACAAGGTGTCAGTATTACCTTTCTGAGCTGGAATACCAAGGAATAAAGAGCAATTTGAAAAGAGAGATTTTTTTTCCCCATCTAAAACCTTGATCTGGAAACTAATATCAAGCGGACTGAACCACATGGGTTAAAATGTAGCTGGATTCCACAGATATTTCAATGAACGTTTCCTTCTTTTGCCATTGTTGTTGCTATATTAATTCATGAAATAGGCCATTTGAAGAAAAAAAATCATAATTTCTGACTCTTTTCAATATCAATGGTATTCAATAATGCATTGGGTTTGAGTAAGCTAATAATGGCCCAATTAAGAAGTGTTAAAAAGAGGTCAGTGTTGAGCTAAATAGCTAATACAGGAGGGCTCAGGGGAATTTAATTGGGGCATTGAAGCATCACTCTGCCTGCCATCGTTTCAAGCCAAGCAAAAAGACTGACTTGGAAAGCAAGCCTTTGCCACCATGGAGAAAAGTGAGTAAAGAGGACATCTGCTATTAACCGCAAGTTTACGGAGTGGTGTAAATTGGAGCGCATCGGAGAAGCCGTGATGGCCGTTGAGCCAAAGTGTAATGGCCGTCGGTCGCTGTTGAAATGAGCAACCAAGGGGAAAATAGACTACCCTGGCAGAGGAGAAGGAAGTTTAAATCATGAAAGAAGGCCTCAACAATGTCATGGAGGATGCTCATGAAATGGCTCCACATTGGGATGCAAGGTACTCATGGATAGAAGACCCAGCCACTCTCCAAAACCATAACAGCCGTTAAAACACAATTTCTTGAGGAAAGAATTGCAACTGAAGAGAGAATTGCAATTTCAATTGTATCAATTAAATTTAATTTGGGGAGCTAGGGTCAGGGTTATTTGTAAACCCTGACCCTAACCCTGCAGAGTCCAAGAAAAATCTCCCTTAATTAGCCAGGAAGAAATCTTGAGGAGGAATGCAGGGTGGGGGATCCCTCCTTCCAGGAATGGTCAGGAGTGCCATGGGTGCCATAATTGACTTACATAGCCTACATATACAGTATATAGGCAAAACATTTTAAATCGGTTATGGGGTGCTGGCCGGTTAACCAAAAGGAGTCCAGGCATCCAGTCGCAGTGCAATTTGATATATGCATTGATATTGATAAATGAGATTGGTTAAATAACTGATGAATCCTCAACAAATCGGAAGGACAAGCCTTTGTTGCACCAAAAGCTCATCCAGTAACAACTCCCCTGGGTCTTGTGTGGAACAGAAACCAGAAATGAAAGGGACTGAGCATGAACGATCTTCCATCGAAGGGACCGGATGTGCTCAATACAATCAGAGCTGATAATGCAGTGTGGCAAAAGAAGCATGAAATCCATCTCGGATGATTTTTTGGAGACAGATGGCATTGTAAAGCCATCTATGCATCAGACAGCGAAACTGACAATCTTGCCTATGAAGGAATGCAGAGTCCTGGAAGTGGATAGGTATATGGGGATGACACCTTGTCTTCTCATAAGGAACTGAAGGAACTGGACATAATCACAGAAAGGGTTGAGGGAATTCTAAGAAATGAGCCTTTTAGGCCAATAATTGACCTGTGTTATGCACGGAGAAAGCTGTGCCTATTTTGTAAATTGCCTTTTAATTAATTACATTAAAACCATGCTCTGCACACGTCTCAGATATGATGTATTTGTAATTTAAACTAAGGTTTTATATTTTACTTAATATTTATTTTGACGTTAGATCCTCTCAATTACATATTTTCCTGCCCAAATGAATTGAAGAACATGATTTCAGCCAAACGTTATATAGTGGCGCACTGTCGCTTTGATCAAAGTTACATTTGTTAATAAATCAAATCAATTCATATTTATTTCAGTTTCATTGAATAGATGTCCTTCTTGAATAGATGTAATGATATTCAAAGAGAACAGTCAGAACTTCTGAAGAGGGATTACACTGATCTATTGGATACACTGGACAAAATACACATCAAGTCTTCCATCAGTGGACCCATACCAACTGTTGACAGGGGAATAAACAGATTCAGTCGTCTACTTGCACTGAATACATGGCTTTCCAGAGTCTGCAATGAAAGAGGAAGGGACTTTATTGACAATTTCAATTTATTCTGGGGGCGCAAATATCTTTTCAAAGCAGATGGCCCACACAACTACTCTGCCACTATCTGACACACAGATAGCAGACAGCCCACAGACCTTGAAGAGAGACAACAGCCCGCCCGACGCCATCAACACTGTGCCCTCCCCCATTGCTGATGCTGGCTTGGCGAGGAACGGCCACCCCCCTCCTCTGCATTCCCCCATCGATGATGACCTCCAGCCTCATCTCTCCCATAGCCACAACAACAACTCCAGCTCCGATGTCTCCCTTTGCGATTTTCCAGCCGAATTTAAGAAACTGGAACATGCTGGCATCAAACTTGCATCTGTGTCAATGATAGCATCGCCACGTCATGGCCGCAGGCTGCTAACACTGCTAACACCCAGGAGGACGGCGCCCCGCCCCCGCCCCGATAGTAGTCCTGAGTATTACTGAGACAAAAAAGGGTTCAGCCGTAGACACAGTATAAAGGAAGTTTCTCATAATCTGCTGAACCCAAGGTTGACTACGTCAAAGCAGGGCAACTTTCGCATTCATGCTGTAACCACTAAGAGAGTAAACAAAGGGAAACTTAGACACACTGCTAACCTCACAAATCTCATATCTATTGCCTCCAAACCAAAAACAACCTTAAAGCCTATCAACAGAACCATCAGGATGGCTCTACTTAATGTGAGGTCTCTTAATAACAAATCATTTTTAGTTAATGATTTTATTAACACTTCCAAACTGGATTTTATGTTTTTAACTGAAACATGGCTGGAACAAAATAACAGTGCAACCGTTCTGATAGAGACAGCTCCTCCCGACTATAACTTTTTTGATGCATGTATATCTGGAAAAAGAGGTGGAGGGGTTGCTGCTATATTTAAAAATGTATTTCAGGGGAAACAGATGTTATTTGGTGATTTTCCATCGTTCGAATACCTTAGTGCTGTATTGAAATGCTCCCCCAGAGTTCTCCTATTAATTATTTACAGGCCACCCACATATTCTGCAAATTTTTTCGATGAATTCACAGAATTATTGTCTAGCATCTCCACAGAATTTGACTGTCTAGTTATAACTGGTGACTTCAATTTTCATACTGATGATTTGAATGACAAGTGTGCAAAAAAACTTTTTACCATTTTGGACACATTTGAACTGTCTCAACATGTGAAAGGGGCTACTCATTGTAAGGGGCACACTCTAGACCTGGTTATCACAAAGGGCCTCAATGTTTCTGATCTCTCTGTGACTGATCCTTCCTTGTCTGACCACTTTTGTGTTTTCTTTAACATATCTTTTATTCCCGACATACAGACAAAATCAAACACTGTCAAAAAACGGTATATCAATGAAGATTCTAATGTACTTTTTAAAAAGGCCATCTCCTTGCTACCACCTCTAAACCCATGTTCTGCTGATGATCTTGTAGAAAACTTTAATTTGAAAATGTTGAAAGTCATATATGTCATTGCACCTTATAAGGTTAAAACGATTTCTGGAAAGCAAAAGGCACCCTGGAGAAAAGCTGCTTCTGTAACAGCACAGAAAAAGGAATGCAGGAAGGTTGAACGCATCTGGCGTAAAACAAAACTTCATATTCACCATGATATCTATAAAGAGAGCCTCCATGCCTACAATTTAGACTTAAAAAATGCTAGAGAACCATTTTTCTCCAATATCATTAAAACCAACACTAATAATGCAAAAACCCTATTTGCAACTGTTGACAGACTGACCAACCCCCCAACAGAAATTCCACCTGATCTCCATTCCACGCAGAAATGCAATGAGTTTGCAGCTTTTTATATTGATAAAATTGAAGGTATCAGACGCGCCATCAATATCTCCACGTCAAACAAAAATGTTGGACTACCACCCTGTTCAGGCAAAAATTACGTGGCAAGGATGGCATGCTTTAATGTTATAGACTCTCAAAATCTTGTGGAAACTGTGACACAACTAAAGCCATCCACCTGTTGCCTTGATACTATACCTACCAACCTCTTTAAGAATGTTTTCGACTGCCTAGCAGTAGACATATTGCAGATAGTTAACAACTCTCTCCAGTCAGGCAAGTTCCCAAAAGCTCTGAAAACTGCAGTTATTAAACCCCTTTTAAAAAAGCGGAGCCTAGATGCCTCTATTATTAACAACTACAGACCAATATCAAATCTACCCTTCATAAGTAAAATCATTGAGAAAGTTGTCCTCCAGCAACTAAATCACTTCCTGGCATCAACTGGTTGCTATGACACCTTCCAATCAGGATTTCGACCCCTGCACAGCACTGAGACCGCCCTTATTAAAGTTGTAAACGACATCCGTCTTAACACAGACTCTGGCAAAACCTCAATACTAATGCTACTTGACCTCAGTGCTGCATTCGACACTGTAGACCATACATTACTTCTGGAAAGGTTAGAAAACTGGGTGGGGCTTTCAGGCACTGTCTTAAATTGGTTCAGGTCCTACCTACAAAATAGGAACTACTTTGTTTCCATTGGCGACTTTGTATCAGAATCAACCAACGTGACATGTGGAGTCCCACAAGGTTCGATCTTAGGACCCTCTTTATTCAACATCTACATGCTCCCACTAGGGCAAATCATGCAAAATAACAATATTGACCATCATTGCTATGCTGATGACACGCAAATCTATGTATCGCTATCACCAAATGACTATCGGCCCATAGATCTGCTGTGCCAGTGCATTGAGCAAGTGAAGGAATGGATGTGCCGAAATTTCCTTCAACTAAATGAGGACAAAACAGAGATAATTGTATTTGGTTCTAAAACGGAAAGGCTTAAAGTAACCCAACACCTTCACTCTCTGTCCCTGAAAACCTCAATCAAAGCCAGAAATTTAGGGGTTATCATGGATTCAGATTTACATTTTGACAGTCACATCAAATCAGTTACAAAATCAGCATATTATCACCTTAAAAATGTAGCAAGACTTAGAGGGCTCATGTCCACCGAAGACTTACAAAAACTTGTACATGCCTTTATCACTAGTAAGCTTGATTACTGCAATGGTCTCCTCACAGGTCTTCCAAAACAAACTCTGAGGAAGCTTCAGCTTGTTCAGAATGCTGCTGCTAGAGTTCTAACAAAGACCAAAAAATTTGATCATATTACACCAATTCTGAAATCGTTACATTGGCTTCCTGTAGGTCAGAGAATTGATTTTAAAATCATGTTGCTAACCTATAAATCCCTACATGGTTTAGGCCCAAAATATTTAACTGATATGCTTCCACTATATCAGCCTTCTAGACCACTAAGATCCTCTGAGACCAATCTGTTAATTATCCCCAGAGTAAACACAAAACATGGGAAAGCAGGATTTAGTTACTATGCAACAAATAGCTGGAATAAACTCCCAGAGGATTTAAGACTTGCCCCAACTCTGAGCACCTTTAAAACAAGACTGAAGACTTTTATGTTTGCTATAGCTTTCTGCTAAAATCTTAAATACATTGCACTTTCTAAAAAGCTTTTTTAACTTTGCCTTTATTTTCTATTTTAATACTAAAATGCCTTTTTCTATTTTAACCATTTCTTTGCATATGTTTTTCTTTTCCTTTTCTATTATTTTATTTTATTGTATGACAATGTTTATATGTGAAGCACTTTGAGTCTGCCTTGTGTATGAAAAGTGCTATATAAATAAAGTTGCCTTGCCTTGCCTTGCCTTGCCTTCAAGACCAACAACAACAGACACATGTTTCGCCGTTCTTTCTCTGAGAACATTAAAACAGGTAACAGAACCAAACCAGCCATTAGGCATCATTGTTTCATTAAAGGACACGATCATTGAGTTGAATTACCCCATCAACCCTGCCCACAACGCCAGAGTTGATTGAAAACATCATGATGTGTGTTTTGTGAGTTGGTTCATTTTTGAATGAGCCGTTGCAAAAAAAGATCCTGCTGCAAAACAATGTTTTCAGTCTGCTGCGTGTGCAACATTCATATCATCAGAGATGATATGAGACCTGAGAGATGAGGTCTATCAGCTGAGATCAGGCTCTGCTGATCATACCGTCGCTCGCTAGACTTTGGATGAGTGGAGGGGGAGATTAAAATGACTTGTAAGTGAGTATATAGGTTGTTGTGTGTGTGTGTGTGTGTGTGTGTGTGTGTGTGTGTGTGTGTGTGTGTGTGTGTGTGTGTGTGCGTGTGCGTGTCATTTGGAAAGAGTCGTTAGGGTGGGCCAGGCGGATGGAGAGGGTGGGGGATCAACATGACATCAAGCTGTTATTGCTGAAGAAGATGAGCGCGAATACATGCATGTCCTAGTGTGCATGTGCTCCCATATATACGTATAGCTGTATCTATATTATAGATGGACACAGACACATCCTTTTATGTGTGTGTGTGTGTGTGTGCGTGTGTGTGTGTGTACTTGTGTGTCAGTGTTTTTGTGTGTGTGTGTGTGCTAGTGTGCGCATGAATATGTGGATGTCGTTACTTTGGAGACCGAATGAAAGGCTTGCAACCTGGCGGGTGAACAAGTGAGGGAGAAACTGAGAGAGAGAGAGAGAGAGAGAGAGAGAGAGAGAGAGAGAGAGAGAGAGGGAGAGGGAGAGGGGGAGAGGGAGAGGGAGAGGGAGAGAGAGAGAGCACGCCGCAGCAGCAGCAGGTAGAGCAGAGCCCAGCGGGAGAGAGACGAGAGGAGGGGGAAGGAGAGATGCGTGGAGGCGCTGCCCAGTGCGCCCGTGGATGCGGAGAGATGAACGACGGAGGCAACACCGCTCCACAGGCACTCCCGAACCCCTTCCTCTGAACTCAGGGGGAAGATGTGAAAGGACGGAGCGGACGGACCCAGCATCCCGGGAGGAATATCAGGAGCTCATTCAGGCTTGTCGACGGCGGCACTCGGTCGAGGATGGAAGGATGTCCCTGAATTGGTGACTGCTGCCGGTTGGACTGGGTAAGCCACTCACAGCAATGCACCCAGGGATCCAGCAGGTGCATCCTTGGACTTTGTGTAGAAGGGGCGATAGTTGGGACTCCTCTTTCCCCGTGTTGTCCAGAGCTAAAGTGCGTAGAGGGTCTTCGTCTCCTATGTTTTTTCTCCTAAGCCTTTTTTTTTTACATATGTTTTGAAGTAAGATGCAATCATGAACTGTCAATATTTGTGTGTGATCCAAGTGATGGAGGTTGGGGGGGGGGGGGGGGGGGGGGTCAGATTATTCAGACAGATGTCTTTATGAAGGATTGATTCAATCAATTATTTGATGTATAATGTCTTTGATCATATTAACAACATGATGTATTAGGATTGGCTGATTGTCCCATCTTCACTTTGCCAGCTTTACATCCTCAAAGCAAAATGTTTGCAACATGATATTATTTCGTAAAAATGACAGATTACAATGTTTTCCCCCCCGTTAGACAGATGCATGACATGGTAAAGCAACCATCCCTGCTGCTGCCTCAACAAATTGATGGAACAAGATCAGTATGACTTTCATCTATTGAAACCAGTTTAATGATTCGATCAATGGTTCACTGGTCACCTGTTCCAATATTTCAATCATCATAAACAGTTTATTCATTTTGCAAATATGATAAAAAAAACTACTACCCACCGGGTCACAGGTATTCTGGGCGAGCCACATAATGAAAAATCGTTTTTTCACTTCAAGAAAGGCGGCCAAATTGCTTACAAGGGTTCTGCAAATAAACGCGTGCGTCCCTGGGCGAGAAACGTAGCTTAAAATAGAGAGAGGGCAATCGAGGGGTAAGGTGAGTGTGGTGGTGATAGGGGAGAGGAGATAAATGGATGGGCGAGAGAAAGAAGTATTTCAGATGAGAGATGGAAATATCCGGGACACATAAAGCAGATGATTGTCCTTCATACATAGACCTGTGATCATGTGCACAGACTGAGCTCTCAAGATACCATCATGTTTTGTAAATGAGCATTACCTAGATGGTATGTGCTGACACTGATACATGTTGTGATGTGAGGCTACAGTAGTGGTACGCCGTATCTGGAACAACCTTGCATAATATTCTCAGGTGTCGGAAGCGTTGAGATGATGCTGATATTGTCGCACATGCAGCGACAGTTGAAATGGGCACTGACTAAAACAAAGCCTCATCATCATCACAAATCTCAACAGAAAAGTGTGTGTGTATACATATAGGAAGAATTGGGAGGACAGTCGAGCTTTTGGTTAAGAATGAACATTACAAAGGAAACCCAACAAAGCGGTTTGCCATAACAACGGTGTACATGAAATGGGGTGCTGGCGATGGCGGGGGGGGGGGGAGGGTCTGACGTCTCTACGTATATGTAGAGAGAGGAGCAACATGGTAACGATGCCATATGCATCCCTAATGGCCACTTCAGGGGATCCATGTTTCCAGCTTTCTCCGTCTTCATCTCTCAAACAAGAAAGGGCTTTCATGAAATTAAGTCTTGTTGTGCACAGCCAATGCAATAATTTATTCGCTGTTGCACATGAAAACAGCACATGATGTTTGAGAAGGTCAAGAGGCCCTTTAGTATTTATGGGGATATTGTCCTTCATTCTAGATTGGCGAGCTTTTGACTACATTACGACCTCAATATCCACATTTAACGCAAGAAACTCGAGGCAAAATCCCTTCACAAATCTATGATTAATGATTTCCATTCCCTACTTTCCATTGATTTGATTGATTTGTTGTCAAAGTGGACCCTGGCGTCTCATAGCTAGAACCCAAAGCACACGGCCGTGTCGGGAAGGACACAGATTATATTATAATTATATTATATATTATATATTATTATATTAATTATTAGAATTGTCTCAACCAGAATAAACCATGTTCCCCAAGCGGATAATACAATCCTGCTACATTCACGCCTTGTGTGCTTTGCTCTGTAAAAAAACAAAAGCAGGATTGAATTTATTTTTGAGGGTCGCTCTCCAAATGTGGATCAGTGGTCCGTGTGCTCTGGACTTAAGCGTCGTTCAATATAAAGGTTAGGGAAACAACTGTGCACGACAACGGAGCAGCATCTTCCTTAGCAAAACGTGAGCATTGAGTTTCTTCACACCTCCTTCTAGATAGAAGCTGTCATAGCCACTTATTTAGGGCGTAGTACCCAGGCTTCAGAAGCATTAGATGCCGTGGTGGAGAGAAGGCATTTATCCGAGGGAACCATTTAGAGGCACCATTACCGAGTGCTCTCTTCACTCACAGTCTATTTGCGTTATGATTGGAAATCGGGGAGAACAATGCGACAGGCCTTCTCGTGTTCTCGCGCTCCGCTCTCTGCCGTGGTGTCTGGGGGGGGGGGACTGATTGAGCATCGTGTCATTCCCCAACACATGCTCCCTCAAGTCTCCATTGTCGCAGTAGACGCTAGCTATTCAGGGCTACCCGTTCACCTGTAAAAGAAAGATCATTAATTCTCCACCTGCTGTGATAATAGAAAGGACATTCAAGTTTCCTTTCCCACATTTTAAGTAGTCTTGATACAGCCTTGAGACGTAGATAACGCAGGTGAATCTATCAACTTAATTAACGCATCCAACGTTTTTATCTTACACAATTGTGAATTGGCGGTTGGTTCACGTGGCAATTAAGATAAGCCGGCCATTGACACATTGCTTTCTTTAGGTAACCATTTACAAGAAGAGCAACAAATCAGATAACAGCCAAAAGAAAATGGAACGTTCACGGGGCTGTATCATGGACGCGCAGAAAGAAACGAATTAATTAGATCAGGCAAATGCAATTGGGCCGCACTTTTGGTCCGAGCACGGCCCACAATGCAATTGCTTTGCTCATTCCTCGCCCGCAACAGGGCTCAGGAAGTCTGTGCTCTCTCCTCCAGTGGGCTGGGTGACAGAGGGCTTGTGCAGTCTGGTTGTTTATCGCCCCGTGTAGCTTGAAATGAGACGTGATGCAGGCAATCCCATGATCCACGATGCTGCAATGCCAGGAGAGAGGCAGGGAGAGAGTGCTTAAGAGAGAGAGCCAAACTAAGTGGTAGAGATGCATCGATGGAAACTAGAAAACACAAATATCAAAGGGCTAAGGGAAATGAGGCAGCAGATGTTGTACAGGTATTATTTGCCTCATTGTGTTTGGTGCTTCTTCTTCTTTCTGGAACAGGAAACTGTGGATGGAATATGACACAGCAATGAAGACTGTTTGAAATAAGCCATTAACTAAGCCCTTAATTAAGCTTGTGTGTGTATGCGTGCGTACGTGCCTGCTTGTCTGTATTAGGCCTACAACAAGTACCTTATGAATGAAACAATACTGTGTGTTCCCTCTTCCTGTTCTTATGCCTCTTTTCTAACCTTCTTGCCAACAACACCTTCAAATGATATGTAGTAGGCCTACTAAAACTCCCGCTTGGATAAGACACTTTAGTATATTCCGTCAAAGTTGTGCTGTCGAATTTCACAGCATCACTTCTAGCCCTTGGCAACATTGCTGTGTTGTCTGCCTCGTCCAGCAGGGGGTGCTGTCTCTTTGCCTCCCATTTACCGCCAGGCACATTAAACTATTTGGCTGCCAGCCAGTGTGTGAAACGGCTTCTCCGGAGTTTACCACAATCTCCTCTCGTTTACATCCGTAACCACCATTGTGTCTGCCACAAGGGCGTTCTGTCTAGCGTTTGTTGTACAACGGTCCTGGTATTTCACAATGAGTCTTTAATGAGAGCCAAATGATGGCAGAAGAGCAGACGATGAGAAAACTAATGGATGTGCGCTGTAATATAAAACACAGTACAGATGGTCCATTTACTGTGAACACTGAAAGCTCAGCAACAGAATGGATGGTGCACAGACACAGGGATGGAGACAGAAAGTCAATGTGTTCAGACTTTAATGCTTTAGTATTTTGTTAACTAAAAGTTATTGAGGTACTGCTTCAATAGTGCATCGGCTGTTGCAGATGAATGCTCTTGGGCAAAATCGGTACAACCAGGTATTTTTGCAAATTATATTGGTAATGGAGGTTCTGGTGAGGACAAAATACATTGTAACAATGGTTTCATCACCAGATCAGTCTTGTCCTTCAAGACTTCTGTGTTGCAGAATTAATTTGTTCTATGACCAAATACACCAATCCCATCTAACAAAAATTATGTTTCAATCCTACTACCTCTCCATGACATATTATGTGACTGCGTCTTAACGGGACTACGTGTTGGATTGCATAAATCGCTTTAAATTGGCAATATATGGACAGGTTTTATCTAACCCTATTATATTATAATCAGGGCGGCTTTGCCAGGAAAAGCTAAACGAAGAACATCTAAGTGTGGATAGTGGCAAAAATAATAACTCTTAATACTTAATAATTCATTCATTTGTAAATGTAATGTGCTTCAAATCCACTCACGCCAGTTTGATTGTGTGGATATAAGTAACGTTTATTCATTATATAACTAACATAAGATTGTTATTGTCTCAAAACACGGAGCTCAACCTCCAGTACTCTCATCGTGTGAGCTCCAGCAGGCTGCAGTTCACTTCGCGGCCATAGGGGTCAGTAATGAGACAGGGAATGAGACCTTTCGTCTTCTTGTCCTTTTCTTCTTTTCCTCTCTCTCTCTCCCACGCTTTTGCCCATGCACCCCTCACCTAGCCTGGCACCGCCCACCTACCTACTTCCGCTCAATTTTCATTTCACTTCAGTACTAGGTCTGGGTCTGCTTAATGTAAATGCGTTCCATGTTAACCAGATTTCTGGCGGTCCAATCAGCGAACAGAGGGAGTGGCTGAGAACGATGACGTCTAGGTCGCGCGCCAGTTACAGTTGTAGTCAGAGGGAGACAATGGAGAAGGATACGAGAGAAGCTATTCGGTCTGTTGTGGGATCGCTGCCGAAAATCGATCAATTAAAGCCGGAGCAAGGACAAGCTTTGCAGAGTTTTGTTGGTGGCCATGATGTTGTGGCGCTTCTCCCCACCGGGTTTGGGAAAAGTTAGATTTTCCAGCTGGCTCCGTTAGTGGTGAAGGAGCCGGTCCCGTCGCATGACATACGTCATGACCAAACGCTGTGCGATTGGTTATGGCAGATCCAGAGTGGCACTGGGCAGATCCAATCATTTTAAAACTTCTACAGACACCCGCCTCCAAGTGAGTGAACGTTTGTCAATTGAGCAGTCCCAGACCTTCTGTACAAATGAAATGAAGTACGATGGTCTGGTATGACCAGGCTACCCCTCACCCTCAACGATCTGTATCTTTTGGGGCTTTCTTTATTAAAACCTACTGTGCAGTTTAAATTGAAAAACTCTGCCGTGGATCTGTATACATTTTTTCCCGCTCCGAAGAATACACCCTCAGAGGATGCTTCCTCAGTGGTTGAGAAATGGCTGAGTTAATGAGAGATGAAAGATGGCTGGATAGAAATAAAATCAACATTGTGCGAGAGAGAGATGATAGATATCAGTAATATTGCTTGTATGTGTGCCACTTGTCTCTTCCCCAAAGCCTTTATAGGCTTGCATATTAATACATCTCTACACAAATACCATACATTAATGTTGGCCCCAATATTAATGTGACCTGCACTCATATGAAAACCCTCCCAAGACGGAGCCTAAAGTAACGTCCACATCTTGTTTGATTAGGCTTTTGTTTGGTTATTATTCACTCCAAATACATCTTTTGTCATTCTCTTCATATATTGTCTCAACGGCTGCCAATTAAGAACAATTCAGAACCCAGTGTTAACGCATTCAATGCAGAGTTAGCCGTCCTGAATACATTTGGTCAGCACATGATGGTTCACCCTTTTGCAATGCTATTTGCATCGTTTGTTTTTTGCGGCTTTCAATTCATGAAAAGACAAAAAAACATGATTAGGTCATTCAAAAGGGTAATTCTTTCTTCTGTATTCTCAGATTGGTATCTGGCTGATATATATACATACTGCTTGAAAGCAATTCCCAGCCCAGGTTTTGAATTTCATTAGACCGCTGTCAGAAGGTGCCATGACATGCATTGCCTCCATATAATTGCACTGCAATCTTTGTTCTCATCTTTTTGCCAATACACGCACACTTTCTCTTCCTCTCTCTCTCTTTCTCTCTTTCTCTCTGTCGCACATACACACACACCCAAATACACCTACAGACACACACACACACACACACACACACACACACACACACACATATACACCGGACACAAACCCCCACCCACACACACACCTGGCTATAATCTGAGAACAAAGTATTGTGCAATGTTTACCCATTATGCTCCATAAGCAACTCAGGATTGGTCTGCTTATGTTTGGTGCGGCAAAAATAAGCTACTGTGAGTTGATAGAATCACGTTTATTCGGGGGAAGCGGGGATCAAATGGTCAGAGCACCAGCGTTTTCTGGTCCAATGTGGGGAAAATAATAACAATGACACATTGGGGGGAGGAGAGGGGGTCAGGGAACAGTCAAGTAATTGATACCATCTACAGCACATCTAACGCCAATGCTAACTACTAGTTGGCAACGGTTCAGAAGAAGGCAATCTGTTGATGGACGTGAAGGGGTCGCATGTGTGTTCAATGAGGGAAGATCCAAAGTAAAATAGCATTGTTTCTAAAAGCTTATGATTAACAAACACAGGCACACACACGTGCATACAAAGCCGCTGTCGACAACGTTTTTGGACAATGTTCAGAAACAGGCCTAGTCATGGCTCTTTTGTGTTTTTTTGTGTTTTGTTTCAGGCCCCTTGGATTCGCTTCAAAGAGAGATCCTCGGAAAATAAGGACGCTCAGCCTGAAGTACCCTGCGATGCTAGTTGGTTGCAGGTGGGGGTATTTGCGTCAGGATGACAACCATGAGCGAAAAAGAGGATCACATCAGAGATGCGCAAACATGATCAGAGGATGAGAGGGGACCATAGAACCATCGAGGAATTCAACGATCAGATAGTCCTGCTTTTGAACACTACATATTCACCAGGAGACATCATTGCATCATTTAAATTCCCGTAAAAAACAAACATTTTCTAAGCTCCACTTTTGTTCTGGAGAAGCCTGTCACGCTCTGTAGGAAAGGACAATCACTGCACAGCTGAAACCTAAGGCAACCATCGAAACATCCCTTTATATTTAAAAAAAAAAACCAGAGGGAGCTCTAGAAAGGGAGACGTGGGAAGCACCCCCCCCCCCTTCCTTGAGTTATAATTGAAATCGGCGGAAAATAGAACCTGTGGTATTGTATAATGCACACAGATTCTGCACGATCGCCGACTCCCTTGCATAGCGCTGCACACACCCAATAACAAAGCATGGATTTCAACGGGAGCCGAGAGTACGCCTCGTCGCCGACGGGGTTCCCCTACAACTCGAGCGTGGACTACGACGACGGCGACTATCTCCAGGAGACGGACGCCAGCAAGATCATCATCCCGTCCATCTACGCGCTCGTCTGCTGCGTGGGCCTCACCGGCAACGCCATGGTCATCTACGTCATCCTCAAGTACGCCAAGATGAAGACGGCCACCAACATCTACATCCTGAACCTGGCCATCGCCGACGAGCTCTTCATGCTCAGCGTGCCCTTCCTGGCCACGTCGGCCGCCGTGCGCCACTGGCCCTTCGGCTCCCTGATGTGCCGGCTGGTGCTGAGCGTGGACGGCATCAACATGTTCACCTCCATCTTCTGCCTGACGGTGCTGAGCGTGGACCGCTACGTGGCCGTGGTGCACCCCATCAAGGCGGCGCGCTACCGCCGGCCCACCGTGGCCAAGGTGGTGAACGTGTGCGTGTGGGCGCTGTCCCTGCTCGTCATCCTGCCCATCATCGTGTTCGCCGACACCGTGCCGGCGCCGGACGGCGGCGTGGACTGCAACTTCCTGTGGCCCGACGCGGCGTGGTCCGAGGCCTTCGTGGTGTACACCTTCCTGCTGGGCTTCCTGCTGCCCGTGGCCGCCATCTGCCTGTGCTACTGCCTGATGGTGGCGCGCATGCGCGCCGTGGGCCTGAAGGCGGGCTGGCTGCAGCGGCGGCGCTCCGAGAAGAAGATCACGCGCATGGTGCTGCTGGTGGTGGCCGTGTTCGTGCTGTGCTGGATGCCCTTCTACGTGGTGCAGCTGGTGAGCGTGTTCCACCGGCCCCCCGACCCCATGGTCACGCAGCTCTTCGTCATCCTCAGCTACCTCAACAGCGGCGCCAACCCCATCCTGTACGGCTTCGTGTCCGACAACTTCCGGCGCTCCTTCCAGCGGATCGTGTGCTTCCGCTGGCTGGAGTCGGGCCTGGACGCCGAGCAGGTGGACTACTGTGCCGTGGCGCTCCGGAGGCAGGCCACCTGCGGCCCCAAGGACTTCCCCAAGGACTGCGTCGCCTCGGACGTGGTGTTCCGCAACGGGACGTGCACCTCGCGCACCACCACTCTGTGAGGGCCCCCCGGCCGGGGGGCCCTCACAGAGTGGTGGTGCGGGAGGTGGGAGGCTTTGGGGGGGGATAACACAACGTATTGTGGACTGGATTGGGGATGGGCGTAGCAGTTAAAGAGTTGTTTGGAGAGGCTGGAGGAAGGACAGTAGGATAGTGTATGTCAGAGGTGTGTACAAATAGAACTCCCCTCGTTTTTCTGCCCAGAACTGGACAGGGTCTGCAGACAGACCTTTGGTCTCAATGGCGTAGAGGAAGTCATGCGCACAATCGAAACAAATGGAGAGTATTACTATTTTCATTATGATAGCGAAGTATCTGTCAGAATAAGAGAAAGGCGAATTCACTCAAGTGTGTTATTTATGTGAGACACCCGTGATTAATTCATGATTTTAGTCGTGTATCTGTTTCTCACAATCTAAACTTTAACTATTTTTGTGGGAGTTAGCCAGCGAGGATCACACTGAATATACAAAATGACAGGAAAACATCTGAAATACAAGGTTGGTGTACGTGTTCAGACAACAGCCTGAGGGAAACAGAACAAAGCTTGACATGTACCTTTTATTTCATCGGCTATTTGTATTCACCGCTCCAGGGATGACGGCTGTGTTGGTTGTAGCTCTAGTTTGTGTGTGTGTGTGTGTGTGTGTGTGTGTGTGTGTGTGTGTGTGTGTGTGTGTGTGTGTGTGTGTGTGTGTGTGTGTGTGTGTGTGCGTGTGTGTTTGTGTGCGTGCGTGCGTGCGCGTGCGTGCGTGTGTGTGGCTATTCTATTTGTTCTTCTGTTGTAGATGCATTTTTCTTAGTTCCTGGTTCACTGTTGAAAGTGGCAAGCTTGTTTAAACGATTCGCAGTGATGCCTTTCCTGATTTTGCCAACAGTACTGTCGTGTTGAATGACTTTTGGCGTTGTTATCTAGTTCTCTGGGCCGAAAGTCGTTTTTATTATGTGTATGTTGAACTCAACACAACAAACCATGTATAGAGCTTATGCTGGAACACTCTGCTTAGTAGATCAACATATTATTTTTGTATTTGATCGTTTACTTCTTTCTATCGTGTGAGATGTCAACGTAGGTAATACGCTCCTGTAAAAGAGAGAAAAAAAAAGCTAAAATAAATTTGTAACTTGCATTCATGATTCTTCTGGATAACTGAACGGTAAATATAACGGTACAAGCCAATCTGGGGATTAAAATTACTAATTATTTCACATGTTATGGTTTATTGATATTTTATCTTGACGCCATCTAAACAGAGTTCTTACCATCTGACGCTGAAGATGGACTGTTCTGGAAGGCATCTGCTGAAGACCATCTGTAAGAAAACACGACGCACTGAAGATGACGATGATGATGATCCCCCCCGCAGGAGAACGGCGTATAGCTTATCACTACCTTCAGCTCACACTTCAAGTCAATAGTTCAGTGCAATCACTCGCCCCCAAGAGTCCCCCATCACACACACTCATACACTCTCACACACTCCCACAGACACACCGACACACACATGCACACACACACACACACACACACACACACACACACACACAGATAGACACATATCCACACAGACAGACACACACACAAGCTGTTCAATCAATCACCCCCAAGAGGTCCGCATCACATGCGCGCGAAACCACACACACTCTCTCTCACACACACACACACACACACACACACACACACACACACACACACACACACACACACACACACACACACAGAAGCTGTTCAACCAATTCCCCCTGGTCTGCTTAAGCGACAGCCTCCCAGAGAAGACGATACATTAAGATTGTTTTAAGGATGAGTCCCTCAGCTTTTGGACCATTAAACACAGACATTACCAGGGTCGTTTACCCTTTCTAAACACAATCACACCCTCCATCCTGATGACGTTTACCATGATGGATTCACCTTGTCCACATAGCCAGATGTTCCGGGGGGACCGTACCACCTCGTTCCATGCAGACATCATGTTCATCGTTGTTATTTGCTTTTAACGTTTTCATTACCAAAATTGTAATCCGTGGTTATTCACTTTATCTTTCGCAGGTCCTTCTATTATTTAAAGTATTTAATATGGAGTCAGTTGTGAGGTAGGGGTAAGGGCATCTTTGTTCAAGGGTGACCACTGATAGATACTGGGGGTTTGAAGAGCCCGTACTCAGTTCTACAGTAAAGCAATCATCCAAACAATAAAACATTGTTTTTACAAAAAAATTGTTTAGTCCGGAAAATTATTCTACTGAATAAAAGGAAAGGCAATTAAGAATGAGACGGACGGACAAAAGAAAGCCAAAGACAGACAGCCTTCAAAGGAGACGGCAGCCTTGTGACCTGCTAACCAGAGAGAAGAGAGCAATTGAAGACGAAGACATCATTCGATTAAATTGGATTAATTTAAATTTGAATATCTTTATTGTTCTGTTATGAACTTTGTTTGCATAGTGACATTTTAGACACACAGATACATACTAAAGACAGCAAAAAGGTTGTATTACTGGGTCTGGATGACGGCTGGCTTAATCAGCCTCACCTGGCGGAGTCTGATTGGACTCTGGGGGCTGGGTGAGGCTGCACACCTGTTGCACATTGAGTAATCAGTGAGCACAGGTTCAGCCAGCCAGCTCCACACACACTCGAGGAGCTCTCCTGGTCGGCAGCGTAGCACCCTGGCCATGTTTAGCGTCAAAAATTTTGCAATAAACCGGAATTTCAACACCCCCCTGTGTCCTTTAACTAGAGGAACCCCAAATGAGTCATGAGGGTTGAGTGCGGAAGGCACCTACAGTAGGTGGCCGGTGGTATAGACTATGTGACACAACGGCAGGTTAAAAGCAGTGCAAAATGATTTTCTGTAAAGTCCATTCTATTAAACGTAGACGAAGGAAGATAAAAACTCAAGAGAGATGGAAATACACTTTGTAGGTTTAGAGACGGGAGCCGCATAGATCTGAGATGAGGGGATGTGAGGTTGTGACAGCCCTGTCAACATCAACCAGGCAGGTCTGTGCACGCATGTATGAATAGGAATCCAAAGAGAAAGGTCTGCTAGTAATTGGCGAGAAGGATGGTACGGTAATGATGCTGGAATTAGCAACTCTCTGTCTCTCTTGAACACACACACACACACACAGATAGCGAGACATTGTTAAGGGCATTATAAGTTGTTGTGTTAGACTCCCTGTGTCCTTATGGATAAACCAACAATGTTACAAAGAAAGTCCCCACTATGGACAGCGGGTGATTATTTTAACAAGATGAACACACAGCGAGAGCTCTGAATGTGTTACTTTTTGCCACCGGCTGTTCATTGGCAATCAAACTCGCCCTTAACCTTCACCAAAATGTTCCAACCTTTAATTATTTTAAAAGCTCCTAGACTGGGTCTTTTTGGACTCGGGTTTGATTACGACGCGCCATCATAATGCTGCATTTCATTCCGTCCCTCTCTCAACACACTTTTCTGTCTCTCTCCCCCCTCCTCCCTTTAAAGGCATGAGCGCAGTGGATAAACAGACCCCAAAGCTAATGAGGATGATGCACTAGTTCAAAATATGCAGCCAATTAATACATGCATATATGTGTGTGTATGGGTGGGTGGGTGTGTGTGTGTGTGTGGGGGGGTGTATGGGGGGGGGGGGAGTGTGTATGTGTGTGTGTGTGTGTGTGTGTGTGTGTTTGTGTGGGGCACGACAAAGTCTAGTGACTGCGTCATCCCCAACTCTGTCATGAGAGTTTTAACAAGGTGTTTAATAGGAAACATAAAGACTTACCTTCACCGCGGCTGTGGCTTTTACGGTGTGTAGGGGCTGCCCCCGGGCCAATCTGTTCACCGGTGGCCCTTCAAGTCTCCCTCCAGCAGAGCCACGCCGGAATCCATGGCCCTTACAAAACCACAACGTCTCCTCCATTATCTGTTTTTAAATGACCTCAAGAAGTCTGAGTCTTAGACAGACACATTAACTGTAGACAGACCTGCAGCAAGAGAGACGTAAGAGAAAGTGAGAAAGTGGTGGAACTTCGTGACTAAAGGCTTATTCTAGTGCGAGATAGCAGGCTACAAGACTTGAACAATAAAGAACCAGACAGAGGTCTCCCCCCCACTCTGCCCTCTCCCTTAGAGCCGAGTGAAGTTTCTCCGCCAATCGGGTGGCGTTGCATTCAGGGTGTGAATGCCCCAGGTAGGAATCAATGTAAAACGTTTGTATGGCCATTCACCCCGATAACTGTCTGACCCGCGGAGTTGAAATACTACAGCAGTCCAAGAAGTCTAACCCAAGGCAAGAAGGTACCACATTTTACAGCAAGTACGGCAATTATCCAGCCAATGAAATAAAGTTTTGACAAAAAACAAAAGTTTTGTCTGGTACATTCCTCTACTGAACAAAAGTAAAGGGAACTAAAGACACCTGTGATTGACAGGCAGGATGGCTGATGGATGGGTATGACATTACCAACCAATTACACTCGCCCTACAGGTTATACATCGTGCCCACAGCACCTCTTAACATCTCTGTTCTATGGTTCCTTATCTGTGTTATTCAACAAAGGAACGCTGTAATATTGCTGGGATGCTAACTCGAGGAGTCATGAACACAGTAGGCCTACCCCTCTTTCAGACAAATTATTTTAATGTAATCAGGAATAATAATTGCTAGATTTCCAGCTCGGAAATGAATTCAATCATTGTAAACCTCACCTCATTACAGACAGAAATAAAAGGACTATTAGTGTATGTGACCAGTTTCCTTGTCTCACATTTCTGGCCTTAATTAATTTAAAGAGCTAAAACATTTAACACACTTAATATATGAGAAACTCAACAATGTGGCGAGATACATCATCATTAGTTCAAACTCTGTTATTCTGTTTTTTTTCTGTAAAGTAATTTGTTGGAGCCACGACTAAACCCTAATTAAAGTTCTAACAATCCAATTATATGCCACAGGATACTTATCTGCCGATTTGTTTTACAGACTTCTTTTATATTCCCTGAGGAACTAGCATTAGATCCATTTCTATGTACAATTACAAAACACACCTACGAATACAAAACAACACTCACACTGAGAGAAGCGTTGTTCTGTATTTGTATCAGAGTCTCAAAGTCACTCTCCAAACCACAGAAGGATTTGACACAATAACAAAGCCCTTTTCCACAACATAGACACTGCAGAGTCTCCTCTCTGTGTACACTCTTTGTCTATTGTGCGTTGCACAGTAATTCTGCAACCTAAAGTATGTGGTGCTTTATGGCGGTGTGTTGCAGGTCTTGACTGCAGCACCTGCGTGGGAACGTAGGTCAGGTCAGCTGAGACGGATCACCGTGTCACTGCCGCAGGACATCAGAGCGTTTAGATGGAATTGCTCCATGTGGTTTTCGTTGTTCTGTCTTCCTCTTTTTTTTAACTCAGAGACATCTGGTCGCAGCAACAGGACAGTTTGTGTGTGTGTGTGTGTGTGTGTGTGTGTGTGTGTGTGTGTGTGTGTGTGTGTGTGTGTGTGTGTGTGTGTGTGTGTGTGTGTGTGTGTGTGTGTGTGTGTGTTCATGGCTTTATGTGTGTGTGTGTGTGTGTGTGTGTGTGTGTGTGTGTGTGTGTGTGTGTGTGTGTGTGTGTGTGTGTGTGTGTGTTTTTATGCCTGTGTGTGTGTGTGTGTGTGTGTGTGTGTGTGTTTTTATGCCTGTGTGTGTGTGTGTGTGTGTGTGTGTGTGTGCGTGGTGTGTTTATTCCAGTGTCTGTGCACGCGTTTTCATGTGCTTGTGTGTGGGTCAGGGTTTTCAATTAAGCTGTAATCACTCGTCTAATGCGCTAAGACAAATGTAGGAGTGGGTTCAATCGATTGATCGATTTGATCGTGTTTGATTGATTAAATGGCCAAATGCTTTCACGCCATGGCATCCATCTTGATCACTTGGAGGCGAAGGCTCCTCTCGAGAACCTCATTTCCCAGGAATTTGTCAGAGAAAAACATAGGCCTCAAGCTTCAGGTCCAAACAGAGGGCATCCAATCAACCGCCAGGATCAGATTCAGGAGTAGGGGGGGAGAAGGGTCTCATTGAGTATACCCCTACGCCTTGCCTATTCAGCCCTCCGTCTCGCGTAAGTGGTCGAGTAGCGAGGTGCCTCTGTGTTATTATGAAGAACTGCATGTGACCCACGCTTATGGAGATCAAGTCGAGTTAATGCTGAGGTATTATGGAGGCTCAGGCTAATTTATTGGGCCATTCAGATGATGAGCCACATTCTTCCCTCGCAATTTTAAAGTTGAGTACAGAGTAGGAGGCGAGAAAGACTCCGAGAGGACTTATATGAAACGTTGCAGCAAAGAGTACACGGATGAAATGAGGAAAACGTTAAATGCATTTAGCAAATTATTACTTTTGGTTGTTTTTTAATTGCTTTTTATGTTGTCCTAAGCCAACACCTCATATGATACCCACATTTGTATGACATGAAAACATGATTTCAACCTCTTTCTCAAGCCAACACATCCATCTTGATATAAAACATTCCTTCAGAAAAACCTGCCTTATGCAAGTATTACTCGCGAAGTTATGATCAGGGTCATGAACTCCCTTTAAACGTCAACTTGTGCTTTCATCGGGTTGTCCTTTGGTCTTGTGGGCGCAACATTGAGGGCCAGAACATCACAGCAACCTCATAAAAAGGGCTTGTTAAGGCCAACACGTAAGGAAACGTACCGTGAGATGTATCTCTGCCGCGGCAGAGCCAGACCCTTCACCAAGATCCCTTTGGCCTTAAAGTTAGCGTCGACATGACAGAATGTGTGTGCGTAGCACACTTCAAACTAAAAAGTTTGCACGTCAAACCTTCAAAGAAATGGTTTGACGTCACATTTTCTACATAGCACTTCATACACACTCTCGTGTTGTACAATCCATGTTTCAAGGCCATGGCCGTAACCAAAACAGATGGGATCCATATTTCTACCCTCAACTGGGCTGCCCCACCTCAAAAAACAAACCACAGGCTCCATTTGTTTGCTAGAATTGAACCATGTGTTCAATTCATTCCGTTTTGCAGACACGGTCCCCTTTTGCGTTCGAAAGACTCCGGACCAGGGCGGGAATTTCCTCCCCGCAACATCTCTCATCTTCACATTCAACGCAGCCGTTTTAACACCGCTTTTTTCGCTAATTTCCGGGAGGGCCCCACGGCACTTAAACCCAGCCATGCGTCCAGCCGGCTCCTCCCGGGCCCTCGGTCACGGATCACATTTCAGACGGATCTCAGGGAGGTGTCTGGTCTCGCGTCCCCACGGGAAACACAACGGGGCTGACGGATGGTCTGCGATCGCCAGACCAGTGGCGTCACAAACCGGCCCCGACCTCTGCCCGACCCTGACGAGAATCCCTCGATGTGAGCGTTCTTCATCGTTAGCTTGGTCGCGTGGGGGCTGTTGCGGGGAGGGCGATGAGTGTCTCGTAGGTGGTAATGGTAGGAAGTTTCGCACCACTGCTCTCTTTTTGTTTTCTATCTGTTTATCGGGTCGAGGAAGTAATCGTTTTTCTTCAAACCCGTCTGGTTTATTTCTTTGTCAGTTGGAAATTCGACACGCTGACAAAGACGTCTGCGGCTTTTCGTTTTGTTTTTCACTTTTGTCAAGTGTCGTCTAATTGCAGAGATAAGGCGAGGGGGGGGCCCCCGATAGGAGAAGTGTCAACGCGGAGTGGTTTGAGTAACGAGCCCGGAGACCCTGGGGAAGGTATTGTTCCCTTTCATTCGGATTAAACCCTCACTCTTCGCTGACTCGGTTACTCCTTTGAGAAAGTGTTTAACGAAAGGAGCGCAACAAAAAGAACCACACACGCGCACACCCCTGCACAGACACACACGAGCTGTAGTCCGCCTGAGAAGACGGTGTCTCTGTCTTGAGTTAACGACCAAAATGACAGAGAGCTAAACAAAGCAAAAAGCTGCTGGCGTCTGAATCGAGACTGAGCGTGGCACCCACGCATAGTCCCTTCTGTGCTTGTGGTGTGCGACAGGTGTTTGGTAAATTGCAATGTCATTTTATTCCAGTTCCAGATAAAAGTGTGCACTTGGCTTTGAAGTTATCCTTCCGGTAAAGGCTTGTAGGAGCAAAGAGAGAAAGTATGATGAATCACAGCCACCAAAGTGTTTCATGATCAACATGGACTTAGTGATTGTATTCTCTTAAGAATGGCATGATGTCTGGATGAGAGAGAGAGAGAGATGGGGAGAGAGAGAGAGAGAGAGAGAGAGAGAGAGGGAGAGAGAGGGAGAGAGAGAGGGAGAGAGAGGGAGAGGGAGAGGGAGAGAGAGAACAGATACAGAGAGAGAGAGGGAGAGGGAGAGGGAGAGAACAGATACAGAGAGAGAGAGGGAGAGGGAGAGGGAGAGAACAGATACAGAGAGAGAGAGGGAGAGGGAGAGGGAGAGAACAGATACAGAGAGAGAGAGGGAGAGAGAGAGAGAGAGAGAGGGAGAGAGAGGGAGAGGGAGAGGGAGAGAGAGAACAGATACAGAGAGAGAGAGGGAGAGGGAGAGGGAGAGGGAGAGAACAGATACAGAGAGAGAGAGGGAGAGGGAGAGGGAGAGGGAGAGAACAGATACAGAGAGAGAGAGGGAGAGGGAGAGGGAGAGAACAGATACAGAGAGAGAGAGGGAGAGAGAGAGAGAGGGAGAGAGAGAGAGAGAGAGAGAGAGAGAGAGAGAGAGAGAGAGAGAGAGAGAGAGAGAGAGAACAGATACAGAGAGAGGGGGAGAGAGAGAGAGAGAGAGAGAGAGAGAGAGAGAGAGAGGCAGGCAGGCTCAGAGCAACACAGTGTGTGGTAGAATTGTTTTTTTTGTCCTGCCTTCTCCTCCTCAGAGTTTTTTGTTTCGATTCGGGAACACATTGGCAGCCATTGCCAGTATTCACAAACATCTGGTTTTCATATCTCTTCTTCACTCGACACCCCCTCCCCCCCCACACAATATGCACACACACACACACACACACACACACACACACACACACACACACACACACACACACACACACACACACACAAACTCACACGTTCGCTGACCTACACAACCCCCCCACCACATAAGCACACACGCACATCCCCCCTGATACACACACCTCCCTACACACACAACCCCCACAAACACACACATATGTACACCCCCATCCCCCCCCCACACACACACACACACACACACACACACACACACACACACACACACACACACACACACACACACACACACACACACATACTCTCACATGCACCCTCCCATCCCCCTCCACACCTCGTAACCAGAGGTCAGTTCCAGCCCGCCTGCCCGGTTGGCTGTTGTCTTTGCTGTGGACGGATGGCAGCTCCGCACGGGGCAACGCCTTCCGGCCCCCGCTCCGTCCGGACACCTCGGCGGAGTGTGAGAGTGTGCCCGTGGAGGCCTGCACACGCATGTCTAACGCATCTGTCTATGTAGGCTAGCACGTGCTGTTTCGATTAATTCCAGGATATATATATATTTTATTACACGGGTCTTCTCAATGCCGTGGAACGCTCTGTTCACTTCCATGGGCCCTTCACAGCTTCCGGCGTTGAATTATATTAGATAATTCACCGTAGCTAAGTATAATTGACCTGAAAACAGGAAAGGAAAGGAAAACAAAGGATTTTTTGCCTCTAATGACGTTTTTGGTATCACCCCGCAAGGGGTCCGGTAACTTGTCAACCCCAGAGTCTTCGGTTGCTATGCGACGTCAACGTCTTTGGCGGATTATTTCTCTGCTGATCAACACTACGAATGCTGGTAACAAATAAATTGTAAAAAGACACACCGTGTGAAGTTATTTTTTCGTTTTGGCAAGTAGCCGTGTAATAAGCGCGATAATGTATAGAACTTCGCCGGTCATTATCGAAAATAAGCCCCTTCAGGGCGAAGCAAGTCCTGTTCGCCCTGTCGGGCTTATATTCCCGTTGATGACCGGCGTTCTATACATTATCCCTTACATATATACTGCATATATATTATCATTATTATTAACATGTTTTGGTATTCCTTTTACTGCAAATACCTGTACATTTCATGACATTTTTGGATGTGAAAACAAAAAAAATGAACTTGGTTTCACAAAGTGTTTTCGGTTCAAGGGTGAGTTTCATGTGCAGCAGTAACGCTGCCATATGAAACTGTCGGCTGTGAGGCTTCTCTCCTGCATACAGTGCTTGGTAGCGCTCCCTCGACACACCGAAAACTTTCTCCTCAGATCTAAATTTACACTTTTTCACCGTAGCCCCGTCGACGGTGGGGCGGAGGATCTGTAGGCTGTAGGAAGCCCCTTGAGGAGGAGCTCTTGCCAAGTCTGTGCCAGCATGACATGCTAGATCATCGCTGACAGATTCAGAGCACACCAGCGCCATGGATTATCCCTGGATAGAACTCTTCTGGTACACTTCTAATTCCGAGAGACATGCACACACGGGGATGGGGGGGGGGATACACAGGCCTCGATCTAGACCCCGACACTTGATTTGTGTTTATGACAGAGTAGAAGAATGGGGTAAGCCAAGGAGACCTCGCTGTGAACTTTGGGGTCTTTTTTTGGGTTGCGTTTCTGGCCAAGTTTATTAGCCTGTTTCCTTTAAACTGCAAATCTAAAAAGGGAAAAGTATGAACTCAACGTAAGTCAATGTATGACCCCCGTAACCTGACTAGGATAGAAGAGATGGCTGGGATAGAATTCAATAGTTAATGGACGGTTAAAAATGCATTCAACTGGAAGGCCATTCGAGCAAATAACGTCGTAGAAATGTTACGTTACCACGACTTGTGTTAGCACGTGGAGTTTGGTCGATGTGTTAATCATTTAAACATGCTCACTTGTGTTGTTGTTGGACATCATTGACAGAACCGCATCATGATTATATATTCAAGGTCCCTCATTGGCCACAACCAGAAAAGGCACATCCACTCGTGACCAAATATTACGTGACAACTCGCTTGCGTTAACCCGACATTTCTAAGACCTTATTTGCGCTAATGGCCTTCCATGTTAAATCAATAATGTGTTTTTTGCATGTGACTACTTTGGGCTGAATGCGCCCGCGGAGGCGAGTGCCTTGATGCATTGGAGAGCCGGGCTAATGCTGGCAGCATCAGGGACTGAATGATGAGCCTCACCCATTAGCCCGATGGAGAACTTTCGATGCGACCAGGGACATGAAGAGAAAACGAAAGAAGGACACTTCAAGGACAAGGACCCTCTCCGCACGAGAACACACTTCACATGGGAATGAGTTCCCTCAAATTAAAGCACGTCTTCAAAGCCCCATCTATCCCATTCTTTCTTTTTGCACCATGTTGTCTTTGTTTACATTGAATTATGGGGGGGGGGGGGGATCAAGATAGTGTGGGTGCAAACTTTGGCTAGACAGCTCATCTCTCCTGAGCCCGGTCAAGGTCGGTTTAAAGGAATGGAGCCATGTTGGGGGGCTCGTTAGTCACCGTGACCCCCTCGCCTCACGGGGGGGGGGGGGGGGTGCTTCCAACAGGGAGGGGCTTTCAAAGGAGCACGCCCAAACGTCGGCCCACAACCAAAACAATGTTGGAATGACCAAAGCGTCATCCCTGCTTGCAAAAGCCATGAGCAAAACATCTGCTCAAGCACTTGTCGGTTCTAGAGGAAGAGGATCTGCGCCTGACTGCAAAGCAGAGAAACAACTTCTTTGAATATTTCAATCATCTTATTGCCGAACTATCACAGGTACCTTTTTAATAGTAAACCATAAAATAAGAAGGTTACTGTGTTCTAAATAACTGGAGAAGGACGAGAGGTCATCAGTTCCTTGGCACAACCGGACACAGCATTCTTGAACGCCGTGTGTGTGTGTGTGTGTGTGTGTGTGTGTGTGTGTGTGTGTGTGTGTGTGTGTGTGTGTGTGTGTGTGTGTGTGTGTGTGTGTGTGTGTGTGTGTGTGTGTGTGTGTGTGTGTGTGAGGGACGTGTGCTGTGTTAGTTGAGGGGAGGGGTGTGTACAGTTCGGTAGAGAATGCAGCCTGGGCAATGTGTGCCACACAGTGAATCGAAGAGACCACTCTGTTAATCCTAAATAAAGTACTTAGTACTAAGAGAGTATGATAGGATCAAGGAGATAGATGTGTAGGGGATACTGTTCAGCGATATGCTTCCCAGGAAATGCAAGCAATCACCTGGGGTTGTTACAGGATGCAAAGCTATAAGGGGGTTTGGGATTCTTGTGTTATCTTCTTGCCCTGATGTGCATTTGTATGCCTACCTTTGTATATGTGTCGATAAAGAATTTCAATCAATCTTTCAATTCACTCTTCCCTCCCACAAACACGTTTAGACCGGTTATGGTGTTTACGTTTGTCGATATAAACTGTTTTGTTCAACCTAAGGCCCAAGGTAAACAGAGGGTGATCCTTACCCACGGAGTTTAATTGATTTAATCTGTCAGGCACTCTTACCATGGAGACACTTAAGCTGTTGGGAGAACCCATCAATGAGCGTTACGTTTACACATGATGGTTGAGGTCACGCTTTACACATAACGCCATCGGCCAAGCAACGCCTTAATTACTATTGTGATGTTTTCAGAGGAAGTGGAAAAACATACATTTATTTTTAATACTTGATTCAACACTTGATTTATTTGCCACATCACACAACATAAAATGATGCGATGAATCTGAGTGTTTATTATTGATGTGGGTTGTTGCGTTTGGCCGGTTTGAAACAGCCTCACCTGGCCTGAACCAGGCTAATTGGACTGTGGGGCTGGTAGAGGCTTCACACCTGTGGTGCATTCAGTAATCAGGGCACACAGGTTAAACACTGCGGGAGAAGTTGGATTTCCGTCGTCAAGCAGCACGGCTAAATTACCGTGGGAGTGCAGGTTCACGGCGTCAGAAATTTGTAGGCAGTGCAGAAAAACGGTCAGGAATTGATTCTTCAAACAGCTTTTTACAGCAGTGACCACCAAATTGCATGGATCAGAGGCTGGGTGTTTTGGACGTACGGAGGAGATGAAGGGGAAAGACAAATTAGTGGTAAGAAAAGTTTAGCAGCGGTTAAATTGGCCTACAAACTGTTTAAACATGGCTGTATTTGTTCACTGAAGTGACCCTTTTTGTCTTTTATCTTATAGGATTGGGGGGCGTACCCTCTCCAGTGTGACCGATCTAACGACAGATTGACAGATCTAACAGCCAATCACGAGGGGTATTTCTTTTGCAACATCTTTACTTTTATCCAATGATGAGTGAGGTAAGTTCCAGCTCGACCCCCCCCCCCCTTGCTAAGGACAAACTTGATTTAAATTCTGTTGTCGTCTTCAATGCCAACCTTTCAACCTTTTTCTTTTCGTGTCAGACTGCTGCTTTCGTTCGTTAGCCTTCAACACCCTGCCTGAGAATTCGCATTCGCCATCGCATTGTTGCTGCTCAGACCTCTTTTGATCAACTTCTAGGGTGAATGTAATGTTATGAAAAGCTATGAACAAACACGTTTTTTTAACAGGCAAACCTGCTTCGGGCTCAGGCTCAGGCTCAGCTTAAGACTGGGGGTACAGGAACATGCCAAGTTTCCTTATAGACCCTAACTAATTATTTTGTTCCTTAATTACACTTTGGTTATTCATATTTTCTGTAGCAATGCACTTTAATCTTTATAGGGCCAGTAGCATTATGTTAAGCCTTATGGGAGAGCGTGATGAAAATGCTTTCAAGCATTTCAGAATGTCGAACGTATGCATTGCAGCGCAACACTGCGACAGACAATGTAACGATATTCTCTATTCTTACGTAATACATGGACACAAATATACCGCACATGAAATAAACAGATGTGGGATCACACTGGGGGACTCTCCCTTTCCCTCTCCACCACACACACACACACACACACACACACAGACACACACACACACACACACACACGAAGACAGACACACAAAGACACAAAGACACACACACACACACAAAGACACACACACACAAAGACACTTGGACAATGACGCACATAAATATGCAAATGCACACATACCAACATCAATATTAAAGTACTTACAAAGGCTTGCAGGAAACTGTTATATACACAGAATCCCCCCCCCACACACACACACATACGCACACACAACTTCCACCACACTGTTTAAATTACAGGAACGGAGAGAGGAAATCCATTGACAATCTACACTGTAACCAGACCTCCTCTTCCACCTTGTCCACACGCCCTCGTCTCCTTTTGCTAACTAGCACATACCAGCCCTCCTATTTATTGATGTTCTGGACCCAGGGTTGTGGATATGGCTCCTTGGCAACCATACATGTACTTTTTAAGTGTTCAATATTCAGTCCCTCAGCAGATGCTTTTATCCACCAGGATTTGAAGAGGAATTGGGGCGTCTGGCCCAAGGGTAAGGCTGTCTGCAGGTCAGGCTGCAGACATTGGGAATCTGACCCATTTTCACCACTGCGCTGCACTGCCATACAACAACATTTGCGGGTTTCATCTCATACCTTACATCCTCCCAGCCAATGTGTGGCAATACAAAAACCCAGCTGGATGGGGAGTCTGGCAGGTTCAATGTTTGTCAAGAGAATTGCCTCGAGGTTTGAAATGCATCGATGTAAACTCTGGCCTGGGAGACATGAAATATGAAGGCAACAGGTTTCGATCATTAGGAAATCCATAATGAAGGCTTTTGCATCAAGCTTACTGATCGCCATTACTGGAAATAAAAAATTTGTAGTATCATAGTCCCGGTGTGTTTCAATGCTTTCCTTCTTTGATACTAAAATCTATTTGAACTAGTTAAGATATTTTGGGGTATTCACTGAATATTTGATTCAGCGCACTGGCTAACAGGAAAATACATTTATAGATATAGTTATAGTTATAGAGAGATATCGTTTTATTGATAGAAAAATGTCCTAAACTCAAAAATGAAGCCCCTTTGGAGATGAAACTGTATTTACAACAACTTTCCTGTGTTGAGTACGACCAAACCATCACATAAAGTAGCTCGTTAGCCGCGACCACGTCGGCACCCCCCCCCCCCCCCCCGGGACCAGCCGGCTCGGTGTCCCGTCTGCGGGGTTAATCCGGCGGACGCGCTCCAGCCAGTCACAGCTCGTCCCCTTCCACTGCACAGGAAGTGGCGAGAAGTGACGAGCTCAGCCGCCAACTTCCCTGTCCTCGTGATCGCCAGACCGGCATGGTATTCGCTGCATCACTTTTCCTATTTGCACACGCATAGGATGAACCTTTAGCCTGGTTTATATAGACGCCTTAATCTAGGAGAAATAAAAATAACAATATGCAGAAAAGGGCCGAACATGATGTATTTTAGTGCACAGATAATTATTCATCCAATAATTAACCAGTACACCACTATCAGACATGTGTACAGTGGTATTATAATGAATTTGTGAATTTAGTTGCAATTAGTGGATCGTTTGTCGAATTTGGATCAATGTGACTGTCTTTTGTCCTATCTAAGAGACAATGAAGGCATGATGAATGATTTTTGGAGAGCAAGTATGCTTTCATGTTGAAAACGTCCTCTCTGATGGTTATGATTGACTGGTCTGGAATAACTTGCCTGCTCCACAAGAACATCAAATAAGCCCTGGTGATACGTCTTCCTATTCAAACCTGATGCATATTTCAAAAGGCATCCCGCTGCTTTTTTAGAGGTCCTATCTGTAAAAGTAGTTGGGTTTTTATAAAATGTTTCATATGGCTTATAGAAAATAAGAGATTTACGGCAAGATTATTTTGTCTGTGTTTAAAATTGTACAGGCACTTGTATTGCCTGTTAATGTCAAAGCTTTCAAACATATTGGAACACACACACACACACACACACACACACACACACACACACACACACACACAGAAAAAGACACACACACAGAAAGAGACACACACAGAGAGAGAAAGAGACAGAGAGAGAAAGAGACAGAGGTAAGGACACACACAGAGAAAGACACACAGAGGGAGAGAGACACACACATTCTATACAGAGAGACACACACATTCGCCCCCGCCTGAATAAATACCTTTTGCGGTTTCAGGTTAATCCAAGGCCCGGGTGTGTTACCTTTCTGCTGAACCCATTTGGGAACCTGGCTATCTTGGAAGACGAAAGAATGTCTGATGAGGAAAGCTAATGCCTTACGCTGAAATTCAGATCTCCTTTTTGAGAAGGCTGTCTCGGCAGTCTCACTGTCTCAAGGTCCATCTATTTAGTAATAAGCTCAGTAGTACGGTGGTTAGTTGCCCAGCCTCTCAACTTCTCAACAGATGGTCAAAGATGGGGGCGAGTAGTGATGGTATTCTCGTTATTTTTTTACATGATCTTTACGCAGAAAGATGAGGTGATGCAGAACTTCCTGCGACGATTTGTCGATTCCCGCCCACATGTATCAATAGCTAACCTTGAACGGGATTACTTTGTCTTTTCACTCCTTGGGAGAAATGTGGACAGACTTAAACTAAACACTCCCCGGTCTGGGAAGTGAAATACTCAGCAGAGGCTGGGAAATTGATGATTCATAAGATTTCATCCTGGAGAATTTAGTGTCAGTGGAATTGTATACAGATCTTGCCAATCATTTGATATGGGTTCAACCCATTATATATATATATATATATATGCATCCCTGTTTCTTTTATCCCTTTATTGTTGTTGTTTATAAGTGGGTTGTAACCATGGGGATAACAAATTGAGTGATAAGTTCAAGCCTGAGTGTTACTTATGACAAAGGAAAGGCAAGAGCTTTGCAGCGTCGAATTGCTTGATTCATCCCTTGTGCTACTTATTAACTTTGACCATTGCATGAATTAATGTATAATTTGACCGTTTATTTAATCAGGTTAATCCCCTTGAGATCAAAGAGCTCTAACGTTTCGTTATCGTAACCAGGATATTTAGGCCAGAATCCTGCAGGACCTATACTTAAGTCCACCTTTTTGACAGTGCAGGATTTTAGTGAGTCTGTATAGCTTCTAGCAGGAGCCAAGGCCCACAGGCTGAGTGAGGTGAGAAGTATTCTCCCTGGGAGTGACCCCGTGTGTCAACCTTGAAGGGAAAAACCTCTGGTGTAGAACCTCTTACCCAGTCCCAGGCTTCATTCAAGGCAATTTGCCTTGACTTCAAACGGCACAGATTAACATTATGCTTCACAGGCAAGTTATTATGAACCTTGTTTCTCACCACTTGGTGTATCTCAAGACTATTAAAAGGCACTAAAGGCCTACGAGGACTTGACTACCGACAATGGATCAAAGAGTAAAGCAAAGCAAGCCCGGGGTTTAAAAACCAAACGGCACTGGGCAGCAGAGACTGAAGAAATGATGGGATGTAGGTCAGAAGGAGTGTTCGGGGTACGAGGCTGGAACCTTCTTAAGCAACGCTCTCTCAGATAGCCAGGACCTGACCAGGCCTGAAGCCATCCTGCCAGCAGGGGAAGACACACAATCAGGAGAACGGTGGCCAGCTCACTGCGTGGGTCCTTGTTGTTAAAAAGAACAATCAAAACAATTGTAAAAGCAGAATTGACCTTCCACTAAAGGTTACAATAAAATGTTCCAGCTCTACAGACACATCATATTTTTTATGATTTTCACAAGTGACGTTCCAATATAATTCAAGATGCGTGTGGCAGCTAGTGTGTGTGTGTGTGTGTGTGTGTGTGTGTGTGTGTGTGTGTGTGTGGGGGGGGGTATACTCAGACTGTTGTGGGTTGATCTAATTGCCACAGTGCTCGACTGACTGACTCACTGTCACTTTAACAGGCCATTAAGAGCACCGCGAGAATGCGTATACTTATCCAAACCTTGTGTCAAAAGTTCACCGCTAAATGCGCCCACAAACCTGACCACAAATGAATAACCAGCCTCTGTGAATCTCTGAAGCATTTTAATAAGCAATGGCTTCAAAACTGGAAAATAAAAAATAAAAATAAAAAGTACTCAAACATGAAAAGGCATAAATAGACAATTCGTCCCCTCACACAGTGGCCACGCGGTCATCGTTCACGTGTAGTTCAACTGAAAATACATTTGGATTGCCTTCAACAAACCCCCCCCCACAACCCCCCACCCTTACCCACCCCAACCAAAACCAATCTGTGCACCAAAAGCCACAGCCACCACATCCAGTGGTTCCGGATGAACCGAAAAGTTATGTGCTGTTAGTTTTTGAAAAGCTTCAAACGATGATAAATTTATGAGAAAATGTCACGGCTGATGTGAAATCTAATGAGAAGTGGCTCCTTCTGACCCCGTTGCCCTCACTGCTCCTAACAGACATATGCACTTTAACCCACTTCTGGGAAAGTCAGACAGGAAAGCCGCCTGTAAATCTAAACTGGGATGGCGCAGCAAGCACTCCCTAGGAGCCATCCACCACCTACCCCCCCCCCCCCCCCCCCCCCCCTCAAAGAAAAGCCCCTGTATAGCACAAGGTTTGATGTGCTCCATAAAACAAAATGTACCTAAAATAACCCTGCTGACATGACAGATGTTGAATAGGTGCTACAAGTGGTAGGTGTAATACAAGCAGAAGGACAGGAGAATTACAAATACATATTTACATACATTTAGCCAACAATGGTTTTAAAACGACAGCTTTCCCAGCATGCAATGCAAGATAGACTTGTACCGACGTTGCCAGAGTGTGCGTTGTCAGTTTGGGTTGTTTCTTGTTTATAATAATCTTAGTACCGTATGCAGTTTAATTCAGCAATCCAACACATTTCATGGCTAGAGCAATTAACAATACTGTCAATGTGTCCGTGGTTACAGCTGAAATATGAATTGGATATGGTTGTGTCATTTTCACAATTATTCATACATAGTATGTTTCCAAGCAACGTTCAGATGCTCACAATAATATTGATTGAATGACATTGGGCAGTGTTGAATATAAACCATAATGAAATGACTGTGTAGTGTAGTGCAATCCTAAAGCTATCAGAGATTATACCGTGCATTATTATGAAACATTGACGTCGTTGAATTTTCTTTTTTTATATTCAATCTGCCCCCTCTCTTCTGTCATCATCAATTTTCCACAGTTTCGAAAGAGTGGGTACGGTTAAGGTATAAAGGTGTGCGGTAGGCGTGTTGTGACACAGAAAAGCGTTCAACCGTGTACATACACATCAGTACAATTGTCTAGTGGGTCCTGTTCCCCATCGTTGGCGTCTCTCCCTCAGTCTTATTAATCCACGTCTCACCAGCCTAGACATGGGACTTGCCTGCAGCCGTGGAGCTCTGGGCGCCGGGCTTGTCGTGGGCCCCTGATATCCAGTGGTAGCAGTCGGTGGTGCTCTTACCGCGGGGCCGAACGGCACAGCGGCTGCAGTAGGCCACGCCCAGGGCCACCATCACCACCGCAAAGATGCCGATGGGAACCAGGAGTCCCACCAGGAGCCAGGTGCTGGGGCCCTGCTCCACCACTTCGCTGTGGTCGATCTGCGCCGAATCCGAGGCGGCCTCCTCTCCCCTCCCGGGGGTGGAGGTGGTGTGCTGGACGTTGTCAAAATCGTCCCGGCCTCCTCCTCCTCCTCCTCCTCCTCCTCCTCCTCCTCCATTGTCTTTTTCTCCCTCTGCCGATTTCGGCTCCTCCGAGGAATATAACACTCCAAGACTTTCGCCGTTTCCCTCCGCCTCGGGATAATCTGAGCCTGGAGAGACGTTATAATCCACGGCTGTCCATGATGGTTCCCCGTACTCCGTGGTGGCTGGGTCATGACTGGCAGGAGTGAACCTGAACCAGTTCCAAGCCCCCTCGGAGACGGTGGTTGACGCGGGCAGGGTGGGGACGCTGCTGGTGGTCTCTTCCTCCTCGTAGTCATACCAATCTGGGGTGGGGCTGGTGGCCGGTGGTGTTGTGTGGGTGGGCGGGGTCGTGGTTGGTGGTGGTGGTGTTGTGTGGGTGGGGGCGGAAGACGTCTGCTCAGGCTCTAACTCCCACGGAAACACATTTTGGAAGCCTCCTTCGTCTTCAACCTCCCCCGGGCCGTGTTCAGGCGCTGGACTGCGGGGGTCCATGGTGACGTGGGGGGGCATTCCCTCCTGGGGGGCGCTGGTCACCCATATGACATCAGAGCTCTGGACACTAGGCGGGTCAGTCAGCCAATCCAGGGATTCGGGCCATTCAGTCCGCATTGCCCAATTGAACAAATCCGGGTTCCACACGGAGTCGGGTTGCTGAGTGTACCAGGGGAAGTCGGGCGTGGCGGTGGGCCGGCCGTCTCCCAACTCCGTCTTCAGACAGGAGACGTGGTCCGGCCCGAGCTCGTAGCCCTCCCCGCAGTAGCACATGAACCCGCCCACGTAATTCACGCACATCTGCTGGCAGATCCCCGGGATCTGGCACTCGTCCGCCTCCTGGCACTGTCGGGGGTCCTCGGGCATGACGGAGTAGCCCATGTGGCAGTGGCAGACGTGGGACCCCGGCGTGTTCTCGCACGTCTGCTCGCACGGGTCGTTCATGCACTCGTCCACGTCCTCGCACTCGCCGTCGACGCCCGCGAGGTAGCCCTCGCGGCAGAGGCACCCGAAGGAGCCCGGCGAGTTGACGCACAGCTGCTCGCAGGGGCTCTGCAGGCACTCGTCCACGTCCAGACAGCTCTCTTCATCCGGCGCCAGCATGAAGCCCTCGGGGCAGGCGCAGCGGTAGCGGTCCGGGAGCGGGAGGCATTCGGACTCGCAGGGCGCCCCGTGGCAGACGTCGACCTCGCAGAGCCGTCCGTCGTCGGCCAGCTGGTAGCCCTCGGAGCACTGGCAGTAGTACTGGTCGCCCGCTTCCCGGCAGAAGTGCTCGCAGCCGCCGTTGTCCCGCCCGCACCAGCGCGTGGCTACCGGGGCGGGGGCGTTTGCGGCGCAAAGGGGGCCGTCGCGCGACCAACCCGCCGCCGCCGCCGCCACGCCGTCCCCCTCCTTCGACATGCACAACACGGACTGGTCTTCCCTCGTGCCCGCCGGGCAGGGAACCGTGGCGACGGAGCCGAGGGGCAGGTGGGTGAGCATGGTGGTGAGCAGGTTAAACGGCGTCGCGTAGAGGGTGTTGCCCCCGCCTTCGCTCGGCAACGCCGGACACATCCCCTTGTACGTGAAGCGGCAGAGGTAGGCGTCGGCGGGGACGAAGCAGGTCTCCTCCAGCCACTCAAAGTTCCGGCTCTGCTCCGGCAGGGACGAGTCGTACACCATGACCACGCAGCGCAGGCCCGAACACGCCGAGTCCACCGACTCCACCGCCTGCCAGTTGGTGTACTCGGTGTCCTGGTCGCCGGTGGTCCAGGTGAACCCGCGGAGGGGGCGCGACGGCTTGCACTGCCGGGGCTGCCGCTGCAGGCCGATCCACACGTTCACCGCGGCGCCCAGGTCCCTCAGGTCGGCGTTGGCGAAGAGGTCGGCGATGGCGGCCGCCTCCTCGGGCCGCTTGACGGTGGCCAGGTTGCCGCCGTCCGCCTTGCAGGAGCGCCAGGCCTCCCGGAAGGTCTTGCGCTGGAAGTAGACGACATAGCAGCCGTGTTCGTTGCACAAGGCGTCCCTCTCCCTCAGGTCCTGGCCCTGGGGCCCTGGTTCTCCACCGACGGGGGACCACAGGAAGCTGAAGATAAGAGTGGCAGAGAAGAGCACCGCGGAGCCCATACTTCAGTAGCCACCCCCCCCTCCTCCTCAACTTTAACAGTCCTCTTCACCAAGGTGTGGTGGTTGCAATTGTTTCTCCTCCTATTTCTTTTCTCCTTCCGCTTTTGGTCCGAAAATCCTTAAAGTGTTCGTTTTCTCACTTTAGCCTTCTGATTGTCCGCTGAATCCTGCTGCCATTTGCAATCTTGTACCTCCTTCTCACACCCCCGGCTGCTCTCAGCGCTGTGCTCCACAGCCTGCCTGGGTGAAAGAGTTGTGCGCTGGAGTTGAGTGTGTACAGATTGTCCCCAGATCTCTGGGAGAGTGAGGGGGTGCGAGGGAGGAGGCAAAGGAGGGGAAAGCCGGGGCTGGGAAAAGAGGGCGGGTTGGCGGGAGGTATAGCGAGAGGAGAAGGGTGGGAGGTAGGGAGGGAAGGAGCAGGGAGTTTAAGGGAAGGAATTGTATGGGGTTTTTTTTGAGAAGGGAGGCGGGGATGATGATATGAATAAAGGGGCTGAGGGGGAGGGGTGTTTAAATAATGCTTTTTGCATGTATCATGGTTCTCATAAAGCCGTTTATGGACATGGTTTAAGACCTTGCTATTAACACTACACACACAAACATGCATCTATGAAACACTATTGGTATATGCCAGATAACCAAATATATGTCTGAGTGGATAATTGGATATTTTGGTTTTGAAAAGTAGAATTCAGAAACCTTCCAATAACCTATGAATCCTTTCGGCCATCTTCCCGCTGAGGTTTTTTCTTGCTTTTATGCCACTAAACACAATGCAATGTTCTTTCTTCTCAGCCCCCATAGACTTCAAATCTAGTTTGGGTAAATCATAATGACGTTAGGAGGAGTTCAAAATGCTAGCCATTACAAAAGCTAAAGTGTGTGTGTGTGTGTGTGTGTGTGTGTGTGTGTGTGTGTGTGTGTGTGTGTGTGTGTGTGTGTGTGTGTGTGTGTGTGTGTGTGTGTGTGTGTGTGTGTGTCGTTTTTGTCAGACTATCTTAGTCTGTCAAAACAATAAATCCTAAAAAAGGATTGCAAGAGAAAAAAACGTAGTCATCTCACAGATGGGCTTTAGGGAATCGTTCTCCCAAAAATGTACGTTGTTTCTTCAAACCTGTGAACCATTCAAAGAGGGCCCTGGCTTCTGGCCAAGGTTCACAGCTATGCAAAAAAACGACAATGAAAAGGAATCTGGCTTGCATGTTTATAATGCTCATATTGAAATATGAGGAAGTAGTAGTAGTAGTCGTTTCGGGGCGCACCAGAGCTAGGGAAGGGGCCCCCAGGTTTCCTAGGAAAACAGGGTCAGCCTCGCGAAATGGAGACTTATGTTTCTAAAGGGAGAGAGTGGATGTCTACAGAGGAAGAGCAGCAGGGGTTGTAGTCTAATTATGCTCCAAATAAATCTTAACTGGTGTGTGTGTCCGTGCGTGCGTGCATGTGTGTAAATTAACTTTAAAATTACGACTTTTCACTCAACACTTGCTTAAATGTATTGAAGAATGTGTGCTGCACTTTTAATGTGTCCAAGAGTGGTCCGCGTTCTGTTACAATTAACCATACACACAAACAACAAACCCAGGTGAGACGTTCCGGGTTGGAGTCCGACAAACATCCGAGCAATCAACAGCTTGAGTAGAGAGATGAGAGGCTCCTGTTCCTACACTTCTGACCACCTTAGGTCGGCACACCAGCAGAAAACAGAGCTGAACAAAGCAACGATGACACGCTGTATTACACTACACATTCCTACCAGAGCTCCATTCGGATGCATGTGTCGGTGGGGGACAGTCGGGCCAAACTCTGACTTTAAAATCAGTGGGTTGTAACTATATCAATGAGGTGCTCCGTAACAGCGCTGGGTCGAAAATCAAACATGACATGATGTCTCTCATGAATCAAGGGGGACTATAATATAAAACAGACTTCTGACAAACCCAAGCAGATGGTTTGCATAACCGGAGCAGATTGGGTCTTTTTGAAAATAATTCATAGAGGGACATCCTGAAAATTAGATGATAACGACATATTGAACATTAGAAGTCCTATTTGTTGTTGCTGAGGGATTGTTTGTAGTAGTATCACCGGTAATGGGACCAGGTCTAAACAAATGAAACGTGTGAGGGGACACACACACACACACACACACACACACACACACACACACACACACACACACACACACACACACACACACACACACACACACACACACACACACACACACAGTGAAGGGGTATGATGGCCATATTTCCGACTGTAGAACTGTTTTAATGACTAAAAGATTTAGATTCAAATGTGTTAGGCAGTACTCGCTAAACTTGGCCACACCCTAACTTAAACAATCAAATAGCTAGCTTCAGCGGTGAAACGTATTCCTCAGTGATCTGCAGATTACAGCCCAATAATAAGATCACAGCTTAAGGAAGCTTTGGTTTGCTACTTAACCTGCAGTCCAAAGTTGCAATGTACCGGGAAAAACTGTTTGATTTGTGTCTGATATTTGGGAGGGGGATTTCTTACTATTTTAACCAAAATAAAATCTTAAATAAAAAATGATTGCAAATCAATGCTCACTATCAAAAAAAGGTGTGTCCACATAGATTTCACTCTGATCACAGAGAATCATGAGCTATACTAATGTATACCAGAGATTACTAGCCATATGCCCACAACCATAGGAGACCAGTCCTATGGAATTCCCCATCTGATGTCTTTCCATGGCCCACAGAGCAGTTGTAGGCAGGTTCTGCCCTGCCTGGCTTGTATTCATGACTCAATCACATGGTCTGTAAAGCACCTCAACTCGAATTGAATGGATGCTCGCTCAAGAAATGTCGTCACTTAATCCTCGACGGAGATGCTTTTAATAACTTTTCTATGCCCACTCTACCAAGCAGTGCCAAAAAAAAATATTTTATTTACACTTCATCAAAACTTTGTTGGCCACAATGAACGGAAGGGGCTTGAATCTAAAAAAAACAAAGATTAGGGCAGACTGGTAGAAGCAACAGCAGGCTTGAGCACCTCCAGTAAAACGATTGGCGCATGAATAAAAATCTAAAAACGCGCTGACGAAGGGATGAGCTCTGTGACGTCCACGTGGATCGGTACCCGATGTTGGCTCAGCGCAACGTCTGCATTCGATGGAGGACTTTCAGAGGAGAAAAACTAAAACATGCTACACCAACACAAGCTTTTTCTACCTACAAAGAGCAGGGAGGCGGCTGTTGAAAGGCCGGCTGCGGTCGCATTAGTCGCCCGCACCGTGCTCGCTCTCCCCCAGAAGTAAGGGGTTAAAGGTGACACGGTAGTTTTTGTGTACCCATTGACCTACCGTGTGAACAGATGTGGTTGAACCTCGCGTACGGACCACGCACATGCCGTAGGGAGTGGCCCGCCAAAGAGTTTCCTCCCGCCCGCCACCCGTCTGGGGAAAAGGTTTGTAGCGAAGTGGTAGACGGATCCGATTCCCATTGAGGATGTGTATTGTTTTAGGGACCCGCACAGTTTCCCCTTTTCCCTAAACCGCCAGACCCCGTGGCAATGTCAAGCGCAGACGGCCAATGTGCTTTCCTCCTCGCTGTCTTTATTGCATCCGAATGTGTTATCCTCACTTCCTTTAGCTGTCTTATTCTTCATTCATCCTTCTTTCTTCTTTCTCCCTCACCTCCCTCTAACCTTCAATCGGAGCAAGGCCAATGCCAAAAACGTAACCCCCGCCTCCCCCGCAAACTTTTAACCGTGACCTTGCCAAATAAACGATTGACAACCAACCCGAAGCCGACCTCAACTGCCTCGAGTCGTTGTGTTCCTCAACTCCGCTCTTAATGGGTAACCTTTCTCTGTCCAACAGAGCCAGATAGATTTTTATTTTGATGAGCTTGCTTGTCCAAGCGTGACTCCGCAGAGACGGCGGATGAGACCCCCCGGTTGGTACATGAGAATGCCTTCTTGAGGCGGTACAGCAGGCATATTGTCGAGAGGACAGTAACCGAGGTATCCAAGCTTATTATTTAATCATTCCTCCAGTCACTCTCCCCTACTTTTATTCCTTCTGCCACCTGCGCTCTTCCAACCGTTCAGTTGCCGTATTTTCTTCAGCGGTTGGAATGACGATATTATAAAGACGCCCACTGCTGTCTCTGCTGTTTTGTGTGGAGTTATTTTGCCCTGACACACACTCAAAATGGCATAGGAATAGCACAACAGGGTTGGTTCTATGCTTAGATTTTCTGGTGTTTCTTTCACAACTTACCATTGGTGTCTGCCAGACAATCCCTTGAGTCGAAAGCAACCTTTTACTTGGCAGCTCAGAATAAACAGAGTTTATCCTTATTTATGTTGTATAATTTGACCCCAGCATAGGCCAAGTATGCAACTCGACATTTACTTGACTACCTGACAAAAAAAATGTATTTTATGTCCGACTTTTTCAGTCGCGTTTTTTAATAAAATAAATATCACTGTAGTGCAGAGTTCGGGAACATTTTCAGTTGGCCGAGCCATAGCAAATGTCATTATTTGAAAGTGTTCTTAGAAGAACCAAAGATGAGGTTACATAGTTATCGTCAAACCTTTTTCCAGCAGCTATCGTATGTCACACCATCTAGAAAGGGAAGAATAATAATTAGTCACCCTCCGATCTCTTTTCATTTTCATATTTTTATTCTGGTTGTCGATTAGGATGTTCTCCCCTGCAAGACATCCACACAATTATCTTTGCAATACGAAAGAAGTTTCGGTAATACACTCTTATCTTCTTTGTTGGGCCAGCCACGTGCGATCACTGAAAGGATACGCAAATCCCCTTCACTGGGCTGAGGCGCCCGGCTCTAACCCCCTGGATCCAGGCCAGCCCACGTCTACAGACCAGGACGATAGGATGCTGGAAGCGGTGGGAGTCCTAATAGGAGCTCACACAGGACTTTTACAAGGTGGGAAAAGAGGAGGAATGTGAAGCATCCATACATTGTGATAATAAACAATATACTGGGTTTGCGTTTACAATGTTCAAGGCCCTGACTGAGCTACTGACCTTCATAACTTTGATACGCTGGGGCGGCAGTAGCTCAGGAGGTAGAGCAGGATGGCTGGTAGCTGCAAGGTTGCTAGCTCAATCCCCGGAGTGTCGAGGTGTCCCTGAGCAAGGCACCTCACCCTAACTGCTCCCGACAGGCTGGCTGTCACCTTGCATGGTTGACTCCGCTGTCGGTGTGTGAATGTGTGCATGATTGAGTGACTGTCAGGCGATATTGTTTTGGATAAAAGCGCTATATAAATGCAGTCCATTTACCATTTGCCATCTCAATCAGTCAAATTTAAATCATTGTAACTCGCTTTTTCTTGGTTGGGTGAAATTCACCTGGAACACACTACACTCTACAGAGTCCTCATATATTCATGTAACTGTGAAGATACTATCCTCCCCGACCCTTTGGCACTTCTCCAACATGCCGGTCACAAACTCTGCTGTACACTTCTAACGACCGTGATCAAACACTTCACGTACGAGCCGCGGAGCACATGCAATTGACGCTAATGGACCGGCCCTCCTTTTGTTTCGGTTCGGCACAGACGTGGAGTTTATTGTTCTCGGCATGCGGTCGTGTTCTCGGGACGATCTGAACACACGAGTGTGCCTGCCTGTGTTGTTTCTAAGCCAACCCCACCGGCTGCTGAGATTGGGCAAGATTCAGACGCCTGGCTGCAACCCCTATCTCATCACATCTCTGTGTTCTCTTTGTTCTAAGATTGCCTGTTTGTGCTCGTCTCTCTTTCACCTCCCTTTCTCCTAACCTTTTTTTCTGCACCACCAGTATGGCTCCCCGCCTCGAACCACTGTTCAAAGAGTGACGAAACCTCGCTCTGTTCCCTCTGTTCTCTCGATGTTGCAGGGCCATGTGTGTGGAGTATGTCTCCGCTTCAAGTGTTGATTGATTTGTTTGACATTATTTTGTAATTGATAGTTCACTGGCAGTGAGTCAAATGGAAGAATTATTTGCAGACAATAATGGTGCGGTTTAGTTTTCAATATCCAATAAGCAAAGTTTGCATATTGAACTAGGAATCAACCAACAGATTTGAAAGGTTGCCCCAATACAATTGAAACCGTATAGTTGCTGAGATGAGTATTTTCATAAAAGAAATGCACTCTAGAATCGCTGACTCCAACTGCTACCCCAACAAAACCTCTTTCAGGGTTTGGTCGAACAGGAAGCAATGGAGTTTACATGAGGAATACAAAAAATATGTTTTCTCTTCATTATCGCGTCTCCCCCCCTACAATGTTATTGTTGAACATACATCCGGTGTCTGTGTCCAATAAGGTGGCCTCAACCATGTTGAGTCAATAAACACTCGCTTTGCGTCCAGCGGACCCGTTACCTGATCTCAATGGAATCCATTACGAGGCACGTCATTGCCTGCCAGAGGCCTTTTGCACTGCTCTGCTCCAGGCTTCTTACTCAGGCCTGCTGTCCAGGCCTATTAACAGAAAAGGGCTGATAGGCACTATCGCACTTCAGCCCACCCCTTTCCCACGGGTAACACTTCACACACGACAAACTCTCTCTTGCGCTTGGTTCTCTCTGCCCCCCAATTACACTGAAACGAGTCTCTCGATTCAGACGGGAGATAAGTATCTGAAGTCTGATGGCAGACCCCGCCTGAGTCTGGGTAAACGCTTTCACTTTCTTTCGCTTCATTATTTGTTGTCGACCGGTGTTGTTGTTGCCGGAGGCGGGGATCTGTTAGCAAGTAATGGCGGAACACAGACTCTGTCAGAAGTATCATCTGTAAAGAGATTGAAAATATGTCTGTAAATGTTTCAAATCAACACTGTGTAGACTGGCCACTGTAGAAATACCCTTATTAGACTTCACTCGCGTGATTGAGTTTTATTTGCTTGAGGATCTCCGAAACAGGGAACGCGGCTTAAATACCGCCCCTTGGAAAACCAAGATCTGTGCCGCCTCCCCCCAGACTAAAGTCACTGGGACTATATACCTAAGCCACCAGGACTACCGAAGCCAATAAGAAAGGAGTATATACTGAAGCCTGTGTGTGTGTGTGTGTGTGTGTGTGTGTGTGTGTGTGTGTGTGTGTGTGTGTGTGTGTGTGTGTGTGTGTGTGTGTGTGTGTGTGTGTGTGTGTGTGTGTGTGTGTCAGTGGGGGGGTAGGGGCCTGCCATACATCCCATGTCTGTGTTTAGACGAGAACCTATAAGCAAAGAAAAATACTATGTAACCTGCCAAAAAGAAACGGTGCACTGCAATGTTTAGAAGAGAGGTAGGGCATCGCCAGTAGAGTTCGTGTGTGTGTGTGTGTGTGTGTGTGTGTGTGTGTGTGTGTGTGTGTGTGTGTGTGTGTGTGTGTGTGTGTGTGTGTGTGTGTGGGTGTAATTCAGGTCTGTATAATGAAGGCCTGAGGCATTTGTGTACAAGTTAACGGCACAAGTGTATTATTAAATAACGTGTTCAATTGTCTTAGTTTTCTCTGTCATTGCCGTAACTTCTTCGAAATGCTATAATGTCGCAAAGTTATTTTTGTTTTTGGGCCTTGCCTCTCGCACAATGATCATTGGACTTCCCCCACCACCCCTTTGATGTGTGTGTTTGTGTGTGTGTGTGTGTGTGTGTGTGTGTGTGTGTGTGTGTTTGTGTGTGTGTGTGTGTGTGTGTGTGTGTGTGTGTGTTTCATTGTGGTATGAAACACACATTGGTGGTGGTGGGTGTGGTGGTGGTGGTGGTGGTGGTGGTGGTGGTGGTGGTGGGGGTGGTGGGGGTGGTGGTGGTGGTGGGGGTGGTGGTGGTGGTGGTGGTGGTGTTGCTAACAGAGAGCAGAGCGGCTGCACCAGAGCCTCTGGGTCTCAGATAAGAAAGGCCTCAGTGGGGCGGCTCTCCTAGCCCGTCGCGCCGCAGTGCCGATAGTGAAACATCTGAAGGGGCGGCCGTGTCTGCAGTAAAAGACCGCCCCCACCCCCCCCCCCCCCCCACCCACCCCCCACCCCCCCCGCCAGCGGGGGTAAACAAGATGAGAGGCGGGTCAGCGAGAAAATAATAACATAAGGTGGTGTACTCAAACAACACCAGCAGGATGTGTTGGCTGGCCCGAGGTTGGGGTGGCACCATAATACTCTAAATAGTGCAGGTTAATGTAGTGGAAAAGAACACTGAAGGATGAGGCTTACGGTTATTGTGAAGTGGTAAGGGACCAAATCGTCCTGTTGTTTTGGTCTTCAATAGAAAGAGGCTAGCTCATTATGATAATGATGGGTTGGTCGGCATGGCGATGCCTGTGATTGAGTTCACCTGCTGAACCTGTGTTGACCCGTACCGTTGAAGACCATGTGATGGAGGCTTATTCGTTTCAACAGCCCTAAGTCTCCCCTAAATCTGGCAGCTGTATGTGTTATTTTGAAGGGGTGTGGGTCTTTAAATGGCTAGGCCGGTGTTTGGGCTCTTACAGGGATCTGAGGAGTCCTACAAATGCGCCGCTCAGTACGCGCCCCAGTTATTAGTAATTGGACATTTGTCACTGTTAATATGCAACCATGTTCTTTAGGTAGAGAACAAATAAATATATATTAAACAATGTATAGCATTAAATATATAATGAATTGACCATTACAAATTGTATTAATTGTAAGTACCATATAGGCTAGCATTCTCAGGCTATAAATACTTCAAGGTTTGCCATTATATGTTTCTTTGTGGCTCAAAATGGAAGACCAAACGTCAACCAGGGCATTCAGAGCAATCAGTACTTTCTCAGTCGTATTCAGCGCCATGCAGTGTACACAGGACCGCACCACCCACCCATAAGGATGAAAGCTCTCTGAGCAATTTTCAGCTTTTCTCAGTTAAGAACTTTGGATTGATTTTTAGTGGAACATCTTTCAACCTGCTTTCATGAGTATCTGAAGAAAAGAATGTTCCTTCCTTGATGTCTTTGATATACAGCGTACTCTCCGTACTGAGCCTAATGTCTAGGATGGATGGTATGAAAATATCCATAATATAATTGATTTGAAGTCTTCAATATTATGTAACTTGTTTTGGCTGGTGATGGTTATTTTATATTCTATTATGAAATAGCCAGTATAATCAGGGACTTTATGTCCTGGCCTCGCATTTATTTTTCTTTGGCAACACAGAAAGTGTGAACGCCTAGAGTTGAATGGCACAATTGACATTGAAGGCATTTAAATGGTAATGAAGACATTCTGTTTTGCATGTCCAAAAGTTTGTAAGAGTGTTCCCACTCTTACAAACTTGTCTGGTTCGACCACATTAAAAACATGAAACTATTTTTTAGAATTCAATTACCACATGCCCACCCCTCCCCCTGTTATTATTTGATTTTGTGCTTTGGATTATGTGTCAGAGTGTCTGCCTGTGATGTCCTCCGTTATTGCAGTAAATCCTGTTGAAATGAGAGTTTCTCTGCTTCCCGTTAAGCTGCTGTTGCCGGGACATTGTGTCAACATGTTGTTGACACATCATGGGTATTGCTCCCTGTACGCTAGGGATGGGCAAAACGATTATTTTCTGGGAATCAGTTCTTTCAGTTCCGTTCACCATCATGATTCGTTCGTTTGATTCGTTTGTTTGATTCGTTTGTTTGATTCGTTCGTTAAGTACTGCCATGGCGACGCGATTGCTACCTGCTGTAGTACTCTCATTGGGAACGTTTTAGACTCAATCAATATAAGGTTGTGGGGAGACTGAGCTCTATACGTATGTATTTTTAATTTACGTGACCATATTTTTGTTTTAGGTTAAAAAAAATGAAGAATCAAAGAATCAGTTCTCTTGTTTTGGGAATGAGTTCTCGTCGTTCACCTCCGGGATTCGTTCGTTGCAAACGAATCGTTCGCGACCGACCCATCCCTACTGTACGCTGGCCGCTATTGTCGTAGGTGGAGAGACAAAGCTAATTATATCTCTCGCTTAGCTTTACAATGTGCAGCACCATCTCAAGGACACGATACATAACGGCATAAAGCGGGGGTTGGTTTATATGCATCAACACACACTTCAGCGATTGACACCCAGTGGTGAAGACTCACCTGAGTTGGACTTGCGTTCCTTCTCGAGGCCCAAAGGGCGAGAGGCCACGCCCTCTTGGCTCCATGAGAGCAGAGGGGAGCTTCATCATTCACTGGTAGGGTCTTTGGACAGCTTTTTTGTCATTTATTGCATGGCTGCTTTATAGTTTCACTGTTCCAGCTGGGATGTGGACGGCGGGCAGATTTAGAGTAATCATACTGAAAGGGTTGCCATGGATACCTGGACAAGGTGAATAGTAATTTAAACACTTTTTCAAGTGCAAACAAAGCTACAGCAGCGAGACCAATCTACCTGCCGACAAATATGACCATTTTGTGAAAACTATGGAATGGAAACACAAAACGCATTAGTCCAAATATGCAAAACCGGTAAAATAGTGCTTTGGGTTTATTTCAGAATATCAAAACAGATAAAGTAATGAATAAATGGAAGACCTTCAAAATACACAATCACACACACACACACACACACACACACACACACACACACACACACACACACACACACACACACACACACACACACACACACACACACACACACTCGATGTGTGACACTGGGACTTAGGGTGACAAAATAGGCTGGCACGGCCCCTAAGTGTTCAGATGTCCAACACCTCTCCTTTTAGTCCCAGTTAAAGGTGTGTGTGTGTATGCAGACCTTTATTACACATTTATATAGAGCTGGCGATGTAAGGTGGTGACCTGGTCCACGCATTCGACTCAAAGGCAACCTCACCCGCTTTAAAACATGCCAAAATATCATTAATAGAATCATCTCCCAGCCCTAATCTTTCTTGAAGCCACATCCTGCCCGAGCAGGGTGGATTTTAATATTCAACGACAAGCTGTGAGACCAATTACGACTTGCCTTTTGGAATCCACATCACGTTTTAACGAGGCCTGACAGCACGACACGCCGAAGTAGAACGGCTCAATCTACCGTGCCGCCTCCGCCACGCTAAAGGAACGCCAAACAACGTCTGGTATGAAAATAAGAAGAAGCTTCACCCGAAAAAAGATGACGCACTGAGACGTGTGTTCGCTCCCCCGTCGCAACGGACTGGAACTCATCGACAGACAGACGGGAGACAGACGAGGGTCTATCGGGAGGTTATTCGCTGCAGGCGGAAGGTGACCCCGTCTCCTCCCTCCCCCCGCACCAAATGAAGGGGGTTATAATTTAATAAGGCACCTCAAAGGGGCCCCCAGGGGCCCGCTGTTCGTCCTATCACCCCTCTCCCCCCCCGCCCCCACCCCTCCCCCAAGTGGGACCCTGAATTGAAACGAGGAGTCCCTGACTGGCATATTTTGACAGAGGATGAGTGATAGAAGACAGAAGCCCTTGTGTCGCCTTCCTCTGCCGAAGCTCCAAGGGGCTTCAAAGTCCCTTGAGGCTGAGCTGGGCCCGGGGCCATGAGGGAGCCTCTGTCTTGAGAGGCAGTATGAACCGGTGCTGATAAAAGTTTTAGTTTGCAGCCTGACGGACCGGCACGATGACGCATACAGCCGCTTGGATAACCTTCCAATACTGTCCCTTATCCATATGCAGCGGAGACCGATAGATGAGCAACGTTTGCTCCAGTCCACTGGGTAGGCTGGTAGACTGATCTATCCAGCACACATCCAGGTGGACACGCCCACTTGTGATTTCAGATGAAGCAGATTTTCAAAACTTATTGTGACGGCTAATCACACTCACACCTGGTGGTAATGATATGTCACCTTTAAACGTGCAGACGGGTAACGTTCCAGGCGTCGGCCCAGGTGCGTTGGAACCCGTTTCAAAGAGGCGTCGTCGGAGAAAGAACCCAGGTGTGGATCATAACACTAACTACGGGTCTGCTCCTTTTTATGTAGCAGGGCACGAGTAGAGGGCCAAACTAATGGCCCCCGGTACCAAAGAGGGAGCCAGCCCAGACCCTCCCACACGTGTGTTCCCTGTCGAAGGCCAACAGTGATGCCCAATTTCCACTTCGTCCATCAGAAGGGGACAGCTTGCTGCTGTGGGAGAGTGTGTTCCTTTGAAGGGGCAGAGGCGTGCCCCTGTTGTTCAGCCGGTGAAAGCCTTCCATCCCGTTCCATAATGTCAGACAACGGGAGACCCTTCTTTCGGTAAACACGGTAGGGAACGCAGCGTGCCTTTTCCCCCATACACGTCAAGTTTGAAATTCAATATGTCATCATGATTCTGAGCGCAGTGTCCTGTGAATTGTTGTCTGGGATTGTTTGGGAGAACGGTCGGGATAACGCGGGCGGGAGAGCCTGCGGTGCTGAAGAGTTCTGATGAGCGTCTTTATACCGAGAACGGGAGGGGAAATTGAAAACAGCGGTGGCGGGAGATGGATGAACGATCAAACAGGAGGCTGACACGTCTCAGCATGCCTCCAAAGCCCCACGACTATTTCACACTAGGGCTCGATTTCGCACCACGTAGGAGTACGAAACGTGCATCGGCGGGCCCGAGGTGTGCGATAGTCTGTACGCAGAAGGCATTTACACAGCGGAATGAGACGAAAAAGCCCTGGCACTGGGTGACCAGACAAACACCGCCCTTGCCGGATTGGGAGGAAGGGACGGGGAGACAGACTATTGGACGCGGTCGGAACAGCAGACACGAACGCAAACAGCTCTTAGCTTGAGTTCCCACTAAAAGTTACAGCGTCGAATAAAATCCTTCAGTCATACTTAGTAAGCACAACAACATGCATTACACAGTCTCTCGTTGGATCCATGACGGAGTGTGTCCCGACTCGGAGAGAGGGGGGATGGAAGTCCGGTCCAAGAGAGGAAGGGCCCCGACATGGTACACGACCACGCTGCTGGTTTTAGATGACGCTACAGCGGCTGCTGAGCACAGGAAGGGAGGGATTAGGAGCAGGAATATGCAGGTGCTCTGTTTCCCAGGCTACCAGGGCGGGACTTGTTTAGTGATGGACGGAGGGTGGGGAGGGATTGTCACGGTACTCAAGGAGATTTGTAACGTGCGTGTGCGTGTGTCTGTGTGTGTCTGTGTCTGTGTGTGTGTGTGTGTGTGTGTGTGTGTGTGTGTGTGTGTGTGTGTGTGTGTGTGTGTGTGTGTGTGTGTGTGGGTGTGTGTGTGTGTGTGTGTGTGTGTGTGTGTGTGTGTGTGTGGTACAGAAGCTAGGGGCTCAACAGACACGCAATTGAATGTGCTCAGAATATAGAAGTGCTGCTATTGTCGAGTGGGGAAAAAACAACTCCTTTTGAAGGAGGATAAGAAACTGGTGTTGATGTGAACACGGTCCTATTTAAGCAGCAGGGATGTTGTTGTCACGCCATTGGTGGGTTGTAATAGCGAGCATACATAATGCATGCGCACAAAAACACACAGCGCTTTGCTATTTCAAAAGAATTCCGATACATTTATTGATCCTGAGGGGGATATAACTTTGGAAGTTGACGCATTTCATGAAGCCTTGAATAATTTCCCATTATTAAATTCTTTTCTTCAGTCTACATAGACACACAAACACACCCCCACACACACATGAACACACACACACAAGAACACACACACACTCCTACTCCTTATTAATGTTGCCTCAGTTTGCTCAGCTTAGTTCGGCTTTAGGCTTGAATCGATGCCAAACCTCTGTATCACTGCATGGGAGGTCCTCCGCATGCAACACATGCACACGCCCAGAAACCTGGCTAGCTCCGGGGCAATATGAGGGCTTAAAATTGCATAATTTGTGGAAAGCCCCCCCATCACCCCCCCCCCCCCCCCTCGACCCCCGACCCTTTCTGCTTGCTTCCCTGTTTGTTTACACGGTGGGAGTCGACATCATGATGGAAGACGGGGCTGTCCGAACAGCAGCCCGGTAGTGACCGTTTGGGACGGGTTGTCGCGCGTAAACACATCCATTACGACGGCCGCGAGCAAAAGAAAAGCTCCATAAACACCTGATGACCCCCCTCGGTCTCTCTCCGTGTCGACTGGGCTGTCACTGTGTTGGTGAACGGAGGAGGGCTACTGTGTAGCCATCAGAGGGGGAACAAGCTAGGATGGAGCTAACAGGAGAACGTTGTTGTTGTTGTGGGTGGGGGCGACACTCGTGCGGGGGGGGGGGGGGGTTGAAGATGGTGTTAGCGTGAACATGTGTTTACGCGGCGCGCTCACCGCAAGCTCGCCCATCAGGCGCTGCCTCCCCGCCGAGGCGCGAGAGCGGGAGGTCGGGCTGCTCACACGCCGGACCGCCATGCAGCCCTTAATGAATAGCACATGCCTTGCTCAAGGCCCCCCCCCCCCCCCCCCCAGTGAGTTTTGTTATGAAATAACAAAAGTGAACAAAGACATTGCAAGGGGGTCTGGGGGGGGTGTCTGGTTCTAATCGTGCTAGTGGGCTGCAGCGCACTTTGTTGGGCAGTACTGCTGTGGGGGCGGTCAGGAAGTAGTGGATCTACCTTTTGTAACTAGGTCATGTTCCGCCCTAGGTCGAATTGACCCCTTTTTGTTTTAGCTGTTGTACCTGCTCCACATTTTGATTATATGCTCTGTATGGTTTTTTTCTCAGCCTAAATTGGAAGCACTCTGGATGAGAGCATGCTCTGAATGGCGGTATCCGGCGGTCGGAACAGGAAAACCTCTAATATCACAGGCGTGCGTGAGGCAGAACGTTAGACGGAGAAGGGGTAAAGGGTAAGAGGAGCGCATGGAGCCCACTGGAGGGGGTTTCGAGGCGCAGGCTGGACGCGGAGCAGGGGTTGGATGGCGGGGCCCAGTGAACGTGACCAATGGGCCGTCCACAGACACAGAGATAGAGGAGGTGAGGGGGGGTCAGCGCAGTCCCGAGCCGAGTGGGAAGGGGGACTCGGGGGGACATGGGGGGAGAGAGAGACACCCAGACAGACGGACGTGTGTGAGAAAAACTAGGCCGACACAGATTGGTCTTTTTTTTTGATTGGTGGACCAGACAGATAACAACATCAACATCAGTGTTCACAATGTGTTTGCTTGTTTGCGTATGGTTTAGGAGAAAAAAAACTGACTTTTCTTAAGTTAAACGATTTCCTTCTGGCTCTAAAAAATTTAAATTAAAGATGCATTACCTCTCGGCACGTCGAGGCCTATGTTTTTCCTTTTAATCCCTCCAGACACATTTCTCTCCCTGAGGGGTACACAGAATATGTATGGAAGCATTTTTAGGAACGATAACCAAATTAAAATGCATGTTGAGCATGAAAATGCAACAGCACTAATGCTTTTACTTTTCATAACACAAATGCATTATTTGATGTGGATTTTTCATTAGCATTTTCCAATAATGACCCGCTATGAAGTTGTTAATATGTACGGCATGAGTCATAAATAAATAAAGTTAAATTACAAATCTTCCAATTTTGCATTTTCAAAACATGGCTATACTCTCTTTGACAAACAACCAAGATGATATATTATACAATACCTCACCTAGCCTGGGGCGAAGAGGTGGGCTTAGCTTGGAGCAAAGAAAGTGTGCACGCTGCAATACCTTTTAGGTTGGTTAGCCTTGGCTATAGCCTTGGGCTAGCCGGCCCCTGCTCCAGAGCACTCGTGACTAACTCCAGAAATTAATTTAAAAGACGGTGCTGCAATAGCCAATAGGACTCAGGGGCAAAGACACTTTCAAGTACGCCCTTTAGATGTCCTAGCCTGGGGCTAACGTTAGCCTGGGGCTAAGCAAGGGTACGGTGTGAAAGAACCTGAATTATTGAGAGGCTCCTAAAAAGCACACAACATGCAGACAAACATTGATTAACGATGAAACCTTTCGCTGTGGTTCAGAGAGTGGCTGTCTGGGCTTAGGCTGTGAACCGGAGATGATTGGCAGGTTTTCTGAATTGCATCGGTGTGTGAGCAGAATCCATTGTCAGTCAACGACAGCCCTGAGAGGCCGAGGTCTATAATTGTGCGGAGATCCCAGCAGAACAGTAGCTCTTTGGATACCAGGTCTGTTATACGTTCGGAAATTAAAAGGAATGAAAAGGAAAATATCATGCCTTGTTGCTCGCAGGAAGCTCACGTATTGTGGCAGATTGCGCAATACAACAAAAAATAATAAAGCAGCAATTAATGCTTCTTTTGAGAAACAAATAAAGAAGAAAGGAGACGCACTTTTAGATGATAATAATAAAATACAATTCATTAAGTAATATAATACAAACATGCAACTCCTATTTGTAGTCAACTGAAGGGAAAAAACAGCAGCACAATAACACCCATTCTGAGGTGCCGGGAGTTGGCACAGGGCTCACAAGGAATTCCCTAAAGAAATACTGTGGGATTCATGAATAAAGAATGCATGTTTATGCAACAGTCAATGTACATAAAGGAGCACTCACATTAAGTGTATGGGGGGGGAGAGAGAGAGAGAGAGAGAGAGAGAGAGAGAGAGAGAGAGAGAGAGAGAGAGAGAGAGAGAGAGAGAGAGAGAGAGAGAGAGAGAGAGAGAGAGAGAGAGAGAGAGAGAGAGACAGAGAGAGAGACGTTAACATCTTATTTGTAAGGACCAATCTCGTGAAACCAGCTGCAGACGTTTGTTCGTTAATTGACATGCGTACTTCTGGTTCAGAAAACACAAACTCCTCTCTCTCATCCGCACCAGTATTACCTGTCGTCCCCCCCCCTCCCTCCCTCCCTTCACCTGCCCCCTCTCTAATGGAAGATGTAGGGTGGAGGCAGCCATTATGGTGGGAGAGTGCTTCATTGTGAGTGTCTGAGTGTTTAATGGACAGCTGGATAATGTCAAGCAGAGCTGCATTTCATCCATTATGAACATAATTATATCCTGCCAACATAATTCAGTCTTGCTGATGCTCCGGCGGGGAGATTAATTTTGTATAAGTCGGCGTGTGCAATGGGAGTGTTTGCGCCAAAGCCCTGGTTTAACAAATAATCATATGTTAATAATGGTGATCTCTTTTGGAGAGGCAAACATGTTTGTGATGTTCTGGACTTTTTAATGGAGATGCAGAATTTAGTATTTTGGTTGTGAAATGGCTTTGAAAGTTGAATTAAGATCTATTATGCATAAACAAGAGACATTTTCACAGTTAAATATTCATTAATGGCCATCGATTTCCAAGATCTGCTTAAAAAGCATTTGCTCCAAACCAAACTCTTGTCAATATTCCCTGATCACAAAGTAACTGCCAATTGTGAACTAGTCAACAGACTATATTCACAGAGAAAAAACGCCAGACATGTGAACTTTTCCGTCATCGTCATGAGCCAACTGCGCTTGAACTTCATATTATTTATCATTCGTTGTTGTTTGCTCAAGCCTGGACAGAAATGGAGCACTATGCACACCTGGTTGAGTAAAAGGAAACTTTTTACAAAGTGATGGAACGGTGTAAATAGGGGTTTATTTTGCAGTTCAAACAACGGTTGTCACTCCCTGCTTCATTTGGCCGTGATAAATAAATGCATGTCTAAATAGGGTTTGGCAGTGGTGCTTTTTTGTAACTTTAAATAATAAATTCAACTTTCAATCCGTCCATCTGTGTGTCTGCCTTAAAGGATTAGGAATGTAATATCCAATTTAAATAATCTCTTTATTGCCCTTTGCACACAACAATGTTGGAAGCATTTCCTTAAGGTTTCCTTAAACCGTTTATTTTCCGAACTCCGCCCTGCCCCGCCTCTTGAGCAGCTTGCGGTCTGCGGTCAGGTTGCGGGGGAACCAGGGAGGGTTTCGATCCAAGCCGGTGCCGAAGATATCAGGGGACAATAATCCACAGGTCTTGAACCTACAGGTTTTGCACACATAGCGTCTGACGTCCGTTTATGTTTTGCGCTGCGACGTATGAATAATGCAACAATCCCTGGCATTCCAGGCAGGCGGGCTGGGATTTGACGGTGCATTTGTTTGATGTTTTCCCGGTCCGCCCATCAAATATGATTTATGCAAAAGTGCGGCGGTGGCTCTTCTCCAGTTGTCTATTTTCCTCTCGGAACACCTTTCTCTGGAGGGGGTTTGTTTCAGAGTGATAGACCCCTAAAGCTTGAGTATTTTGGCTGCTAGTGCACACACGCGCACAGGCAGACACACAGACGCACCTGCATACACAGACACCTACACACAGACACCTACACACATACACACAAACACAGACACACACACAGACAGACACCTACACAGACAGACACCTACACACATACAAAGAGACACACAAACACAGACACCTACACACATGCACACAGACACACAAACACAGACACACACACAGACAGACACCTACACAGACAGACACCTACACACACGCACGCACGCACACACACACACACACACACACACACACACACACACACACACACACACTAGCGAACAGTCTGGGCTCACCATCTGTTCAACTGGAAAAGGTTATGTTTGCAGTATGGACGTAGCTTGACATCGGCCTTGATGTTAAAGGAGCGCTCTGTCACTTTTCCACTGCAGCTATCTGCACCATTGAGATATATCTGAACTAGAAAGGTCGCTCATAGATAAAACGCAACCCCTCGCTCAAGGCGCTAAAGGTAGGTTGGCTCAACGTACAAACCTGCCACCGTGATGCTCCACAGTCGAGTATCAATTAAGTTTCACACTCACTTGACACGTCAACATTGTGTAAGTTGACACTCAGGTAAGCGAGAACATATTTTTGTAAACATATGTATGTCTATTTATTCTATTTATTGTTACGCGGGTCGAAACAGTCAATCTTCAGACATGCTTTCGATTGACTTGTGTGCTGAGATTTGGGTTAACCCTAACCTACTAACCCTAACTGACTAACTATGCTTAAGCTGCACAACCATTGCTATTCCTGAATCAAGCCAACGGTTCATTAATCCACCATTATCGTAAAGTGTTACCGTAAAATGACAAAGCAGAACCCGAGTCTGGATGATTACATTAGGCTGCAACAAATGACATTTTCACAGTTAAATATTCATTAATGGGCATCGATTTCCAAGATCTGCTTAAAAAGTATTTGCTCTAAGCAAAACCCTTGTCAATATTCCCTGATCACAAAGTAACTGGCAATTGTGAACTAGTCAACAGACTATATTCACAGAGGAAAACGCCAGACGTGTGAACTTTTCCGTCATCGTCATGAGCGAACTGCGCTTGAACTTCATATTATTTATCATTCGTTGTTGTTTACTCAAGCCTGGACAGAAATGCAGCCTTGGGACTCATCTCAGTTCTACGTGAATGGGACGCCTCTATAGAACAGTATTACCGGGGAGCTTAGAGGGAACTGTGCAGGCAACTTCTGTTTCCAATCGTGCAGAAGATAATGGAGTAGAGACGGCACGCTGACCTCGCCATTGCTGAGAAGAAAACCCACTGCACTGAGGTGTCCGTACGTTAGCACGTTGCTTCTCATGAAACGTCGACCATCTCGGGAGCAACGATATACAATGTTTTTCAAACCCCAAAAGAGAAAAAGAGGGAGAGTTTTCTATGTATACACAGAAATGTGAGGGTCAGATGGCCTGTGATGGCTAGCATGCTTATAGATTGGAGGTTGGTGGGGGGGGGGGGGGGGGGGGGGGGTCTGTGGGCTGTAGTGAATCATGGAGCAGAGCCAGACAGAGCCAGACTGTGGGAGAACCGGGGGAGATGTTTACCATATGAGCCCCCCCTCTTCTGTCTCCCAGAAAACTGCCTTTAGAGAGGTTGAGTAGAGAGCTAAATCTCGAAAAACGATAGGAGCAATTAACCTCGCCCCCTCCCCCCCTCGATTCTAATTGGTCGGATCTGGAGTCGTTTTTTTTGTACTTCTCCCACCCACCAACCAAACGACCACCGACTCTCCGTCATGGTCGAGTGGGGCTGAGACACTCATTTGGCAGCTGTGAGCATATCGGGGCCGTTGGCCATTTTGGATCTCTCTCTGTTGTCAGACTGGCACCAGTTAACACAAGAGTTTCCAACCAGACGAACCGTTGTCTGGCTCCACCACCTCCGAAGGTGGAGTGCGTCAACGTACACCGGCCGCACCCTGCGTGTGAACGGGGCGGGGGCACGTTGTCAGCGTGTTTCCACTCTAATGTAAACGAGGGGGGGGCCAATGATTCTCTCGTCCTGCTGGCATCCATGACCCCCTAACCACTTAGTGCGCTGAACCAGGGAAGCAATTAGTCCGACATGTGTGGTTAATTAATTGGTAAAAACAAGAGTTGCCATTTTAACTACTGAGCCCGGAGGATTACGATCCTTTGCCTGTTGCAGTTCTTTACTTTGGCCGAGACGGGGGACAGGGGGGCCGCAGGCTGAAGGGGAGAGTGCCGACCGCATGGACGGCACTCTCCCCCAGACCCAGTTTAACATAATGGACGGTAAGGGCTCAGGCAGAGGGAAGTGGACGGAGAAATTCATGAATTCCGATTTTAGTCCCTGTGTCTCTCTGGTCTGTATGTGGCTTGAATTAGAGTGTGTGTGTGTGTGCGTGTGTGTGTGTGTGTGTGTGTGTGTGTGTGTGTGTGTGTGTGTGTGTGTGTGTGTGTGTGTGTGTGTGTGTGTGTGTGTGTGTGTGTGTGTGTGTGTGTGTGTGTCAAATCCCTTTGGGACGGGTCGCTCCGGGTTCCCAAGACGTTCTCACGCTCTTCTACCCAAAATAAAACAGGATGTAGAGGGTCTAGCTGTGTGTATGTTTGCATGTGAGTGTGTGTATGTTTGCACATATGCGTGTGTGTGTGTGTGTGTGTGTGTGTGTGTGTGTGTGTGTGTGTGTGTGTGTGTGTGTGCATGTTAATGTGCATGGCTGATCGAGCGTGCCAAGAAAAGTCATTTAAATTAGCTAAACACACACACACACACGGTTCTTTTCCATCCATATATGCCTATTCCACTGGCTGTGCATCATAGCCTCCCGTGGGACAGACAAAAACACACACACACACACACACACACACACACACACACAAACACACACATTAATTCAACCCACATTACCTTGTTGACTTTATACACACACAGACGCACGCGCACACACACACACACACACACACACACACACACACACACACACACACACACACACACACACACACACACACACACACGGCCCTTGCTCCTCCAGTAAGGACCATCCAGGAGCTGGGGGCTGAAGGCAGACCCTATAGTCTGCCCTCTGGCTGAGGACTGCAGTTCCCGCTCCAGCCCCGTTCTCAGCCATTTCCGTCTGATGGTAAATGCTAGAGAAGTGGAGCACTGCTCAAACGCTCCTCAAACAAAGCCACTCAGATCGGCCAGAGGATGATAATAAGCACTTTTTACAGCTGTTACTCCTACCACTCGATGCGTGTACGGCAGAATACCCACCTGACGCCTGTTCTGAACATCTGCTCTTTGTCTGAGATCTCGGCAGCGCTTCCTTAAAGAGACACAAAAACAGAGGGTCACATGACTTCCAAACTAGGCGCCTGCAAGCCACGTTCCCACATCCCCCGTGACCTCTGTGATGACCTCCCCTCCCCCCCCTCCCCCCCCCCCTTGACCCTCTGTCCTGGCGCCGAGAGCCCTGGAACTAAGACTCCGTGACTCATCCCATTATTTACATCCGTAGATATGTCTTGGTTTCTCTTGAATGCTAACCATGGTGTCCAAGGGCAAGCCGGACCCCAGAGAGGACAAAAGGCGGAAGTGGTACGCCCCATGTTCCTACGATTCACATGGCTAGAGCTGTGACAAATCACAAAGATTTTTTGGTCGTAAAATTATATTTTATTAAGGGTTAAATTTAATCCAACTGAAAAATCAAAGGAAATGATATGCCTCCTCTTCCATAGTTTCACAGCATTCATTCGTACAAAGACCATACATTCTTTTTTGAGACTCTGATCAAGAGTCTCAAATTAGTTAGATCAAGTACCCAAGCAATGTCATCTCATACAAAAAAAACACATAGTTGCATCATAAATATTTACATCTAAACTATTTATGAGAATACAAAAAATAATATTACTTCAGGGCCTAGGAGATACATGGAGGAACAGATAGATACATCTGAACGGATTGACATACAGGGGGTGACATATTTAGGAAAGACAAATAATGCAGAGCATTCGCTCCCTAAGGAGCTGACCCTAGACGAACCGTCCATCCACTTAAGGCCTGAGTCCTCCATCGCAGGAATGCGGCCAGAATACCCCAAGCTGCGGTCTTCTCTGGGTCTATAACCCCTATAAATATATCTGACAGTGACGGAACAAGCTGTACACAAAGAGCCCAGGAGAGCTTAGTGGGAAATCACTGAGCTCCCCGGAGATCCTAAAACCCAAACCCGGACACAATCTCTTCTCCACGTTCCGACGGTATCTGAGGACTTCCTCTGGCAAAGAGCGCCATGAATGAATGGATGAGGCAGAAAGGCATGGATGAATGAATGTGCGTTTATTTTGTTGTGACATGGAGATAATGGGTGATGGACGGACGGATGGACAGACGCGCGCACACACACACACACACACACACACACACACACACACACACACACACACACACACACACACACACACACACACACACACACACACACACACATTCTTCTTTGAATTATAATTACACATTAGAAATAATAAAAAAAACTATATATTTTGTAAATTTGTACAGGAACAACCTTTTTTTGTCCATGCAGGTGGAAACTTTGCCAGAGAGACGACTGTGACAATGCTCGTCCACTGGCAAGGAAAACTATGTTTTAACACCAACCCCTGTGGACATGGCCTCAGGCAGCTGTTACTCGCAACATTACATTAACCCTGTGGTGATTCCCTTTCTGTGTTATTGGAAGAATAGACGCTAAAACATAGCCGAATCAAAAACGCACACAAAAATATCCTGGCAGCACACGCGCGCATGCATACGATTGACAAATAAACAATAAGCCAGGCACCGTATTGTCTTCCTTCCTTTAATTTATGCCTGCTTACAACGGGTGATTGGCACAACCACCAGACCGTATTTCATGCCACGTTTCGCAATTACATGGGGAAAAACATTGCCATGTTTTTATTTTAATTTCCTCCAGATCGGCTTCCATGTCCCAGACAGGAGATGAAATGCGCTGTGATGTCATTTTTCAAAACTTGAACATGTACATTTGATCACACAAACTTTTTTCTAATTTAAACTTTTACAAAACTTTTACAACGGATGATGTGAACGATGTATATTTGAATGTAGAAGTTGTTTCAAGTAAAGCAACCCTTAAAAAAAACATGGATGTTGTGTGCCTGAGTTTCTCAATCTAACTTAACTGAACTATATCAACAGTTAAAAACTAGCCATGAAACATCCATCCATTCAGTTCAATACTTCTATATTCCCCCTCCCTCTCCGAATTAAAAGGAATTGAAGAGATGAGATGAGGAATTCTTTTAGCGTTTGGTAATAAAGTCATTGTGTGAATATATTCTCAAATATAAAATCCGAGCATGTACTCTTAGTGTCTTGGTGGTGAAGTGGTGAGACCTGAAGATTCAAGAACAGGAGACAAGGGTTCAAGTCCTGCACAAGTGGGTTGTTTTTCCAAAATTCATTGTGGGAATATAATCTCAAATAAAAGGTTTGACCATGTATAGCTACTAGTGTCTTTGTGGTGCACTGGCAAGACAGGTTGATTAAAGTGCTGGAACAGAAGAAAGCTTCAAGTCCTTATGTTGGTGGCTTTTCATAGCGTGTATGTAATGTCAAATATGACTTCCGGCCATCAGAAAGCCTCGGCTCTGTGGTACATTGGATCGAGCTCTCTGTAAACGGTGCTGAGGTTGTGTGTTCAATTCCTGCAAAGATTGGTCACTATAGATGTGAGAGTTGTTTTTAATCATACAAGATCTAGGAATTCAAGTCAAATCTATCCTCCACTGCGGTCATTCACAATGACTTGGTGGTGTAGTGGGGAGAGCAAGTGGTTATGTTCATCTGTGTTCCTGGTTCTAGTCCCCCTCATGTCTAACTATATATTCTTTAAAAAAAATATATATATATATATTTGGGGGGGGGTGGTTAACTTCATCACAATACTTTCCAAACGTTAATTGTGCAAAAAAGTTGCAAGACCCTCTTGGTTGTAACCTCCAAAATGTTATGATCTGCGTCTTGGTGGTGTGGCGGTAAGGGCTGTTGATTAACACTCTGCAGGTGCAGGTTCGAGTCCCCGCATCACGGCAATTAAGAAGCTGACGTTCATGATGAGCTTTCAGACACTATGTAGGTTCAAGAGGTACCGTATTGGATACATCTTATTTCTCTGTCATGTGAATGGTAAAGTCAAGTATAACCCCCCAACATGATTTGGCGGATTCTTGGTGGTGAAGCGGTCAGGGCTGTGTGTTAACGCTCTATAGACACAGGTTCGAGTCCCCGCATGCACGGCTAATAAGAACAGACACATTCAGACACTATGTAGGTTCAGGTTCCCTGCTCAGAACCGGGGTTCAAGAGGTACCTTAATGGATTCATTTTATTTCTCTATCATGTGAATGTTAATGTCAAGTATAACCTCCAAGCAAGCTCTTGTTCGTGTCTTGGTGGTGAAGCGGTCAGGGCTGGTGGTTAACGGTTGGTTAACGCTCTGTAGACTAAGGTTCGAGTCCCCGCTCACACGGCCACCAGAGGTACCTTATTGGATTAATCTTATTTCTCTATCATGTGAATGGTAAAGTCAAGTATAACCTCCAAGCAGGTTCAGGTTAGCGTCTTGGTGGTGATGCGGTCAGGGCTGTTGGTTAATGCTCTGTAGACTCTGGTTTGAGTCCCTGCACGCACGGCTAATAAGCATGATGAGCTTTCAGACACTATGTAGGTTCAGGTGCCCTGCTAAGAACTGGGGTTGAAGAGGTACCTCAATGGATTTAGCTTATTTCTCTATCATGTGAATGGTAAAGTCAAATATAACCTCCAAGCAAGCACTTGTAAGGGTCTTGGTGGTGAAGCGGTCAGGGCAGATGGTTAACGGTTAGTTAACGCTCTGTAGGCTCAGGTTCGAGTCCCCGCACGCACGTCTATTAAGAAGCTGACCTTCATGATGAGCTTTCAGACTCTATGGTTCAGGTTCCCTGCTTATAACCGGGGTTCAAGAGGTACCTTAATGGATACATCTTATTTCTCTATCATGTGAATGGTAAAGTCAAGTATAACCTCCAAACACTTTCTGGTAAGTGCCTCGGTGGTGAAGCGGTCAGGGCTGGTGGTTAACGGTTGGTTACTGCTCTGTAGACTAAGGTTCGAGTTCCCGCTCGCACAGCCACCACAGCCACCAGAGGTACCTTAATGGATTCATCTTATTTCTCAATCATGTGAATGGTAAAGTCAAGTATAACCTCCAAACATGTTCTGGTGAGCGTCTTGGTGGTGAAGCGGTCAGAGGCAGTTGTTTAACGCTCTGTAGACTCTGGTTCGAGTCCCCGCTCACCCGGCCACCAAGAAGGGAGTACCCCCAAACGGTCCCCAACGTGGAGAACCCTCTCATCCCCCCCTTCAGTGGGGGTGGGGGGGGGGTAGAAGGACTGAAAGGGTCTTGCTACTTTTTTGTATATTTTATGTAATGCCCCACCACCCTATATATATTTATTTATTATTTTGTATGGTTTTTTTTTTGTGTTTTTTTTTAAAAAGGTGTTTTTTTTGAAAAAAGGTTTTTTGTGGTGTTTTTTTTTTGAAAAATGTGTTTTTTTTGAAAAATGTGTTTTTTTTGAAAAAAGGTGTTTTTTTTTAAAAAAAAGTGTTTTTTTAAAGAAAAATGTGTTTTTTATGTGTATTTTTTATGTTTTTTGTTAGTTTTTTTTTCAAGAAAGGTGATTAGGGGGCTCTATAATAAGTGGCATAGGGTGGGCCAAGGGATGTTCAAAAAAGTAGCAAGACCCTTTTAGTCCTAACACCCCCCCCCCAGCCCCTCTGAAGGGGGGGATGGGGGGGTTCTGCCACGTTGGGGACCGTTTGGGGGTACTCCCTTCTTGGTGGCCGGGTGAGCGGGGACTCGAACCAGAGTCTACAGAGCGTTAAACCACTGCCTCTGACCGCTTCACCACCAAGACGCTTACCAGTACATCTTTGGAGGTTATACTTGACTTTACCATTCACATGATAGAGAAATAAGACATAACCATTAAGGTACCTCTGGTTGCCGCAGGGACTCGAACCGGAGTCTACAGAACGTTAACCACCAGCCCTGACCGCTTCACCACCAAGACGCCTACCTGAGCATTTTTGGAGGTTATACTTGACTTTACCATTCACATGATAGAGAAATAAGATGTATCCGGTACGGTACCTCATGAACCCTGGTTCTGAGCAGGGCACCTGAACCTACATAGTGTCTGGAAGCTCTTCATTCTTATAAGCCGTGCGTGCTGGGACTCAAACATGAGTCTACAGAGCGTTAACCAACAACCCTCACCGCTGCACCACCCAGACGCTTACCAGTATGTGTTTGGAGGTTATACTTGACTTTACCATTCACGAAAGGATGAGCAAATTCTTAATCCCTGTGAGCTGGGACTCGAACCTACGTCTGAGTTTTGATGATTTGACGATTTTGTTGATGGCAGTTCGACTTGTCTTTACAACTCACATGACATAGAAATAAACATTAGAGATCATTAGTTGGACTTGAACCCCGGTCTCAGGAGTGTCAGCCAACTGCTCTCTCCACATCCCCATGGAGGTTGCGATCATATTGAGGTCGGAGGCTATATCAATCAGTTCAATAGAAATATCATTACAGACTTTATAGACTTATTAGACTTACTAGACTTACCCTTTAGTTAATTAACATACTTCAAACAGGAATTGAACAGGAATTGAACCCTGGTCTCCAGAGTGCTATCCAACAGTGCTCTCCACTGCACCACTGTTCAAATCCTGCTGATGTTTGTTTCAAGTAAGATAGAGCAAGGATACTATAACTCTGCAAATCGATAGATGCGGCTGTCGAAAGCAAATGCTAACCCGGGGAATTCCCCTTCTTGACGCACAACGACAACAAATCGTCTCAATCTGGGTAAAACAGGCACATTTTCATATACCTCTGCGTATCCCTTTAAATTCCTTTGAAGGTCTAGGAAGGCCTATATTTTATCTCCAGCCATTTCATATCAAGTGTCACATGTGTAGCGCTGTGAATGAAATACCGCAGACAATCTAGATCATATATATAAAACAATGACAGAAATCCTATTTGAACTGGTCTTTCATTATAAACATCACATCGCCCAGAAACTGTAGCAAAATCAAAGTGGAAAAACATCTTTGATATCGCAGGGAAATAGATGTTTCTACTTCAATGTTCATAGATTTGTGGTTTGAGGGATTATCCTAGGTGTCATCCAACTCATTGGCTTCCATCCAACTTTATCGGATTCGCAATTGACTCCGACTGATCTCTTCTGTTTTACAGTAGGCAACAGAAATCTAAAATAAGGCTGATCTCATTCGTAACAAATGTACTGTTTCATGTCCTGTTTCATCCGCTGTTGAAGACTTTCATCATTGGTTCGACCCGTGGTTAAATTCATCAGACTTTTCCGTTTCACCGGTTCGTCAGGGCCCATGAGATTGGTCTCGATAATGTTGTGTCCTTTCCTCTGTTTCTACGGTTGTTGAATTCGGCGGAACGGCTTTACATCTGAATAGTAATATGAGAAAAGAAGGTCAGGTTATGCAAAGGACTACAATGACGAGCATCATAACAGACTACAGAGGCAAAAGTACAAGAAAGCAAGACATCGGCGATCACAACTGACTCAAAAACACACCCTCTCAGCACTATAACAACGCATGTGAATGTTGTCACCAATTACATTTTTCCATCACAGTATGCTTGGTACCTTGCCATGGAGGCACCGTTTGACTTCACTGTTATAGGTAGGCATTAGATTAAATGAAAAAAGAGCTGACGATTGAAACGATACGTTTAAAATAAGAATTGGATTTTTGACATATGTAAGGTTACAACATAAAAGAAATCATACTTGTATACATATTTTATCATTGTCAATTCTTGGAATATCCCCTTACTTTAGAAAGACATGCCTGTCCTCAGAAAATGGTGGTGCACAGTACTGCTTGAGAACTTCCACCTGGATGGGTATGTTTTTGTTTATTTCAAATATGAATATATACCTCAACCCCAATGTTAACAAAATATGTATAATTCCTACAATTATTTCTCTTTATTTATACAGGCCCGGCAGAAGGTTCCCACACTTCATGGAGGAGGCCAAACAAATGGCGGCTGAACTACTTCCACCAGTCTTCAGACTGAAGCGAAAAAGAGAAGTGAATGACGTTTCCAGTGACAGAATACAAATATTATATTGTATAGGCTTAATATTGATTTGACTGTTTGATTCTTTTGACAGTGAGTTGGAGCTGATGGCAGTCAGCATGAAGAAGCTATATCTTTAAGCTTCTGTAGATTATTTGTTAAATAAATTGTGAGGAAACTTTGTTGTGGTTATTCTTCAATGTATATTTATATCAAATTATGATGGTATACTTTACAAAAAATTAAATTGGATTCAATTAGACATATTAAAACAATTACTTAATTCGAATTACTTATTTCTAATGGTCAATTACTTAATGAGTAAAGTGTATAATACACAATTCCATTAAATAATTGTCTACTCACTAAATCAGTTTATTCGTCTAAATAATGTTAAAAAAATTAAGCAATAAAAATGCTTACTGACTGGACTGAGACAAAAAAATGGCCCTGGCATTTTTGGCCATGGCAGCCCACTATGATTATTTATACGACATGCGGAGGCACACAACATACCAGAGGATATATATTCGCATATTGTGCTGTTTCAACAATTAAAATAAAGCGCAGTATCCTACATGGAAGAGAGTAACCATGTTAAAAAATTGATAGGCCTACGCTCTTTCACTATACTTGCAGAGACTTTTGCAGCTAGGTCAAATCCCCTCTGAAATTACTAATGCTTATAGTATGTACAGTTTGAAACGTCTCACAATCAGCAAAAAATGCAAGAACAGAACAACAGAAAGAATACAAAATATATGTATTAAGGCCTACACTAAATAAAACACAACAAATTATAACACAGTAAGTCAAGAGAGAGAGAGAGAGAGAGAGAGAGAGAGAGAGAGAGAGAGAGAGAGAGAGAGAGAGATTCTCCGCGCCTCCTTTACGTTTCTTCTCCATTTTTCTGTCAGTTAGTGACGTGAATGATTGACAGCCAAGGCCCAAGGGGCGGGACCTCGGCCCTCTGCTGTGTGTTTGATAGGGCCAGGGCCAGATCAGAACCAATCATAATGAGTTATGGCCTGGGCCAAAGTTTTATTGAACTTTCAGGTTAAGTTGACAGCCCGCACGACCGAGAGGGAAGGAATGGACCTCGGCCCTCGGCTGTGTGACATGGCTGGGCCGGGCCGGGTCCATTAAAAAAGAAAAAAAAAAAAGTAAACCTCAAGTAAACCTCGTCGGCCCAAAAAGGCCTGCCAGCCCACCTGGCATTGCCCGGTACGCCCGATGGCCAGTATTGTTTTATTCCGATTTTTTGGTCTAATAAGTTTAATAACGCAAAGAAAAAATCCTGAAGTATTTGTCTAAATAACGTTAAACCTTTTTTAAGCTCTAAAAATGGTTACTAACGTGTCGAAATATTTTTCGTGACAGAACACCCGCCTGGGTGTTCTGTCACGCCAGGGTGTTGTTCTCCGGGGCTGCAGCTGGATATTATTGGCATTATCAGGGAAGTCAGAAAACGACTCTTGTAATATCTGCAGTGTTGAATTCTATTAGCCTGGCAAGCCAGACCCATATCGGAAATATATTGGGTCCGTCTCGTACGGTGGCAGTTTGGGCGTGATAAACGGTTGTCTGTCAAGTTCCCTCTGCACGCAATAGGATAGCGCTACAACCAATCAGAGCAACGAAGAAGGTGACGTAGTCAGAGCGACGGAAATGTCCATGGGGAAGTGTTGCGAATGGTGGATTGAGAGAATGGAGACCAACGACGAAACTTTTACCGTATCCGGTCGGCAAAACTCCAAATACAGGAGTTTTGCAGGAAAGACTTCAGTGCAGTTCTTTGTTCATTTCTCAAAGAAAATGATAACTTCAATCTTGAAGAGTCGCGGCCACAGCCGAGTCAAAAGACAGCTGTTAGCCAGCAGCAGCAGCCATTATTGTTTACCTTTAACCCGGAACCGTCGTAGCTCTGTCGTCATTCGGCTCGATAACGCCCCTCACGATCTGAATGGCCTGTCCCATTTTCTGTTTGCAGAAGCGAAAAACGACGACAGAAGGCTAGACGTACGGAAGAGGATTAGGGCCACACATGTAAAAAAAAATTAAGTTCTGACTTTATTCTCAGAATTCTGAGAAAAAAGTCAGAATTCTGACTTTAATCTCAGAATTCTGAGAATAAAGTCAGAATTCTGACATTAATCTCAGAATTCTGAGAAAAAAGTCAGAATTCTGACTTTAATCTCAGAATTCTGACTTTTTTCTCAGAATTCTGAGATTAAAGTCAGAATTCTGACATTAATCTCAGAATTCTGAGAAAAAAGTCAGAATTCTGACATTAATCTCAGAATTCTGACTTTAATCTCAGAATTCTGAGAAAAAAGTCAGAATTCTGACTTTAAAGTCAGAACTACGGGTATCTGTAAGGACCAACCTCCGTGGGAGAGACACTTTGCTTTATGCAGTAGGAGGAAACCTATGGAAAGCCAAGAAGGCCACAATCCGGCCCTAGAATGGCGCGGTAAAAGTGCAAGAATTCCGTACGGAATCCGTACGGAACTAATAGCCGCGGCTATTAGTTCCGTACGGAATCCGTACGGAACTAATAGCCGCGGCTATTAGTCATATTGAGATGGCAGTGTGCGAAATACCCGTCAATATTCGGGGATGCCCTCATCCCCAGATTGTTCTCGATATGCAGTAGCCAGCTAGGCCATAACATTACAATATTTCATGGATGCAAGCAAGCCAAGACAATCAATCTATATCTATAGCCTACATGACAACACACACACACACACACACACACACACACACACACACACACACACACACACACACACAGACACACACACGCACACACGTTAAACACACTGGTATAGCAATAGGAGCCTGCATTGGCTAAAGTTGTTGGGATGCACGTTATTTTATAACAGGGAGGGGCAAAGTTGTGCATTACAATGCAAACACGACAATAATTGGCACAGTTCTTGCGCACTCAGAAGAACATGAACTGAATAAATGCCAGGTATATAGCATATCGGAGACAGGCACACAATCAGTGCATTTGCAAATAAGAGCCTGCAGTATGACCGTTCTTGTGACATTATTTAACCATCCATCTACAGCTAATACGATCAGACAGATACCTCATTGATCACATATAAGCCAACAACAAGCCCAACATCACCACGGCAGGTGCGCTCTCTCTCGCACATTCACACAATCACTCCAACTTCTCCAACTCCAAGGCAAAGCTGTTTCACTAAGACCACAAACAACCACAACTAACCAGCCTACATATCCACAACAATGTACAACAATCAGTTCTATACATTGCGTCTATCTTCTGTTTGGCGCACATGGCTAATGTGCATACTTGCACAGGACTGTCGGCTCCGCTTGTCAAAAAAATAGAACGTATTTGTGAATAAATGCTTTGAATTCTGAATACTGGACTTGGTGAGCTTGGTGAGTTGGCTATGGGACGTGCACTTTTACCGCGCCATTCTAGGGCCGGATTGTGGCTTTCTTGGACTTCCATAGGTTTCCTCCTACTGCATAAAGCAAAGTGTCTCTCCCACGGAGGTTGGTCCTTACAGATACCCGTAGTTCTGACTTTAAAGTCAGAATTCTGACTTTTTTCTCAGAATTCTGAGATTAATGTCAGAATTCTGACTTTTTTCTCAGAATTCTGAGATTAAAGTCAGAATTCTGACTTTTTATCTCAGAATTCTGAGATTAATGTCAGAATTCTGAGATTAATGTCAGAATTCTGACTTTTTATCTCAGAATTCTGAGATTAATGTCAGAATTCTGAGATTAATGTCAGAATTCTGACTTTATTCTCAGAATTCTGAGATTAAAGTCAGAATTCTGACTTTTTTCTCAGAATTCTGAGAATAAAGTCAGAACTTAATTTTTTTTTACATGTGTGGCCCTAATCCTCTTCCGTACTCTTCCGTATAGACCTCCCTGGCTGCAAATTAAATTTGCTGCCGCTAGGGGCGATTAGATTTCTAGGCTAGAATTCTATAGTTGCTTTTTCTATTGAGGACTGCAGCATTTTTGAACATCAGTAATAGGTCGAAGTGGCCTGGAAATAAGAAAATCTGTGTCAGTCCACAGAGATGACACACCTAGCTTGGATATCTAATTTCCCATATGACAAGAAATGAATAAATATGTCTTGTTTATGGTGCATAGTGCATACATTACACAAAACAGTCAACGAACCACATACCATGTCAAATTATGTACACAAAAGGGTATTGGTGAGGAATCCTTTTTTGGATAGTTCAGTACATTTTCTGTTAGAATTGAGGCAAGTGAAAGCTGCCTTTACAAATGAATTACAATAATGGATGTTGCAGGGCTCATCAATATATATGAGAGAGAGAGAGAGAGAGAGAGAGAGAGAGAGAGAGAGAGAGAGAGAGAGAGAGAGAGAGAGAGAGAGAGAGAGAGAGAGAGAGAGAGAGAGAGAGAGAGAGAGAGAGAGAGAGAGAGAACAAACTAGAGTGAGATCCAGCACAGATTATGAATTCAGAAGGCTTAGCACTTCTCTTTGCTACTAAGTGGAGGAGCCAGCGACAGATGACTGCATCCTCACAAGCACAAGGAACGCCATCTGATCACCACCCACCAGATACACCGGAAATGTAGAAGCCCTTAAAGCTATGTTCATCGTTGATATTATTTCGCCTGATTTGTTTCGGTTTTTGTGGATTCTCGATTCGCATATCACATTAGAATCATATAATCAAGCGACCTTTGTGTATTGAAGTGGAACAAACAGGCCGGGCGGTTAGGCGGATGAGGCGGATTTGTGGTCAAAGTGGAACATAATGAGTTATAAGTATTCGTTTTTGAAAAACACACACAGACACCCACTTGGATCAAGGAGTGTGGTCCGAGTGTAAAACATGAGGAACTGTGATCCGCCCATGTGGCTCACCACTAGACTGCGTTGACTTTACACTCGCTCGCACGCACGCACGCACGCACGCACGCACACACACACATTTCAGACACACTCTCTCTCACACACACACACACATTTCAGACACACACACACACACACACACAGAAAATTGACCTTTCACTCAGACCGCACTGTTTTCATTCAAACAATGGGTGGTCCCCGAAAGATGTGGATACAGAATCAAATTCCTGCGATGTATATGCTCCAGCGCTAAGGTGTCGGGTGGCCGGTACAAGGTTACACATCTGTATGAATGGGATATAGATTCAGCCAGGCTCCTCCTCCGCGGTTCAATTATAAGCAGTGGGTATCCACACACATTCCGCATTCCGCCTGCCGATATGCATAAGAACAGCAGGCGAGCTCGGAGTGTCATGTCACTGCATTTCGTGTGCAGCTCGCGTTTGGACTCCAAGGAGAAACCCAAGACAGCCGCTAGGTGAAGAAAGCCCATCGAGGAACACTTTCCTTGACTCATAACACGCTAATTATAAAGCACTTATGCGTAAGCCTTATTTCCACACTGTATGTACAACATAAACGGAATCCTTCAATTAAATTAAACCGTAGCATGGACACTTCATTTACAATGAGCATATTGGAATAGACCTTTTTCTACGGAGGCATTATTAAACGACAGTCCAAGCGTCGCTCATAACTCTAATTATTATGACTGCTCGTTTTAAGCCCAAAGCACACTAAGTGTACATTTTGGTTGGAAATTGTAGTGCTAAAAAAGGAAAGAGAATCATGTTGTTTTAACGGCGCAAAGCAGCACAGGGCGCAAATGTGGTGAGGCTGTGTTTTGGTCATTTTCTTCACATAATCAGACATGAACCCTTAACCTACATGGTTTGAACCCTTAACCTTTAAATGGCCATTTCCTTTGGCTTTCATGTACCAGGGCCCTAGCCTGGGAACCCGACCCATCTGCGAGCTCGTGGTTTATTTTAGCTCCGTACCCCAGTCCCGTTCGGACAGACGTACAGCAGACCTGGCCTGGGCCAATCAGAGCGATTCGCTGGCTCCGATGAAGCCCCTGTGAAAAGGGGGTCTTCGCCTCACTCAGGTTAACGACAGGGTTAACCACCGTGACTTAACCAGGCCAATATTTCAGCCATCTTTCTTGGAGGGTTGAGGTCCAAGCAGGTAAAAAACACGTACACTCTTGTCGCCCCTTTCTCTCGGGAGGTCTGCTGCTTGTTCTCTCTCTCACTCTTTTTTTTTCTTTCATTACCGTTCCGTGTTAGTTCAGCAGGGCTGACATTTTCAAAGGCATGATAAGAAACGCTTCTCTTTTTAGCGCCATGGCAACAGTGGAGCATACCTCATCTCCAGCATAAACCAGTGGGACTTGATTTTAGTTGAATGTCACGGCGTGCTGTTTGTACAGACGCATCGCATTCAGGGGCTCTCAGCCTTGATTTTCACGGCCACAGCTAATATGACATGACATTTATTTAGCAGACTCTTTCCTCCAAAGCCACTTAACAATAAGTTTATCCAACAATGTGCATGGGCCAAGATGCAGTTTGAACCGATGAGTTGTCAGCCCCCTCAATGGAAGAGGAGGGTTTCAGCGGTCCTGTAGCTAGTGGGGAGCTCGCTCCAACGTGGTGGAGCCAGGACAGCAAACATTCAAGATTTTTCCCCCCCACTTAGTGAGGGAGGGAGCAGCACGCCGTCTGGCATTGGAAGGGGGTAGCAGACCGGCTGGGCTGTAGGGTCTGACCGTCTCCTGGAGGTTGGAGGACGAGCTGGAGACGTCCGCAGCACGGTAGGTAAGTAGGACTCGAATGGGATTCAAGGAGTCACCGGTAACAAGTGCAGAGTGCTGCGCTGATAATGGGGACGAGAGTTAGGGACACACACACACACACACACACACACACACACACACACACACACACACACACACTAACACATTGTTCTTCTTCCAATTATTCTGTGTCACTGTTCGTTTTCTCTTGCGTTCCTATCTCCCAAACGATATTTCTCCCTGTTTCTCGGTCACTTGATAGGAAGTGAATAGGATTTCACAGTAACAAGTGAAATCCTACAACTTGTTCAAACGTGGGCGACACACACACACACACAAGCACACGTACACATACACCACACACAAACACACCACACACCACACACACACACACGGCTTAAATAAAACGTTTTACTTTTAATTATCCGCCAGCATGCTCCTTGAGCAAACAAGCAGTTATTCTTCAATAACAGAAACGTGAAGTTCAGAAGACTACAACGGCGCCGAGAGAGAGACAGGCCCGTGATTGGCAGTCGAACAAAAGTGAACATTGACAGAAGTAACCTGAAAAAGGGGGGGGGGGGGGGGGGGTTGTACAGGGAGCCATAATGATGCTGGGGGACACGTGCTAATGAGGGACAGGTGAGGGCAATTAGTGGGACTGGCGATGACGGGGGCACTGTCGTGGCAGCCTTTAACTGATTCATACAAACGCTAAAGACCAGCATGAGTGGCTCCAAACAGGTCGCTGAGCTGCACGAGGTGGGTGACAAACACACGCTATTTTCTTTTTCTTTTTATTGCGTAGGTTCTGCATTATTACCTGCTCACACAGATGCTCGTCATCCATACAGATGGGTCTAGTATTTGATACTAGTATTTCCCCCCCCCCCCCCCCCCCCCTTTTGTTTATTTGATTCCAATGTCAATCTCTGTTTTTTTCTTTGTGCTGAGGTTACAGCTTAATACCCCGGGGGGGGGGGGAGAGGGGGGGAGAAAGCAAACATCTATCTATGACGTACGAGAGGTACAGCATCCCGCATTGACTCTGCCGTCTCATAATCCCACACAAGGGAGACAACACGCGTCACTTACATCTCACCGTCAACGGTCCGTTGCATCCATACAATTCCTTTTCCATTTAAAGGAGTGAATGATAGTCAGTGCAAGCAAAACATCGTCAAAATTATTAAATTATTAAAAGTGACCAATCGTGGGCCCTTCTGAGAAATAGAAAGGCGAGAGAGAAGGCAAGAACGAAAAAGAAAAAACGTGGGAGGCTCAGATACTTGGGTATTAAGGATACTTAACACCCAAGGATACTTAAAACAAAATAGGCAAAATATGTGGGCCAGCTGAGGGAGAGACCACAGAAAACGTTCCTCCTTCCTCCTGTATCCTCCCTCCATTGGTCTTCCTTCATGGCTTTCTGATTGTATTCAAGCCAAGCATCCACAGCTGGGCGGGGCTTCTGATTAGCGCCATGGCTCTCAGGTGTGTAGCTCCCCTCAGGGGGCGGAGCTTCTGATTAGCGCCATGGCTCTCAGGTGTGTAGCTCCCCTCAGGGGGCGGAGCTTCTGATTAGCGCCATGGCTCTCAGGTGTGTAGCTCTCCCCAGGGGGCGGAGCTAACCCAGGGCGCAGAGCTCGCTGACTGTGGCCCGCTGTCAGGTGGGGCCGCTGAATGGGCTGTGGGCATAAGGTGAAGGTCAATGACCACCAGGTTATCAACCCCACCGTGATAGGTACGCATACAAATAAACAGACAAGAAAAATATGACAAAGCAGTGTGCTTGTGGCGCATGTGTTAGCTGACACACAAAAACATTTCTCAGTGATGACACGTTGTCACGGCGGTGTTTCATAGAGGCAGGATTCACGTGCTCTCCTCTCAGGCTGTTGTATTACGTGTTAGACTGGCACAAGCGAGCAACTACAAGCAAGGGCGAAATCTCACCTTTCCAGGCCTTTCTCCACTAATCTCACACTTAGGGGGTAATTCAGCGCTGGCTGTGTGGTATAGAGGGTGTGGTCAGAAAATCGAATGTGGAAGTCCCAGGGGGGTCTCCAAAGCAGGCACCGACACACAGTCAGACACACACACATTCACTGACACAAAAACACACAGCCATTCACTGACACACATACGCACACACACACACACACCAATACACATTACAAACATTCCCCAAATTGAATGTGTTTTTAAAGGGCTTCCATGCGCTCCGATAAGTGGGACATAAACACACTTCAAAAGACACGATACATAAAGCGTGGGCAAACGGGTGATTCCTTAACTCTGCGCGGGAGGCTGACAGGCCGTCAATACTTCGGCCTGTTTCCGTCTGACAGGACACCCACGTATGAACAAGTTGTAGGATTTCACTTGTTACTGCCAAGGCCTTCACATCCTGTCAAATGACCGAGCAACGGGGAGAAATATCGTTCTGAAGATAAGAACGTCGAGAAAAGGGATTGTGAAACTAAATAATTGGAAGAAGAACAATGTGGTGTGTGTGTTTGTATCAGTGTCTGTGTGCCTGTGTGTGTGTGTGTGTGTGTGTGTGTGTGTGTGTGTGTGTGTGTGTGTGTGTGTGTGTGTGTGTGTGTGTGTGTGTGTGTCTGTGTGTGTGTGTGTGTGGGTGTATCTGTGTGTGTGTGTATCCGTGTGTGCGTGTGTGTTTGTGTGGGTGGGGGGGGAAACAATACATTATTACTCAGTATTCTTGGCGGAATGAAAGGTTGTTCAACGTCAATTTAATCAACTTTAAGGAAACCAAAACCATATCTCTCATGCTTCGAATTGTTCCGTTTGTCTGTCTACTCGCTGTGTAGTGGTTGGTTCTTCCCCCCTAGTTGTCATTATTTATTTGGCTGCTTCAACCTCATCCTCCCTAATTGGGTTCCACCCATGTCGACTGTTAATTGTTTCCTTGTGTGTCTTTCAACTCATCAGTTTTGATTGTTTAGATTTCTGACTATTCTGTATTCTCGCGTGTCGAGTAAGAGTAGGCAGTGTCTTACTTCTCGTTACTTTATCGTTGATAAATCTGCAAATCTTATCCCCTCCTGCCTTCGTTCATCTTCCTGTCACGAAGAATTTAAGACTCGTCACCACGACGACCTGTCCAAGGAAACAGAGGATGAGCTAGACCAGGGGTCAGCAACCTGTTCAACATGCAGTGCCAGTTCGACAGTTTTCGTTAACGAGTGCGCCTTAAGCAACAATATATTAAGTATTAAGCTGAATTATATTTCCAGAAGACCTGGAATTGTTTTTTCGGTTGTTATATTTGCAACATGGGCTTACAAATTATACTTACATATGTCCCATCTTAAAACCACATTTTCAGAAACTCATTCAAAACATATTTACACTGTGAGAAGGTTGAAACCATCCACATCAATATCTTTAAGACATGTACAGCTATTCAAAACCATGTGAAGGCAAAGCATACAGCAACAACACCACTTGCAACAATATTTTAAATATTTTCTTTTCTATTACTCACGACATAGGTTTAAAAACTTAATTGATCCCATTTCAGAACACTGCTTTCTGTAACAAATGTTATCATATTTGCACTGGGAGGAAATGCCCAAAACAGAATAAAGTGCAAAGAAAAATCGGTAGTAATGATTATGCTGCCGCATTGTGCTGTGAATTTTTTTAATAATAAAAAAAAAATTCCGACCCCTGAGCTAGACTATGGGGAACTCCCTTCTGGCCTGTCTGCAAAGACCGTGGCCTTTGCTAGGCTAGAAGAGAGAGGAGATCATCATGCACTTCTGCCATGGTGTCTCCGCTAGTCGGCCAGGCCCAGACCTCAGTGGGCAGATCCACTCTTCCTCCCATTCATCAAGACAACCAGACATTGATGTGAGAGTGGTTCTCCTTTGCCTTGTAGAGAAGTCACAAGGGGAACAGCTTCCATACTTTTCATTTCTTCTGAGTGCGCTGGACTGCTTGGACCGCAAAGGAGTACCCTGATTTATGTTTGGAAGCCGTTACTCATCGTTCTGTGTCAAAAGCGTAGCAATCCCATGATGCAGAGCAGCTTGGAAGGCCAGATGCACTGCAACTGAACTGCCTCTTTTATTTTTTTTGATTTCCAACATTCAAATTTCTTGAGAATAAAGTTATAATCAGTTTAACAATAGAGATATCGCCATGGTCACGTGATGATCCACTTTCCCCTATGTTGCTCTAACCGCCTCAAACCCATAATTTTTTCATGTATTTTTATTTGAAAATGGCTCATAAACAATGAAAAGCTGCACGTTTGTGGCATGGAATGGATGACGATGATTTGGTGATTTTTGATGACAAGTCTGAGCTTCGATCTTGGTTGACGACCGATCGTACATTCTAGGTGTGACACCTCGTGGCTGAAGGTGAAAACCCTTCTAACTGGATTTAAATGGTTCAAAAGACGGAAACACTGCTGTCACATATGCCCGACAGCTGTACTCGTATAAAGCTGCACACACACACACACACACACACACACACACACACACACACACACACACACACACACACACACACACACACACACACACACACACACACACACACACACACACACACACACACAGCTGTGGAACTGTGTTTCATGGGTAGGTGGAATGGACTTTTACAAGGTTGTGATTTTTTTATGTGCAATGTGTGGTGGAAGTCATGTTGATGTCAAAATCATGTGTGGATGTGTATGTAGCTATGAGGATCACAGGGAAATCGGTGTTTATCGTGTGTAGTTAACACAGTTGCTCACTATAAATAACTGTTACATTTTTTTGTTGTGGCTAATCTTTCTCACAAACAAATGGACTGCCTGCTCCGTTTGTTTTATATGCATTAAATCTTTCTATATTTGAATCCTCTTTCCTTTTGTTTATTTTATAATTAATATCTCAAATTTGCTATCAGGTGATTTCTGTTGCAATGGATGTTAAAGACTGTTCCTTATCTCCTCATTTGCCATTTCAATGATCCTCGCTCATAAAGAGGTAAACCAACAGCACGGAGCTCTTCTGACCTCCGACCCCACACACCCCTGCCTTGGCCCTTCCAGACCCCTCCAGATAAGACTTACAATCCCAGTGACCAGACTCCGACTTAAAGCACACCTATCACCATCTGCTATTAATATTAACGACTGTGTGAAGTTCCACGTGGATGACTGTGTGAAGCATCTACAGCCATTCCCTTCAGGAGAGTCTTTTCAGTCTGCTCTATTTATATTAAGCAACCAAGACTGGAGTGCAAGCCCCTATTGTAATTGTAGGTGTTATTATTCCGGCAAAAACACCTGCCGAGCTATTACTGCCCACTCTCTGTTACTGAAACTTCCCACAATGGTAGGTAGTGGCTAGAGAGGGCCATATAAAGAAATGCACACTGAAGAATGCTGCAGGCTCTACAGCAATCGCCTCAAAATGCTAATTTTACACAAGCATATCTCCAAACAGAAATGTCGTTCTATGATGTAAGCGAAGGTATTTCATGTTAAAAAGAGGCAATTAAAATCAGGCCAGAGAGAAACGCAGACATGCATAGTGTGTATTTGTGTCTGTGTGTGCAAATGTGTGTGTCTGTGGGTGCATGTGTGTGTGTTGGGGGAATGGGGGATCGGCATGATGGATTGAAGGGGTTTATCCAGGCAGGCGGCGCATTCCTTCAGCATATCGTTCACTGGGGGAGGGGGGGGGGGGGGGCTACACACACACACGCAGAGGGTCATGTGAATGCTGTGCACCTTTTGCTCCCAGCTCAGAGCGATGACCGAATCGAAAAGATGCAAGGCTTGGTACTGTTCGCTCGTACACACACACACACACACACACACACAAACAATACATATTTAGATACATAGATACACAAACAATGCACACATAAAAATGACATGCATACACACACACACACACACACACACACACACACACACACACACACACACACACACACACACACACACACACACACACACACACACACACACACACACACACACACACACACTCTGAAAGGCCAGCCCGGCAACAGGAACACAGGGTTCCTGTCGGGCCGGCCGTCGTCTGGTTTGCAACACGTCTGGGCGTGGAGTGGCGCCCCCTGTGGTGGTATCACTCTCAGGGTAGGCGATGCCACCTTGCCCTCAGAGCCGCCGCGGCCACGTGACCCAACCGTGACTCTCAAGGCCGCTACACACCGGCCAAAACTTTGAAACGTGTGGGGAGACTCCGACGGGTTCAGGATCAGACCTGTTCCGTGTGGTTTGCTCTGTTGGAAGCTTTTGGAACTGCTCGGACGCTGCCTGGTCCGATTCAACATGCAAAGTCTGAGGGCGTTGGCGTCTGAGGATCTGAGCCTCTGATTGGTTGTGTGCTGCTAGCACACAATCAGCACACAACCAGCGAAAACAAAATCTAGCTCCACCTGATGTTAAGGAGACTTATTGCATCTCGCACAACCACAGAACATACACGCTACTGTGTAGTTGGCAGTAGTCTTCGCGGTGTGGTTCAATGCAACTTTTAGACCGAACGGGTCAGACGAGTGGTCGGATAAAGGCAGTGGGCCGTTGGTTTGAGTCTGGGCAGTGTGAGGGCTCCTTCACGCATCTCTCTCGCACACAAGCGGTGGCGCCGTGGGACACACTGTGACTCACGCTATACAGAGGCGTGGTCGTGGGACCGACCAATAGGATCAGGGACCTGCTCCGTTTATGTTCCGGGCGCGAGCCGTAGATTCACTCCTCACTGGTTTAGTCGGCTGGGTAGCACGCAGACACGTAAAAAAAAGGAGCACAGCCGTAATTAGTGTTATGAGCGACAGCTGTGTTGATGCTGCGACGACGCCTCCTTGCAAAAAGGTGTCTCCAGAGAGAGAGAGTAGCTGCGATTGATGCATCTAAGGCTTAGTCATGGTTCTATGTCGACACAACGCAAGGGGGTCTACGGACCCATGACGTCCTTGCGACCCTCCTTGTGCCCACCGCAAGGACCTGATGTGCGCCCCCCAAAAGTGTTAACCTTGCGTCGAGGCAACGCGGCAGCGAGGGCTGTGATTGGTCCGCTCACTGAAACTCGACGCAGAACGAAAACAGGTTCACGACTGCGTCGAGGCGTCTGCGTGGTCATTGCGTTGTGTCAACGCGGATCCAAACGCCTGTACTCGGCGAGGAAACGTAGAGAGACATGAAGGGGCACGGGTTCACGCAGAAGTTACCCGGACCCGGCTGTCGTCGTTCCGCTCGGCGCGGGGGGGGGGGGGGGGGGGGTTATTTGCTCAACCTGGAGCGCCATGTGAGCCCCTAACACCACCGTATGGTGTGGGAAAAGATAATAAGGACTGGAGGGATCACACACACACTGGGTGTTTCATTAGGAAGGAGCCCAGCCACCAGACAGGATTGTATTTATAGATTGTATATATATTAAAACCCCAATACAAACATCCAAATTTACTTTTCTTGAGATAAAAGCCCCATAAATAGGCAACATATATTATTTATTTTCTAGGTCAGAAAGGAAATTTCTAAAGCTATTTCGTCCTATTCATTTATTCTCCATTAAATATTTTTCATTCACATTCATGTGAACAGGGCCCAAGCTTATGAATGAACACAAAGATAAACATTGTAGGATCAAACCTCGTTGAATTCCATCCCAAGGTTCCCTTCGGAGCCCCAACCTTCTACTGGTTTACATTAGCGAATTATGTTTGCAATGCAAGAAGGCCATCAGTTAGGTTTTTCAACTGAACACCACGATCATTCAATGTTTACCCGGGATCCTGAATCATAAAGCATTTTGATATTCCATTTCCTTTCGGAAATCTCAGTTATTTGGTCTTTCCGACTCAAATTCATATGTTATTGGCTGTCTATTTTCTGACACAATCTACTTCCAGTATTTGCCTGACAAGCAGCACAAATTATATGCAAATGAAACAAGGTATAATAAAGTAATTATCATCAGGGTTATTATAAGCTAGTTCATTCAGAAGCCTGCAACTGGATGTTTAATCAGTGGAAATTAGAGACACCGCACATCCACAATCTCAGCATTTTCTATTTTGCACAAGATTGAGCTTCCTGATAAAGTTTTAATAAAACAGACTCCTTCGTAATTTTCTTCGTACCAATATTACACATCTCATAACTTATAATCAATATCCCAATGACGGTTGTAGATTAAATCATGCTTCTCTTTTAAGGCCCAAAAAGCACTCCAAAGGAAAGAGTAGTCAAACCTATGCATGGAATGATAATGAAAAAGGGGTTTTAGTTGAGACACGTTCTAAGTGTCTTAATGCACAAAGCCTGGCACCCCCTTTCGCCATCACCATACCCTCAATTTGTTATGGGTTATGGTCTCGACAAGATGAAAGCATTCCAAAGCCAGTGACCCAGGCCATTTCTCCCACAGCAGGGCAGAGTCCACTGGTACTGGATCTCTGCACACGTTCCACAGCAGACTACTGCTGTTCACTTGGAGCCTTTAATGTACTTCCATTGCTTTAGTATCACACGGTTCATTTGAGAACTTTTGTCGCTATAGCCTTTGACAAAATGGGGTTCAGGCTGTGAATGCTTGGGCCATGACAAGCAGATTGCTCATTTTGCACAAGATGATTAGATGTAATTATGGGTCTGCTTTGTAATATTTGTAAGTACTATACACCGGCTTCACAGTGTTCGACACAGACATATTCAGGTTTGTGTGCAGGCCTACCGCGATTTAGCCTGTTGTACCGCAGAACATTGAGATGTTACCATTAGATGGTTTATTTGGTTTTCGTCTTTTTTTATGTATTAGCTAATACAATTTTAAGAAGCCATGACCCCACATCGAAATGCCCGATGTCCGTGGACATTGGCTCGATCCCCCAATCAAAGCTTTTCGTGCAAAACTGCAGTACAAAACGCTTTAGGCAGAAGTCAGTTCAAGAGATCAAATGTTGAGTGGGTCTCCTGTTAAACTATTTTCATGCGCAGGGCTGTCTGATAAACACATGGAACAAGCGTTGCTTCAGTGTAACCCAAAGGTTAAACCAAAACATTTCTTGTTCATGCCATCAACAAATTGTTCATGCCATAATTGGTTAGATCAAATGTAATGAAGTTCATACACCAAATTGTCTCATTCATTCATACGAATGAATAGGGTCTAAGTTATTACTAATGAACATGGCTAGTGACATTTTAGCCTGCAGCTCAGTTTAAAATTGGATGGTCTGTATAGACACTGACAAACTAGTGCAACATCAAATTTGTATAATACTCATAATATGTAATGTTAATATACAGTTGTGGAGTGTGTTTGGATGATGGCTGGTATAAACAGCCTCACCTTAGCAGAGTCAGACGGATTACACGCTGCATCGAGCAATCAACGTGCACAGTTAAACCAGCCATCACCACACAGCACACAAAATCCCCATTTGTAGCTTTATGGTCGGTTGCGATTGCTTGGCAGATGGAACGCACATCTGTTCTGATTGCTGTTAGATTGTCATGGTGTTGTCATGGGGATGAGACTATGGCAACGTGATGTTATTGAACGGTGACAAACGTGATCCTGACCCCCCCTCGACCTTGCCTCCATCTTAAAGAATTGACACATGGCTTTGATGGACACTTGACCTGCTCATGTGGTTATGGCCCCACCTCTGTCCCTCCACCAGTGGCTGTGCGTGTCGACCGGCGGGGAACAAGGTACATCAAACAAGGCCCATGTTCTTTCAATTAGAAAAGCGTCCACTGTTTTCATTCCTGAACACACAAAAGGGAATTCCTTCCCAAGCTCCTGCTGTATCCAGGGCTCCCTTGTAAAGGAGATTTCAATATCTCAATAGGATTTAACCTGGTTAGATAAAGGAGGGATAACATAAAGAAAGAAAACAAAATGTATAAAAGTAAGACCTTTCACGTCTGTGCTTGTAAGGCATCCTTCGTTTCCAGGCGTGTTATCGATAACGTTAATACTTACGACATTCAATGGATGAACTCCCTGTGCACGGTGTTCTCTTAATCAATGATTTGTTTTGACCTATGGCGAAGCTCCGACAGAAACGTGGGAGTGTTGGGTTGCCTCAGACATAACCACAGGAGGAGACGTACGCAAATATGGATCAGCAAAACTCAACAAAAGCTCATTGAAGAACATTCAGCAAACCACAGCTTTTAATGAGACACACATGTATAGCTATAAATTAGCATTTTTCCAGTTGATCCTTCAAACATGCTTGAACCCTACGCTGGTTGAACACGTGGGACGCAGAGCCATCTGGGAACGACTTGGCAGGTGACTGGATGAACCATCTGTCTGTCACCGTCCATCACCTATTACGTAGTTCCTCATAGGCCTCTAATTTGTCCGAACCACTTTAGTTCAGCCACAAGCGACAACCCTTTCCAAAGGTGGTAATTTTCTTTTGGTTGCAAAGCACACCCTTTGTTCGAGCAAGTGTGACGCACATTCTGACAACGTTTGACAAAGCACCACCTACTATGAAAACCAAAGGAGGATTTATTCTATTGTCTTCTTCTGGGCGGAAGTTCTTACTTACCCTTTAAACTAAGTATACAAACAGTAATATTATTAGATTTTTTTCCCTTCCAACGTTTTCGAATAGCAAAGTAGCAGACATGACACACACACACACACACACACAGACACACACACAAGCCAATATTGACCGAAGAACACCTGAGATTTGAAGCGATGAGTGCCACTCGATGCGCTCGTCGAATTGGATCGAGATGTCTTCCATGCAAATCACTTGGTAGCGAGTGAGAGCGTGTGCAAGCTGTCTGCCCACATGTCTTGGCACAGGGCAACGGCTCGAGCTCCACCTGACTGTGGAGCCAGGGGCCGACGGACCAATAGTATCGAGGGACACACGCACGTACGCTGGGATCCAGATGACCGTGCTCCTTCTCTAGGAGAGGCAGAGAACCAAGTCCTTAAGGCTAAGGGGCAGGAAGAGAATGCTTTTTAATGGGATCTAGCCCTCACCCGTCTGAAATGCAAAGTAGCATGCGGTGGGGGTCTTCATTCTCCTTATGTCCAGGACGCGGCCCTCAGAGTGGATGAGAGGTTGCAGAGGATTCTTTGTAAAATGCTGGTTGTTGGGAGAAGTTAAAAATAAACCTCAATCCACGTTTCCACCTTCCTCATACGGATTCTGTCCGTCAATCTTCTAAGTCAGGTGCTCTCGAAATGTGTTTTACCCCGCTTTGATTCACCAATCTACCCCCGCCTCCAGCTCCCTGACCCCCACCCCGGTGGATGTTGTGACGCCAGTGAGGCCGGAGCGCAAACCTTGAGAGAGAGAGAGAATGAAAGACACGGAGCGAATGAAGGACACAGAGCGAATGAAGGACACGGAGCGAATGAAGGACAAAGTGGAAAGCAAGGAGAGGGATGGATGAAGAGATGAAGAGGGTGGTGGTGGGGTCAGGGGCTGCGCGAATCAATCCTATTTCTAAAGGTCTATAATGGGTAGGGAGCCGACTGTCCTTGAAGAAGATAGTTTATATAGACAACACAATGTAAAGAACTAGTAAGGTGTCTGTATCCTGTCCATACATAGAAGTGTTCTCCTGGTTGTACGCCCGTTTTTCCTTCACATCAGGGATTGGAAATAAGATGTCCGTTTGAGAACGACAGTTGCTACTTAGAAATGTTTGTTGCTGTTCTGTACCTCATCACCACACCGTTGTGCATGTAAACGCACAGACAGAGTGGGCCTACCTACTGTTACCGTTCAAAGTAGAACAGGCCCCCATGGTGTTTGACTATGTTGTTTAGGGGTTCATTTTTCCTGTGAAGTGATTCCAAAAAATTATTTTCTTGATACTTTTCTCTATTTTACATGAGTGCATAAAATGGTACCGAACTCAATCTGGTCGATTGATTTTTGCTGAGGGCATTTTGAAAGCTTCAGCATCGCTTGGGTGAAGGGGTCGGTTAAATGAATGCACTCAAATTAAATCCGTCTCTGCAAATTAGCCCGGAGACATGTTTAAAAGGGGATGTTGAAGGGAAGTTTTCTGAGAATGTCTGTTCTGGTTGACTATGCGCCTGCCACTCAATCAGACAATTCAGTTGATTTGCTGACCAATTAGGGCATCTCTTCCCTGACACATCGAGGAATCCGTCTTGCCATTCGATCACATTTGCACACGTCCTTATCACAGCTCAACCACAGGTGCTTGGATACCTTGCTTCTCAACGGCGGAGGGATGTAGACAGGGATTTATTTACATCCCTCAAAACAAACCTACCGCAACTTTAATAAGAATAACAAATATTTGAGTATATAACTACGAACAATTAACTACAGGTCTAAAGCATACAATGAGTATGTATGCTGCGCATGTGAAACCATACATTTGTTGTTCTGCACATTTCATATTGAGGATAACACAGTTGAAGAGTTGAGTAGGGCAATGTGTGGCTTTAGCTTGCCACATTACGTGCACATAAACGCACATTGTCATTTAATTTCTATCCATCAAAGTGATAATCATATCCAAGTCAACTTGCAAGGTATTGAATGACAATTGTAATGGGCAACTGTGCAACAGAGAAGCCATATGCTCTCAGCCACGAGGCGTTAGAGCCTTTGATTAGAAACATTCATTACACCGCCAGACCATAATTGATTCACACCACCACATTGAGGACATTTAACACCATGTGAAATTGATTGTACTCAGCGCTGTACTCCTGCCATGTGAAAACATCGTTTATTAATGTCAGACTTATTAGTGTAGTCTCTGCGGTGAAAGTAACAGAAAGCAAATTTCTCTGAAACGTTTTGTTTTTATTTACAAATGTTTCACCTTGTTACAGTATGAGATGTCCAAGACTGTAAAAGAGTGGCATATTAAAACAGGCTTTCTGACCAACGGGATGATTGCATTGTGCAACTGTGGCACGTGAACGTAAAACACACGCAGAGATGTCTGTACAATCTGTTCACATTCTCCAAAATAGATTTGACTACAAAATATAGCGTTCGTACAAATATCTGTGAGGTTCGCTATTTATAATTATGGCCAATTATAAATCTCTGTCGTGGTCAAAATGCATGTTTAGCCATTCGTATTCTGGTAGTTGGAAACTAAAACTGCAGCGCTGAATATAACTTAGCAAAAATAGATTCTTGTGTCCGTTCAGCGTATATGCAGATGATGCATGGTTATTAAAATGAAGACTGTTCTGCAGAAGATAAATATGCCGGTGTCTTTGTTCAGCACAAGGGGGAGTGATGACGCCACACACCCAGTGTCATACATTTCACGTCAAACTCAAGTTAGGAACAGAAGCTTTTTTTTTTTTTTTTTAAATATAAAATTCAATTCAAAAGCAGCTAAATATCACAGAATTAAAAGCACATTTTGACGGGTGATAAATGTGACGTCCAACAGCTGTTGAGCACAGTCACAGACCAGTGGAGAGTTCTGACGACCTCGCCTGCATTGTAATGTTAATCTAGTCCACGTTAAGATTCATACTTTGTCGCAGGCACAGAACAGGATTCTGTAATATGCAATTCATCAAGTAGCTGCCCAGAAAGCATCCGCTCTCCCTGAAACGAGGTGGGGACCGAGGATGATAAAAATACAGTCGGATGCAAGCATTGCCTACTTTGTCACTACGTGAATTCATACGTCAACCACCAAATTTGGGATCTGTGAATGTTGGGGAAGAGAAATGTAGAAAGGGAGACCGAGTCCATTTGGTGTCCTACTGTAGCACCCTGATCATGTGATCACGGAGAGCAGCGAGAAGAGTGATGTCAGAGATCGAGGCGAGCTCGTAGATTGATGCATTCACTCATCTATGCGTCAATCTACTCTATTGGGATCTAGCCAGAGGAAATCCAGAAACAATTATCTACAAATATAAAAGCACATGGGGAGTCAAGTGTATTTTGTTGCAGCGATGGTTGACTGAGCCAAAGTCAAATTGCAGGGGCCCTTCACACAAGAGGGCCTCTACCAAAGACACGTAACTATGTTGCCCTCTGGTGGAGAGACAAAGCAAGTGCAGCCCAACACCAAAAGCACCATACACAGCATTGTTGCTACCATTTCTACTTCTCACTTGTAGTTCTATCCCACTAGCCTAGAACACGCTATCATTTATTGCTATAAACAAAATAACAATAAAAAAATACTCAGATTTCAAGCTCAGAGCGTTTACATTGCACAGTGGTCAGCGAAACACCCGCTCAGAGAAGCCTACATTTACATATCGTCGAGACTTGTACACCATGGGTAAATAATATGATCGTGTTATGCGTTCTAGTTGAGAGCATCCACAACCAAAAGCAAAAAGATGGAGGAATTCAACAATCCCAACATTTACTTTTAAGAAACCGAATGTAACGGGGGACATTGTGGAAATACCCGATCAGACATATTTCAATTCTACACAAGGAAATGTTGGCAATTCAAACTTCGTTCTTTAAAAATGTTAATGTCATCAGCACAAGCACTTGGGGATTTCCCCCTAATCTGTATTGCAATTATGGTCTGTAGCAGCATGCGAACGAAGTGGTTTAGAGAGTCCATGTCGCCAGTGACCTACATCTGAGCTTCCCCATTCTAGTACACATTTGAACACTTTATTTTTTTGAAGGAACAATTCCACCCACACAACTAGTTATTTTATGAAACCACCGTAAAACAAATGAACTAAAAGACCCTCAGACCCCCAGGCCCGCACACACACGTGCGTGCACACACACGCACACACACAATGCCAATTTGGCAAATCGAAAGCTTTGGGGGGGCTGGGTGTATTGTTGTTGTGTTGTTGGCCGACTACAGAAGTACCTCGAAAAGAAATGTGGAGAACAGCAAGGGGTGAATAAATTGGCAAACGGGACTTCAGCTGCAACTAGTCGTGGTGGTTACTTTGCCTGTGAGTTTGCTGCCATCTGGGGCCAGAATCCATCACCTGTGTTCTGAACTCACAGAAAAAAAAAAGTGTAAAAAATACAATGGCCTGCTTCTTAAATTTCGAACTTAATCCTTTGGATGACTGTTTATTTATTGGAATCAAATGGATGTATAATGTAGCTTTAAAATTGGTCCCCATTAGAGAGCAGCAAACATAGGTGTGGTTCAACTCAAACAAATAGTGGGGGGGTTACTCTAGACAACAAACACTTCCATTCCATCACAAAACGAATGCCTAGTGATGCGACCGGCCACACGAACCCTGCACTCTTTTAGCCAATACCAACGGAAATACCAACCGCAATAACAGTTGCAGTATTTGCACGGTAACACTCCCAACCCACCATGTCCCCCTAGCCAACCGTCATGTGTCCAGAAGGCTGCAGCTCGTCAGTAGCACCGGTCAATGTTACCAACCGACGGGCCTGGGCTTCCACACCAGAGTGATCCACCCCGCCCCCACGACGGGGACGCTACCACCACCGCTTTGCTAGGCTTCCCTGGTCGGTAGCCCGTAGCACGTAGCATGTCCGTCTCACACCCCTGCCCCCCTTGGTGGATAGGCCGGCACCGGAGGAGGGCTCCAGGGCTAAGCCGTCCCCACCGGGCCGGATCCAAGACCCAAGACCCAGCCTAGACCGCCGGGGGAGGGGGCAGGGCCGGGAGGCGGGGCTCAAGACGAACACAGCGAGGTGAGGCGGGGGGCCAGGGTGCAGACGGGGGTGGGCGGGCTGTAGTAGGCGGGCTCCGTCATGGGGAAGAGGAGGAGGAAGAACAGGCCCACGCCCAGCAGGTAACAGGCCAGCACGGTGGTGCGGTGGGGGTGGTCCAGGGCCGCGCTGACGGCCGGGAAGCCCATGTAGTTGCAGAAGGAGTGGCACATCACGGGCCCGATCAGGTGCCCTGGGGAACGCCGAGGAGAAGAGGGGGGGGGGGGGGGGGGGGGGGGGGGGACCGTTTGTTGTGTTCGTACCGTCGGTGCTGGAGCTCGACGCAAACAAATGAGTCGATAAAATCAATAACATGGGGTTTGCCCCCTCTCGTCCTACAGATAAAATAGTTTGATACATCCTTAAGTATTGTGGCAACCCGGCCGATGCCAATTAAGGAGTTGCCAATTAAGACGAGGCCGCGGGGGACGAGGCCGCGCCAGACAACGCCGCGAAACGAGCCACGCCGGTAGCAGAAGCAGCCATGCTACGCGCCGGACCACCGCTGCTCCGAAAGGCCACTCGAGGCTTCAGCAAAGGGTGGAGGAGTATAGTTTGATACATCCTTAAGTATTGCGGCAACCCGGCCGTTGCCAATTAAGGAGATGAAGAGCACCTGAGGAACCGGTGGAGGAGCAGCTTAAATAGCCTGCTTCTCCATTCATTCGGGGCTCCCTCAGCCATGTGGCTCGTGCCGGGAGGGAGCCGAGTGAGAGACAGTCGCGGGAGAAGCCGGGAGCCGTAGCCACGCCGACCTCACCGACGGACCAGACCCGGAGACCCCTCACCCTTTTTGCCCCAGTGCGGAAGAAACTTCAGTTAAACCGTTGCACCGCAACCGTGCTCGAGCGGTTGTTTCAGAAATCGCAGCCGTCGACGACCAGGGTTGCCACAGTATCCAAAAGTGTATGATCGGCTAAGGTAGATAATCGGCTCCAGAACAATTGATTTGAAGGCCATTTACCAACAATTGAGGAATAATTTCCAGTCCGATAAAATTATTCAACGTGCATATTTAAGGTGGGAGCTGCCCCGAGGTGAGGGCCCTTACCAGTTCGGATGAAGATGAAGGCAGTGTAGGCCCCAAACACCGCTGTGTAGGAAAACTGGAACACTGCAGCATACCACAGGGAAGGAGGGGGAGGAAGAGAAAAATAAGGTAGAAAGGAGAGATGAGAAGGAGAATGAGAGAAAGATAGAGAAAGATCATTGACTCATGGCCAACCCGTCCCAGACAGAACGCATGTGGCCACTAGGGGGCCACAGATGATGATGATGATGAGGATGATGATGACGATGATGATGATGTTTGTGCTCACCTGCAGAGAGGAAGATCCCAGAGATAGTCCCTTGTCTGAAGCGCAGCAGCTCGATGACGTGGTGAAAGTGGGCTGGTAAAGAGAAGTGTATCGCTTGATTAAAAAAAAAAAAATCACACATACAGGATGATGCGCAGTGGTAATGATCGCAAAAGGATTTGGCATGCAGGGAGGGGATAGCCGATTGACGGCCTGTGAAAAGGAACAGACGAATAATAATGTGACTCGGTAATGAAGATGATGGAATTAACTCTACACTGATTGTTGAGCAGTTACACAAATCAGGATTTGGCTGGAGTTTAAACAATATGGTCCGCATGGTCCATCTTAGTCGACTCTCCGAAAACAATATTTGGGCGCATTTCAAATGCTGCTTTCCCAGCAGTTGACAATGCAAGGTCTTTTGGCGTCAACCCCATGGCAGGAGATATGTCTGGCTGCCATTTGAGATTACAGCACAGACTATTGAAAACAGATAAATTACTGGAAAGCGACAGGGTGACTGAATATAAATCTGGGAATCGATATATCGATTGTTTTCGCTCCATTCAATGTCAGCCAAGTATCATAAGCGAAAATCACTGCTGCATAGGGAGAATATCTTTTTACCTTCATAGAATTTTTTGGGGTATTGCCACACGTTTACATTAATGGAAGTAAATGGACTGCATGGTAAATGGACTGCATTTATATAGCGCTTTCATCCAAAGCGCTTTTACCCAAAGCGCTTTGCAATATTGCCTGACATTCACCCATTCTTGCACACATTCACACACCGAAGGCGGAGTCAGCCACGCAAGGCGACAGCCAGCTCGTCGGGAGCAGGTAGGGTGAGGTGCCTTGCTCAGGGACACCTCGACCCTCAGCTGGGAGGAGCCGGGGATCAAACTAGCAACCTTGCGGCTACCAGCCAACCCCGCTCTATGATACGCACCACGGATACAAGGCCTGGGAGCCCAGTGTCTGGAGTGCGCCCGAGCGGCAGCCTACTCACCCACGCCAAAGAAGAGGGGGCAGGTGATGACGGCGAGGGAGGGGCCGGCGCACGGCACCAGCATGGGCAGCATGCAGGCCCTGAACACCAGCTCCTCCGTGAGGGGGGCCACCACCTGGTTCCTCAGCCAGCGCATGTCGCTGGCACACAGGCTCCAGAACCACGGGTCTGCGGGGGGGGGGGGGGGGGGGGGCCAGGGAGGGAAGGCGCGTTATATTGAGACATTTTTACTTTTAGGGCATTTAGCAGACGCTTTTATCCAAAGCGACTTACAATTACATTACACACAAGTACATTGGTCAGAAGAAGAGAAACAATACACCGCTGTTGGTACGGTAAGGATGCTCATAGAATGAAGTGACAAGCATGAACAATTGTTAGGTTGACCCTTTCCCTGTACACAACGAAGATAGCTAGGATAAGACGCTAGGATAAGACGCTACACAATTCTAGCCGCTATTTTATAAGCGCAAGGACCTACAACATACAATAAGCGCGTACATTAAGTGCCAGGAGGTACAGTACAACATACAATAGGTGTGTAAGCGTTAGGAGGAGAAAGGGTGAAGATCACCACGATTTTAAATTCTTTGCACGACTCGACTCCAAGCCAATTCAATTTGCTACCCCCATTAATTTGTTAACTCTGTGATGCCACCCTGCAAATGCTCTTCACTACATCGTTAGTAAAAGAAAATTAGACTTTTTCTCACCAAGGGCTACCCGTAAACCATCCAAGAAGCCCCAGGGACAGTCCATGGCCAGCTGGGTGAGAGGGCCTAGGAAGAGTACCTGGTACACAGAGACATGGTCAGTAGGACCAAGCATTGCTTAGTCCCATAATGGGACAAATACATGTAGGATGTATTGGCATGGAACAAACAGAAGGAGGATTATCCTTGTTTTGATAGGATAATGCAAAAGTCACCTTAACTTTGTGTGCAGAGTTGCATGGTTTTAGTACCTGCCCTAGGTTGATAGCTTCCCAAACCTTACATTCAACAGTTATGCACCCAAACAATTCATAAAATTATCAAGGAACCTCATTACTCAACACTTGGCCACTCGATGACATGACATCATTTTGAAAGTAACTACTGGCAACTACACATTACTGGCCAGTCAATTGACTTCAACATTGATACATTACTCATAGTAGCTGTGCTGCATTGCAAATAGGGACACCTCTCATTCAAATCCACACTATGATTACAGATTATTGACAAATAACATGTTCCAGTTATCATAAAACATAACCAAAGAGTGGCCATCACTTGCTTTGCAAAAGGCTGACCTGAATATACTCCCACATGATTCCCACATGACACCCATACAGCCTACTTACAGCCCCTGGCCACATCTCAGAGTGAGTGTGTGTGTGTGTGTGTGTGTGTGTGTGTGTGTGTGTGTGTGTGTGTGTGTGTGTGTGTGTGTGTGTGTGTGTGTGTGTGTGTTACCATGGTGAGCAGCAGGGGAAGTATGACGGCCGGAATGAGCCCCTCAAAGCGGATCCCCATCAGAGCCAGCAAGGAGGGAGTTGGCTGATGAATAGACATAACACACACACACACACACACACACACACACACACACACACACACACAGTTAATGGCCTTGTATCCATCACATAATTTCGCTTCGAAGCCCAAATCATTTGCCATTGCCATTTCCCCATCATCTGAGAAAGTGACTCACCCTTACACCTGTGAATTCCTTCCATGTCCACACAAAAGCAGGTGACAGCGCAGACACTATCAGCACACTTGTGAAGCGCCTCTTGATCACCGTTGGGTGATCCCTGTCAGAAGGAGCCGGTACAGGAAGGGAAAGGGGTGTAGGATCGAGTAACGTTTAAACACCCGTTATAATCAACAACATTTAACATGTCAAGCTGTCACCGCCAGCCGAGCTGCAGGGACTTGAAGACTTTCTGTATAAATCACCCGTTTCCTTATGCAGCAGGAAGTTAGGTTAGCAGGTCAATAGCTAACACAAAACACAGGCTATAATCCAGGCTAAGTAGTTGCAGTCTTAAGTGCTAAAAAAAGAAAAAACTAAAACCTTACCTTGGTAGGTCACTTCTCCATACATATAAACTCCCAACGTAGGAACATGCGAGTAGTAAGCAAGAAAACACTGATATCCAGCACAGCCCGTCAGGGGGTAAGAGCTCGCCATTGATATCCATGTCCTCTTTGGTCCGATGTGAGGAGAATAACTCGTCATCATCTACCATGGCGAGGGAAACGGATCCGTGGCTCGTGTAAAAAAGGAGTGATGATTTGGCAATAAGTTTGTTTCTTCACCATCCAACGCGGAAAGCATTGGACACGATATAGCTCCGTAATTGCCTGTTTAAGCCTTTTCAAAACAAGATAAGCCTGGCGTGCTAGTGAGTTCTTTTTTTGGTCTCCGGGCGGCGCTGCATTTCTACGTCATCACGCACTGCCGCATACACCTGCTTCATCCAGGGGGTACCTGTAGATGTCAGCAACTGCAAACTGCAACATGAAAAAATTGTTGTGGCCCACTATTTTATTGGTGCAACATATTAACTCTTCCATAAATCTGCGTCTTAATAAACAATAGAAACAGGGGGGAAACGGTACAACTTGACACGCCAAATGTGGTGTTATGTGATATCATCATCATTCGTTTCAAATAGATGACAGAAAGTTGATCAAATCCTCATATTCAGACCGTAATTTCGTTTATGGAAAGACAAAAAAGCTAATTTATTGTCTTGTGTTTTAACTCACTCACGAAGCTGCCCATCTGGACCACATGTTTTTTTTTAGGCTAGCCTTTTAAATCAACATCGTCGATTAAATCACCTCAAAAGGTTACACCGTTTTCCCCCTCGCTTAGGACAGACTATGACAACGCCGTCCGTGGGCACAACGCAAGCCCCTCAGAGTTCCCCGTGTGAAAAGCGCATGTTGGCCCCCGGCCCCTGAGCAGACCGTGCGCTCTACAGCTGCGCGTGGGAGGGCTCTGTGGGCGGGGCTAGAATGTTGTGAAAATCCGGAGGCGGAGTTACGCAAGGAGCACGTGACCCTACCGACCAACGGCAGGGACGCGGTCGGTGCGAGCTCTAGAGTGTGTATGCGCGCGTGTGCGTGTGTGTGTGTGTGTGACTCCGCGTTTTCTCTCTATTCTCTATGTTGTTCAGAGCGCTAGGGAGATAGGCGTGACAACGGACGGGGGACGTCTGGTTCGTGACTGGTCTACCGGAGAGAGGAGTACGCATATCGTGTAGTGTGTGGCCCAGCGTATTCGATGACAGCGGAGAAGAGGCAATGCAGACCGTGCGCTCCTACGGTTGTTCTAGACGAGTCCTCATCGCCAGTGTTATTTTAACGCAACGCTTCTCGATTTCAAGGCCGTACGGGGACTGACGACCCAGGGAATCGCACAGCCACCGGACCACACTCGTCAAACATCAGCGGGTAGCCTATTTATTTTAATGTTGCCCCCCTTTTTACCCTTTGTATTCGTGTTAATAAATGCTATGTTGTCTTTTAAGGGGCGGTCGGTCGTTTCCCCTTTTCTCTCTCCCTTATTGTTCCCATGTTGCCAGTATGATAAGGAGTCTGAGTGGTGCTTTCATGAGGTGGTGATGATGATGATGATGGTGAGGAGGAGGAGGATGATGATGGTGACGGGGATGAGGATGAATGTGGTGATTCTTGTTTTGTCTGCTCCGTGGAATCCCTTGTGTGCCCGCCTTCAGAGCTTAATTCTAGAGAGGAAAAACAACAAGTCTTCCTATAAGCTACGATGGCAAACACATTTTGATGTCCATAGGCCTAGATAAGTGACAGATGCTGTCCGGATTAATGTTGTTGTCTGTTCTCTGTACAAGGGGCTTTGTCTTGGTTAGACAACAGTCGTCATGTTTATACCGCATCTTAAATAGTATTGTGTAATACCGTATAATGCAAGCCCGTTGCAATCCGGGGGGTGAAGTCGCAGACATAAACAAAACAATGGGCATAGGCTCATCGCCGAGGAGAGAGCGTAGACGTAGGCTACCATTCAACACATTGTATCTCTTTGTGTTCAACAGTGATGGAGGAACCTGTTGTGTGTGTTTTCCAATTGTATGTTTCTATGAATCGTCTCGCGTTGTCTGCGATTGTTCCAGAATGCTTATGGTTAAGCAGAGATAGGCTTTTTCATGGGGCCACCGAGTAGGCCTAATCACTCGCAGATGTAATGCGCAAGATGGCTCAACTCTGTTAGTTGAGGAGGGGGCACGCACGGAGGTGTTGAACGTTGAATGACATCAATGAGGAAAGCGTTCACCTGGGGAAATGGATGACGGAGCTTCTCCGATGTAGCTCTGACTGTCACGCTCATTAGGGCCTTAGGGTGCTCCCAAGGTGGCGTCTATCTTTGAGTAACACCCACAAGTGGGAACCCTGTCTAGTTTGTTATTGTCAACACAGACCCCACCTCCAAACTCCATGTACACTAGTAGCGTCAAGTTACAAACACAGAGACCAAAAACATAACCTACCTATTATGAAACATTACACACATGTGACACACAAACCGTGGAGGGTATTGTAGTATAACAGAACCCGGGGGGGAAACGTTGAATAAACATATTATTGTGTCTGGTTTGCTGGGTGGAACTTTAGTGTACAGGTACATTTCCCTTGGCACACCCCTTATATTTTAAATACAGAGAAAACAAATTATGGTCAAAAGAATGGACCAAATAATTAGGGGTAAAGGTGAGAGTGCGAGAGGAACACATGGGTAAAGAGGAATATTAGGGGATTTAACAGAAAAAGAAGAGAAAAACAGTGTTGGGGGATGGTGTAGGAGGAGACTCATTTGATTGGGCGAGGAGGGGGGTATTAATTGGGTTGCCAGTTGTGGTAGGTCTACCATAGCCGCCCACTTGTGCCAGGGTGAGAGAGACCGTTAAGAACCTAAAGAACATAAAAGGTTGTCGATATGTATATAATATCAATAGGATATATCTAAAATTATTAGTGGTAACTAACATATTGTAGCCGCCTTAGACCAAATCGCGCAAGTTCACATTCAGTTTCTCCCTGCCTCAAACTGGTCTCAAGCTCAAGAGTTGCGAGCCTCTCCCAAAAGGTTAGAAGACAACAGGACCAATCAGCAGTAGGGGGCGGGATTTTCAGCTCATCATGAAACCAGGAGTGTCAGACAAAGAATTTAAAAAACAAGGGTGGCGCCAAAGGCAAGTGTAGCTGTCGCTGGACCAATCAAAAGCATTTATCAGAAATGGAGTGAGTAACAAGGTTAAAAGATGATTATAAATTTGCACAGAGGGCTTTTCTCAGAGGAGGGGACGTTTTGGCTGTACTTTCTCCTGTATTTGGCAAGAGCTGTCACTGATGTTATTTAATCCGATTGGCTGCCATTTCTTGAATACCATAAGGCCGCTCCCCTTTGTATTGACGTATCTTAATGTGTTCAGGGCGGCATTTCAATTCTTCACAGATGACTCTAGCCTCTGACTAATTCTACCACTGATCCCAGTGTGACATACTTCCCCCCCCCAAGCAAGTCTCCCTGATTTCTGTAGGTTTTGGCTTGGTTTCTCCAAAGGACAGGGGTTGTTGGTGGGGATGATGTGGAGATAAGATGGAGGAGGGGTCGATGGAACCATCCGGAGTCAAACGACGTCAACACACATCATCGATATCATGATGCCACGATGGATTGGCCTATTTTGAGGGATGTATCAGATTGTTGTGATGTGTCGTTCATTCCCGTAATCTTAAAGACTTGCTTGCATGGCAGTTGCTTGCATCTTCGATCGTCTCAATGGAAAATTGAAAAAAAGCAATGTTTCTACCTGCTTGTCGAGATATATATATATATATATGAATGTGTTACTATTTTATTTAGCTCTTTCTCTCATTCAGCTATATTACTATCGAGTTATTTTAGTCAATGTTTTTCTTTTACAAAGCGAGCTGGAATGATTTTTTTTAATTGGTACGTCATTAATGATATGGGACAGGCCTTCTACTCAAGGATGCCTTGAGGCATTGGGATTCAAACCCAGAACGTTTCGGCTGTAAGGCCAGCAGTTTAACCACTAGGGTGTATATCCTGCCCTTGTGTGCATTGAATGAATAGCGACAGCCAACCAAACATGGTCATATTCTGGATATGTTTAGTGAAGGACTACTGCTGTACAGGCGTGTGACGCGCTCCCCATGTGACGCACATCAGTCTGCTTTGATATGCAAACCTTTCCCAGGGTGCGACTACCGGTGCTTTCATCCCTACGTCTCTCTCTGGTTATATCTGGTACAGTACTCACAGTTTCAAAATTCGCCACTCACAATTTGGCAAAGATACGCTCCCCTCACATATGGAATGATCAGTTAATTCCTTGACTTTCACTCAATGGTATACAAGCCCACTTATTCTAACTAGCTGAATTTACCCTATTTCTTGTCCTGATTGACCGTTCACAAGCTGGACTTAGCACACTTCTTGTCCTGACTGACTGTAGCCGAACTTAGCACACTTCTTGTCAGCAGTTTAACTACATGAATCTAGCAGAGTTTCTAGACCTGACTTATACAAGCTGAAATAAGCACACTTTTAGTCCTGAGTTATGTAGGCATCATTTAGCACACTTCTTGTCCTGACTTATACAAGCTGAAATTAGCAAACTTCTAGTCCTGAATAACACTCCTTGTCCTTACTTATAGGCATTCTACACTGAGTTCAGGATAATTTTTTTCATTTCGTAAGTCGCAGGGAGGTTCTCTTGCAGTAATTCCCATAGGGCTTAAAGCTAATGCTTACTATATAGATATAGTGTTAAAATAAGCAGAGGGGCCTGGGTAAGAGTTGTGTGTTGGTGCACGGGCCCTTCTTTGTGGTGCTGAAGCGTGCATTGTGCTCCAGGGCCAGTATTTTAGGGGGTCTCCCATTATTGCAGCATAATTCTTGATGCAATACTCTTGTTGTGGGGTATTTTGGATATGAGAACAGTAACAAATGCCTTGCCATCATCCGTCATTCGTCCATAATTAGAATCGTATTAAAACCAAAAAATAACATGGGAAAAATGGGATATAAACTACAAAAATAGGAATACAATAATAAACCATAAACGTGTGTGTGTGGGCCTGTGGCTGTGTGTGTTTGCGTGTGTTGGGGTTGGGGTGGGGGTGGGGGTGTGTGTCGGGGTAGGTGGAGGGATGGTACTACTATGGAGTGTGATTTAGCACAATAAAAACAGCCGTGGTTCACTGTGTTGTGATGGGATACGATGTGTGTGGACTGGGTTTCCTGAGACCTATTCCAGTGCAGTCTTCCTCACCCAGCCTCTTCTCTCACTTTGGACCATAGTGTTATTTTCCTTTCTTTCATCTTGCTTCCTTCCATTATCCTCTCCTCCTCCTCCTCCTTTGTCTTCCATTGTCAGGTGGCTCTTTGTTTTTTCCCTCTCTCGCTCCTCTCCCTCTCCCCTCTCTCCATCGTGTCTTTCTCAAGCTGCGTCTCTCTCTCTTCCATCCTGGTTTCCTCCAAGAAGAAACCTCCCACCATCTCTCTCTCTCTCTCTCTCTCTCTCTCTCTCTCTCTCTCTCTCTCTCTCTCTCTCTCTCTCTCTCTCTCTCTCTCTCTCTCTCTCTCTCTCTCTCTCTCTCTCTCTCTCTCTCTCTCTCTCTCTCTCTCTCTCTCTCTCTCTCTCTCTCTCTCTCTCTCTCTCTCTCTCTCTCTCTCTCTCTCTCTCTCTCTCCCTCCCTAGGACGTGGCTGTGGGTTGATTAGAAAATGCGTGGCACACAGAAGCAGGCCATCCATCACCCTGCCAAAAGCACCGGCATGGACGCGCCTGGCGGCACTCGTAGCTCAGCAACGTGCACAGACACAAAGAGACCCCCACACACACACTCACTCTGGGCAGTCTCTCTCTCTCTCTCTCTCTCTCTCTCTCTCTCTCTCTCTCTCTCCTATTCTCGTATAATCGATGTGTTCCATGGTGTCTATCTAGCCTCACAGTAACGAATGGCTCGACGTGGCTTGATTCACCTGTACACTACCATAATCCCGGTCCCTCCCTCCCTCCCTCCCTCCCTCCCTTCCTTCCGTCCGTCATCTCCCACCCTGTGCTTCCTCTGGCTCTCCAGAGTCTTCCACTGTTGAGAGGATGATGATGGTGATGTACAATATCACATGATCCACTATTATTACCCCTCTTTCCTTCCTGAACCTCCTCACAGTAGAGAGAGAGACACGCACACACACACACACGCACACACACACACAGTTTTAGCTCCAACCCTGCCTTTTCTTATGCACACACATCGCACACGGTGTCCTTCCCATGATGCCCTCGCCGTGGTTCTCAATCCTCATGAGCCACTCACACCCAGACCACCTTCCCCACCCCCATCTGCCAACCCAACATCCAGGGGAGGGGGGGGGGGGGCTGATGGAGAGCAATAGAGCTAATGAAATGGCAGCCGGCTCGCTGCCATCCGTCATAGGATTATGAGAAGAGGTGCTCCGTTCGTTGGGGGCCGTTTGGCATCTCCAAGTTGACTTGTGGGTAATGTAGTCCCGGAAGACGGAAACCCTAGAATACAAAGTACCCATATGGGAGTCTCACCATTATCTCTTAATCCCTGTGTGTGTGTGTGTGTGTGTGTGTGTGTGTGTGTGTGTGTGTGTGTGTGTGTGTGTGTGTGTGTGTGTGTGTGTGTGTGTAGCCCCTTAAACACTACAATTGTGACAGTGAAACAATAGTCAAGGTGAAAAAGAAGATTCATTTTTTTTACGAGTCACTCCGTTCTGAAAACTTTCGCGGGCGCTCCATACTGCGGAGCTGTGTGTTGCAGAGCCCGCCCTTGTAAAAGCGTTGCGGCCTGTTATTTAATCTCTGCAACAGAGAGGAAGAACAAAGCTCCCACGGCGTGTGCCCGCGTTTGTACGCGTGTGTGTGTAGGTGTCTCTCTCTCGCCCACTTTTGATTAATAATAGGTTCTGGGAGCTGGTGTTTAAAACGTTTGAGTTAGAACCAGGGCCTTTCTGTTTAACGTGCGTGCGAAGATCAAGGCTGAAGCCGTAATGGTGATCCACGCGAGGACACGACCAGTCGGAAAGGGGATTCAAACTCTTGTAGCCTTCCTTCTACTATCGGGGAAGAGAAACGTTTGAATTATTGAATGACTGTGTGTGTGTGTGTGTGTGTGTGTGTGTGTGTGTGTGTGTGTGTGTGTGTGTGTGTGTGTGTGTGTGTGTGTGTGTGTGTGTGTGTGTGTGTGTGTGTGTGTGTGTGTGTGTGCGTGTGCATGCGTGTTTATGATAGTGAGGTTGGCATGTGCACATGGAGCGAGAAAGTCTGTGTGTGTTCAGTGAGAGTGCGCGAGTGTGTGTGCGTCTGTGTGTGCTTTAATTAGCAGCTACCTGAGAACACTCTGAAGTGGCACGCCAATAAAAGAAACGCTGGGCAAATGAAAGCCGATAATATCGTGGCATCCGCGCCGCCCTTCCTGTTGGGCCCTTCCTATCCCTCTGGGGGAAAGTCGCCGATGGCGTTGTTAAGACTCCCAGAGATACGGACAGCTAGTCGATTGGTGGTTAGCTGTGAAAGCTTTCCAAATGGCAGCGCTTATCGAGAAAGGGGTGGGGGATGCGGCCGGTGCCCTGTTGTACTCCACTTCCTCCTCACGCCAAAGACCTTGTTTCTTTCTTTTTTTCATTTGCAGCTGTTTCCAAAACGGGTCCCAGAAGCTCAATTTGAACACTTCCACACAAAGGGAGGAAATCACCTCTGAGGTTATGATAGGTGCTGGAGCCGGGGGCGGGGTGGGGGTGGGGGGGGGGGGGGGGGGGGGCAGCAGATGTACAGGGTTTGTTTAGTGACACAGTGAGGGGAAATAAAAGGCTGAGCGCCATGGGTCGGTCCTGTTGTTGTTGTTATTAGTGATGGTGTCATTATAGGGAGCAAGGTGATGCTCTGTAAATGCCCTGGGTAGACAGAACTCACAGCACTTGATTGGTATTTTGCAATGGGATTGTTCCAGCGGTGTTGGGACAGTAATGACACACATTAGGACCACCGTCTTCAGCTGATCTTTGGGTTAGTGGACGAATGGGCTGGATTCGGTTCTGGAAGTTTAGAAATGATTATATGTAATGATAATACCACTCGCTTACGCAGTCCTTGTATTAATGCTAATTCAAATCTGGCTCGTACCTTTTATGAGACTCATCTTTGTTAAAATTGGGGATTTCGCAATTCAGGAAAAAATAGACCTCAATGTTGGTTTCTGGTCAGAGCTGAGGATAATTCCGATCGTTATTATAAAAGTCTTTTGCATTGTATTATCTTTCTTTTTATGGTGGGAGAGGGTTCTGTGAGGTTTTACAATGCAGAATAACGTGGTTGATTCACCCTCAGGTAGGGCCGGCAGAGAGATGCCTCGGTTGTGTTTGTGTTTTCACCCAGAGAGCCTTGCACTGTGAGGCACGAAACGTTAATGAGAGTTGTCCACAGATGCTGCTTGTTTGCATTGGGAGCACTTTGTTATTCAAATAGTTTTTCCACTGTGTGTGTGCCCCCGTCTGTGTGGTTTGTGTGTGTATGTGTGTGCGTGTGTCTCTCTCACTATCTTTCTCACACTCGTTTCATGGCCAAAAACATTGCATTTGCATAGTCAAAACATTGTTGTTATCCATAAAATATTTTTGAAGTATTTGACGTTAATAGGGGATTATCTCTCCCTCCCTCCCTCCCTCCCTCTCTCTCTCTCTCTCTCTCCCCCCCCCCTGCCTACAGCTGTGGGCCCCTGTTGCGGCCGGAGGGTATGGTTTTGGAGGGTAGCTCGGAGGCCCTTTGTCCCGCCCCGTCTCTGGAGCTGCGCCCGTCCTGCAACAACACCAAGAGCCAGCCGTCGCCGCCGCCCCCGCTGCCCCTCGGAACCTCCGGCCCGCAGCCGCACGACCCCGTCTTCCCCAGCGACAAGGAGCCCGTCAAGTATGGGGAGCTCATCGTCTTAGGGTGGGTACCATCCCCTCCCCCCCCCCCCCCCCCCCCCCCCAATCGCCGTATCTCCACCCCCCCCACACACACACACACACACACACACACACACACACACTCCCCCAGCCAGCAGTGGCACAGTCATGGTTGGGAAGAGAGTCAATAAGGCCCTTTGTGCTAGGCAGCTTGGTGGTTTTGCATTGGAAATTACGTAGACATTTTAATGAAATTGAAATTATTTTTTGGGGGAAATTGCGGTTCATATTTGTATCGCGGCACCGAAGTCTAATAAGATTGTATTGTTTATACAGAGCAAAGCTCACAGAGCGAAACTGTGCCGTGGCATTTTTTTTCCCCCCGATTGCTTCGTAAAGGACTGAAGTCTCTTTTGAATGTTACGATTGAAAAGGATTATTCGGCATTCGTCCCGACGCGGCATTGTGCTTTGGGCACAAGTTAACAATCCATACATGCGTACGTTCATTTAAACTGGAGAAGCTCCCAAACAGAATGCGAAAGTGCTGCAGTGTTAAAAAAAGAATAACTTTAGAGAATGCAGAGTAGCTTCAGAGATAAGAAATGCAAGGCAAGTCATTTTTTTATTGTGTTTATTTATTTGATTAGCACAAACCGTTACAGGGCACATCATATATCAGGGCAGTTCCTATAACACTTTTCACTTTTTCATATTTCTAAAGTTCCGCAACCATTGTACTGAGTATGACTCCAACGTTGTTTTGTCAGTCAGAGGTACAAAAGCGTATCGAATGATATTGCTACAGTTATATCTGAAAAATCCTGCAGATGACTTTAATTTAATTAACCTGGATCTTGTTTTGTGAGAGCCCTCTCCTGAAATAGGTTCATTTAATAAATAAGACCGACTGGGTATTGGAGTCTCTGAACAGTCAGACAATCAGACTAATCATTGCAGATGAGCCACGGCGTGTTGGGGTGAAAAAGCACGCCAACGTCACCGTCTAGCCCGTTTTTGTTTGTCAATGAGCCAGAACATAGCTTAAACAGCTCAGAGTCATCGCTCGGAAACCATGACACAAACAAACACAGACAGGGAGAAAACCCAAGGGATGTCTCACAAAAGCAATGTGTGTGAGGGAGATTTGGAAGAGGGCATGTTAAGGTATGCCCGGATTAAGCCATTACTGGATCAGGATTATGAGTTGATGCTTCATTTGGCATTGTATCAAGCTTTGAGTATTTCTACAACAACAATCGGTCATCTATCTTGTTTCTTTTCTTAAAGTAGTGTCAGAATGTCGTTTGATTTAAAAGTACTCGAAGCATGTTCATGTGAAAAATCCCAAATGACTTGGACAATGAAACACATCACAACTTCTGCTTTCGTTTCTCCCTCTGAGAACATTTGGTTGTCTGAAAGCCATTTGGTTCCTTTGCGCCCTGTCCATTGTGGCGGATTATCATTTGCATGAGGCGGACATTTAAACCTCTCCCGGTGGTGACCTGAGGGTTGCTTTCAAAAGCACGCCATGTGTCGACGCGGTACACTCCGGCGGGGAGACGGGGCGATTCAAAGAGGGGAAACTCCACGCTTTCATGCATTATGCTGCAGATCTAGAAGGTGTTGCAAGATGCATGAATAACGCCATTCATAAAGATTATGAATAACGCTCATGCACTTCAATCTGGGCCTATTGAATGACACCATCCTATAGTCATAACTACGTCGGCTACAAAGGGCCGGTCGGAGGCGGTTCCACCCCACCCTGAGGCCGGGGGGGGGGGGGCTGGTTCAGGAAACCCCCGTCCCGCTCCTGAAGAAGACACCGCCCATCCCACCCCGGAGGAGTTTCGATTTGTAGAAAACCAAAATAGAACTGTAGTCAATACTCAAGGGACGAGTACAGATTGATCCTCCTGTTCACAAGAACGCGTGCCGTTAAAAATAAACAACTGCAACGTCACAAAGAGCTCCTAAGTAAATAAGACAACAGTTCAGTGATTTAAAAATATCCAAACCAAATGTAATGCTGCGGGCAAAACGTCCGTTCGCTTCTTTCAATGTTTAAACGAGGTGGGGCCTTGGTCCGGGCGCGGGCGACGATGTCGCTGTAGGGCTCCGTCTGGGCGACCTCTCGATGGCCTGCTGCTGCTTCACCGCTTGTGCATTTCAATGCGGGCAGTTTGAATCAAATCATTGTATAGTCCTAACTACATGAGCTACAGACCTCAGGCACTGCTTCATGCTCCGTAATCAAGAATCCAAAAGAGGAAATATCCTCCGCCTTCAAACACTTTAGCAGGCTGTCCTTTTCTGGGACCGAAAACAAGACACACAATCCTTCAGCCGTACCCTAAGGTGCAGAGAGCGGAGGAATGCGTTCACGTTACAGTCTTCCTTTCCTCTGCCCCCCCCCCCCTCCCCTTTGCGTTTGCGTCCTCAGGCACAACGGCTCGCTGTCCAATGGCGACAAGGGGCGACGGCGAAGCCGCCTGGCGCTGTACAAGAGGCCGAAGGCCAACGGCGTCAAGCCCGACGTCATCCACAACATCTCCACCCCGCTGGTGTCCAAGGTGAGTCCCCCCCCCCAGCCGGGGGCGGTAGATGGGAGAGGAGGGGGCTTTTAATGGAGGAGATGAGAAGCAAAGGTGGGCCGCTTGGGGTAAAGGAACCAGCTGTGGTCTTTTAAGCCGCTGTCGGTTCTGATTGAAACCCGAACCTGCGATTACCGATTAAGGGAAGTGCTAGCTGTGACGATTGGGCAGAGGGGAGTTTTATATTGGGCGAAACGATTTAGTAATTATGATCAAATATTTTGTTCTCTGTTGAAGTTCATGTAATGATGATTATGATTATAATGACGATAATGAAAACAACACAGCTGCCCATGAAGACCGAGGATAACGTGTGTGTGTGTGTGTGTGTGTGTGTGTGTGTGTGTGTGTGTGTGTGTGTGTGTGTGTGTGTGTGTGTGTGTGTGTGTGTGTGTGTGTGTGTGTGTGTGTGTGTGTGTGTTGCCACATCAACAGGCCCTCAGCAACAAAAGCCAGCACAGCATCTCGTACACACTGTCGCGGAGCCACTCGGTCATTGTGGAGTACACCCATGACACCAACACAGACATGTTTCAGGTGAGCATCACACACACACACACACACACACACACAAACTAACACTCACACTCACACACACACGCAGAAAGGCCATGGGGGAACCCATGCCGCTTCTTCCAGGTAGGTTACCTACATATCACACTGACTTCATTATACTGTATCAAGTGTTACTATGTTACTATGCAATGCTATTTATAAGGGCCTTTTATATGACATTTTTTTATAATTTTAAATAATGTACTCAACAAGTAATGTTTTCATGGGTTTCACCCATTAACATTAACAATGCCACTCCTCATTATGGGGATAGATGTATTTCTCTATCTTTACATTTACTTTTTTAGTCTTATTATTATTTTTTTTTAAATATCCCCAACACTCTGGTACTTTCCGCTGTGCCAGCCCCATGTCCAACCTGGCATTAATAAAGCCCCCCCTTTTCCCAGAGTCCTTCATCGTGGACCCAACACAGGTGTGGCTCATCACATTGATTACGCCGCCCCTCTCCTTTAAGTAGTGGGGCCCGTTCAGTGTGCTCGGCCTCACTGGTTCAGTGGGCTTACCCCCCCACCTCCCCCCCAGCCCACCTCCCTCACCCCGACACGTGGAAGGCAGTGCTACGGGTCAACTGAAGCCCCAACTGACCTGGTCTTGTCCTCCACTCCGGCAGATTGGCCGGTCCACCGAGAACATGATCGACTTTGTGGTGACAGACACGGCTGGCGGCAGCGGCGGCGGCGGCGGCGGCGGCGGGGGCAGCGGAGGGGGGGGCCAGGGCGCGGCCGGGGAAGGGGTGGGAGGAGGAGGAGGAGGCGGGCAGTCGGCCCAGAGCACCATCTCGCGCTACGCCTGCCGCATCATGTGCGAGCGGAGCGCGCCATACACCGCCCGCATCTACGCCGCGGGCTTCGACTCCTCCAAGAACATCTTCCTGGGGGTGAGTGGGGGGGGGGGGGGGGGGGGGGGTCGGGAGTATGATGTCATGGGTATGATGTTGCGTATGATGTCACATGTGTGATGTTGATGTCATGAGTATGATGTTCATGTTGAATGTGCACAATGCTACCGTGGATTATAAAGTAGTTTACAAAAAACAAGCTTTATAGATAGATAGATAGATAGCTTGATATTTGATTCAACTATGAGTCGTCTATGTTTCAAGTCTAGTGGTTCCACTTTGAAAATGAACCTCCTGTTATCGTCAATTTATGTTTAACAATCTGAAACTATGAAATATTAAAAAAGCAATATGACAAAAACATTCTTACCATAAATAACCGGTGCCAATTTCTGCTCAACCCAAAAATATCTAAGTGACAGTTGGCATTTCCTCAGTTTTCCCAAACGAAAATCCCCATTCTTTAAAACGAAAAAAAACGACAGCAGAGGTTTCGACGGCAATTCAACGGCAAGGCAAACCGTGCGAGACATGCACCTCGCTAAACAAAGCACGCCCTACCCTGGTTTGCAAATATCCTGTCAAAAGTCATTTGGCCCACGCCATTCAGCCGGGGGGGGGGGGGGGAGCAGCACATAAGGCAAGTCTCTACGGTATCGATATTGGATCTAAACGTTAGACACGGCCTAACGTTGCGTTGCAGCAGGTATTTCTAGTTTCATCTTTCCCTGCGTAGATCGCTGTGTCAACTCAAACACTCTCCGGGAACATTTGAAGGGGAGGAAAGGGGAGCTGTACCCTAGTGTCTCTGGTGCTTCCTGGTACACAGTGTCAAGAGTGGGATGAGGATGCGGACGAGGAACGGTACAACGGTACTCATCAGAAAATGAGACCTTTGTATAAGGAGGTTCATGTGCGATTGCCAGGTGACCTTGGCGTTAAAAACTGCGCGACATTTTTATGCATTTGTATTTTGGGGAGGCGTTTCTTCTCGGTCCGATGAGTGGGGGGTAAGCTTACGGGGCCAAGATGTCGGGGGAAACACGATCGAGGATGACATAAGTACAGAAATGGAGTAAACAAAATGAGTCACACAACTTACTGGGGATGAAAAAAAACGGTCAAGAAATGGTTATCAATATCTACCATGATGCATCAACAACAAGTCCAGCTCTGGTGCTGTCTTTCAATGATGCGTGCAATAGTGTTGACCAACACGAATGCATGTATACGTCCCTGCTGGCAAACAGGGCCGGCCGCTATACTGGGTGTATACTGTACACAAGGAAACTATATATATACCGATGCAGAAAGGTATTCCAGCTAAAAACCAAGCAGGCCAACAGAAACCAGCATTTGACAGGAATGTAGCTTAATAGCCACTTTGCTGGCTCCTGTGTAAGCGAGGAAGCCAGGAAAACACACGCACACAAGCACACACACACACACACACACACACCGTCACAGACACACACACACAGTCACAGACAAACACACACACCGTCACAGACACACACATCGTCACACACACATACACCGACACACAGACACACCGACACACACACACACACACACACACACACACACACTCCCTTTAACGGCTGAAACAGAGCATTGTCATTCAGGGGATGGCACCCAGTGCCAAACTCCACAATAAGCACTATCAGAATAGGTGCAAATAGTCAGCAGGAATCTCTTCTTCTTTTTTTTTTATCTCCGGAAAACACGAACAAAACGGTTCGTCTGGTAACGGGATGACATCACCGCACCACAGATATGAGGCTTACATCATCCCCTGTTCTACTTGTGTGTGTGTGTCCCCTCGGGGTAAGGTAGAAGGGGGGAGGGGGGGGGGGCACTTAAGTGTGATGTCTACAGGTTAGGCTGATGTCAGAGCCTTGGCGGTGACGCCATCTCATGCAACATGCATGGGCCGTACAACTGGGGCAGGAGGGGAACAGCAGCTCACGCAGTACAGGCCGGCGGATCGTATAAATGATGAATGATTGGAGCTCCCCCCCCCTTAAGAAGGAGCCTAGATGTATCAGCCCCCCCTCCCCCCCCCCCCCCAACACACATGGGCACTCACACACACACATACACACACACACACACACACACACCTTCCCCCCGCATAGGTTGGCAGTCAAGCCGACTGGGTCTGGGTAAGGTATAGAGCGAGGAGGGAGGGGGCAAGGGGGTGCAGATGATATTGAAACCAGTGGAGCGAGTGAGAGAGACAGAGAGTGACGGCTAATGAATGACAAAGGAGGACAAAAAGAACGATTCGCACAATCCCCCGTTGGTGCTTATTGTGCTCTGTGTCAACATGGCTGTGCCACTCCCCGAAAGCAAAAAAAAACGACTTTCATGTGCTCTTTTTGTTCGTCGGGGTGGATGTACCTCTACCTCGCTGCTGCGGTCAGCATTGTGGTCAATTTGTGCAGTGCTAAAAATAGCGACGCACACATAGAAATCCACCTCATTCAGCTGTTTTCTGCTAGCATCGCCACCGCTAGCATAGCCGTTAGCGCTGCGTTTTGCTCACAGCTTTCTATTTCCGTGCTGCCTCTCCATCAATCACTGGGCTGACCTTGAGGTTCGACGTGTGTGTGTGTGTGTATCTGTGTGTGTTCCTGCGTGTATGTGTGTGTGCGCCTGCCTGTGCTCTTGTGTGTGTGCTCATCTGTGCATGTCTGTGTCTCTGTGTGTGTCTCTGTCTGTGTGTGTGTGTGTGCGGTCCCCCCCTCAGGAGCGAGCCGCTAAGTGGAGGACCTCTGACGGTCTGATGGACGGCCTCACCACCAACGGGGTGCTGGTCATGCACCCGGCGGGAGACTTCGTGTCCGAGCCGGCGCCGGGCGTGTGGCGGGAGATCTCCGTGTGCGGGAACGTCTTCGCCCTGCGGGAGACGCGCTCGGCCCAGCAGCGGGGGAAACTGGTAAAGAACACGCCGCCGATGGTTTCACTGGTTGACCCCGTTGACCCCGTCGACCTCATATCTGTGGAAATGTTTGTGAACATTGGGTCCTGTTATATTATTTTGTTTCCCATATTATTTCCCTATTTCTCATAAATTTCCCATTTCTTTTACCTGTTGGGAAATAAACAAGTCAACAATATGAGAATTAAGGGAATATTACAGACGAAGTACAGAAATGGGAAACTTTATGAGAAATTAGGAAATAATATGGGAAATTGAATAATATAACGGGACCCAATTTTCTACTGGGTTACATTTACATATACATACATACAGTGCTCTACAAATTAAATATATTATTATTATTATTATTTCCAACCCCAAATTTAGCTTATTTTAGTGTGTCTGCTTCCAGACTAAATAGTTTGGACCCAATCAACTCCTGGCAGTGATGTCTACGTCCCAATAAGCACATCATCGCTCTGCTGCACACTGAGTGATTAGTGGCTGTTTGCTATTTTGTATAAACCACAGGCCTATGAGACCTTTGTTTTCTAAAATGGATCATCAAATATCTGTAGCTCATGAGCTATATCTATAAGTTGTGAGCTATAGCTCATAAGCTATAGATATTAGAAAAATCAATTTTGGCAATCTCCTGCGACTCCACATGCAAATCAGGGAAACCAATAGGGGTCACGACCCCAAGCTTCGGAACCAGTCACCATGCATGAGTGAAATGTCATCAGGCTGAAAGGTTCGGTAGGCAGGATTTAACCTCTATTATTTGATGGTTTGTCATTTGTTAGCTTGTGGTAGTTACAACTTTTGAGCATTCTGGGCCTGCCTCTGTATGGGACAGGGCTTTCAGACGTGGATTAGAATAAGTGTATACAGTGGCCGGTCTACAGAGGGTTGATTTGAAACCTATTACAGACACTTTTCCACAGTTTACCACCGCTGGCCGAGTCTGTGTTTGCCAAATCCGCGCTGACAGAACCAAGCCTGCAGTCGCATGATCGATCCAAACAAACACACCGCGAACCAAAGATACAAATCTAACGTCTGGACGCGGGACTAGTTATCGTCGGGATCTCCTCTTACGCCTCTCTCCCCCTCTCGCCCCTCGCCTAGAGTAAAAGTCGGAATAACAAAAAATGAGCGCGAGGTCGTCTCCCTTCATTTTCCTATGCCACCAATTTCCAGATTTTTCTTATATTCCCTCCGTCATTTTTCCATCCCTCCCTTTCCTCGACCTCCCACGCTCTGCCGTCGTCCCCAGGTGGAGAACGAGTCCAACACCCTCCAGGACGGCTCCCTGATCGACCTGTGCGGCGCCACCCTGCTGTGGCGGACGTCGGCGGGCCTGCGGCGCACGCCCACCCTGAAGCAGCTGGAGTCGCTGCGGCAGGAGCTGAACGCCGCGCGGCCCCAGTGCCCCGTGGGCTTCAACACACTGGCCTTCCCCAGCCTGGCCCAGCGCGAGATCGTGGACAAGAAGCAGCCCTGGGTGTACGTCAACTGCGGCCACGTGCACGGCTACCACAACTGGGGCTACCGCAAGGATAAGACCCCGGCGGCCGGCGGGGTCCCCGGGCTCGGGGGCACGGCGCCCGCCGCCCTCGGGGGCCCCGGGGGCTCCGGGGGCGACCGGGAGTGCCCCATGTGCCGGCGCGTGGGCCCCTACGTGCCCCTGTGGCTGGGCTGCGAGGGGGGGCTGTACCTGGACGCGGGCCCCCCCACGCACGCCTTCTGCCCGTGCGGCCACGTGTGCTCGGAGCGGACGGCGTCGGGCTGGAGCCAGATCCCGCTGCCGCACGGCACGCACGCCTTCCACGCCGCGTGCCCCTTCTGCGGCACCTGGCTGACCGGGGAGCAGGGCCACATCAAACTCATCTTCCAGGGCCCCGTCGACTGAATCCCACCACCTCCCCCCCCCATCCCCACCAAACCCCACCCGACCCCCCCCACCCCCCCCCGGGCCCCGGTTCATAAAGAGAGGGAGGAGGGCGGGGAGGAACGACACAGAGACAAAGAAGACGGCGACGGCGGAGGTGGTGGAGGAGAGAAGGACCGCCAGGAGGGATTATCCAGGCTGGAGGGCTCTGGAGGAGCAGATATAAATACCGGGACAAAGGGACTGTTGTGAGAAGGACTGCTGTAGTAATCGGCCCCCCTGAAAAGAAGACGAAACAAGCATAGCAAAACGACGCCAAGGTTACAATAAAAAGGGAATTCATGACGGAGATGTTGGTTGTACTGGAGAAATATGTAAATAAACTGTGGCTAAATGAAAAAGAACCGTTGTCTGCCTGACGTCTTTTGTTGTCGTTTTTGTTGTTGTTGTTGTCGAGGCGATGCCCGAACAAAGACAGGCTTTCTGCATTCCAGCTGTAGTGTTGGCAGGCGTCTTAAAAGAAAAAAAATTATAAAAAATATATATATATATATTTATTTATACACACATTACAGTATAAATAGGCTCCACCCACATACACTCCAGGGGGGCGTGGCCAGCACACGGCTCACTGTAGCCCCTGAGGAGTGTCTGTGCAGCAGTCTGCAGCGCCGCCACCGCCACGCTATAAATAACTCAAGGTCATCAACCACCCTACCCCCTCAGTGGGAGGGGGGGGGGGAGCAATGGGGGAAGAGGGAGATGTATGGGGGAGAGGCCGTGAAGAGAGAGAAAGGGGGTGGAGAGAGAGATGGAGATGTCTGGGTAGGGATGGAGAATCGAAGGGATGATAACGGAGAAATACCATACCTCTTTCTTCTAAATAGATATATTATCACTTTTCTATTCATCTTTTTTATTTGATATTCTCTAAATTTTTCTATGCCTCCTCTTTCTTGATTTTTTTATTCTCCCTATCATTTTATGAAATATTTTTCTCTATACATTTTTTTCTCAATTTTCCCCCCCTTTACTTTAATTCCTTTTCCGCGATTTTTTATTGCCTCCATTCTTTTTCAGAAGTCGGTTAGGCGGGACTGGAACCCGAGACTCCAAGGCTGAGGGTCAAGGGCTCTTTCCGTTGCATTACCAATGCACACAGCAACAATTGGGTCTGCAGTTATATAATATTACATTAGGACAATAGCACAAATAGGCCTACAAAATTCTTAACATTTCCATACTTACCAACCTGAGTGGACCTTGAACAGCTCCGTCTGTTGCTCCACCAAGACAGTCGAACGATCGGACTTGATGGGACTTGAATCCAGGACCTCCAAACGGATCACCACGAGCTCATTCCACTTCACATAGATGCTGACAAGAGGTCGGAGGTTCAGAAGAATCAATTGAACATGTTTGTTACAGATTGATACAGTCCATTGGTTCACCGTTTTACTCATGGTCTCGAGCATGGGTTTCAAAAATCAGAGGGACTGGGGATGTGTTTAAGACAAATAATAAATAACAAATGATTAGTCTGATTACATATACATAATAGCATAATTTATGGTGCGTTTTCTTGCACAAATTAGTCAGACATTTTCATTAATTGATGAGGTTTGTGCACGTCGGCGTGTGTTTTCAATGGCATCGAGACCAAACCAGTAAAAAAAACAGCACGAGGGTGTACATCGATATTTTTCCATCATTTTATTATATATATATTTATAATATGTACAGAAAAACAAAACAGTATGATCAAACTCAGCAGTGAGACAGTGCACCAAAGGAAAGTGAAAAAGCCAAACTGAAAAGAGAGCGAGCTACAGAGCAAGAAGAGAGAGAGAGAGAGAGAGAGAGAGAGGTGACAGGACGGCTGTCGTCCGGTCTAGTGCGTGGTATGATAACAAACACCAACATGTTCCTTTGTATTAAATCATCGGACGACAACAACAAACTTGTCATTGACGCAAACGACTCGATAAAAAAAAAAAAGGTAAGACAAATTTTTTTAAGAAAGCCTTAGTGAATATCCATCATAAATCACATTCATAAGTAAATCCAATACCCCCCCCCACTGAAGCGCACTCCTTCGGAAAAGCCTGGGCGTTCACAGCCCCTTCAAAAGGCCCCATTCATTCCAGTTCCTCCCCAGTCTCCCCCTGTATGCTTTGATGGAGCCGACACAAATTTCCCTCGTATTAGTTATTAATATATATATTAAAACCGCAAGAATAGCGAATACTTATTTTTTTAAAGAAAACATTCAAAAATCAGAAAGGGGGACGTACACTCACCAAGGTGTACATGTCTATGCTTTGATTGTGGGCCTCAAGGTGTCCTTGTGTAGTATTCAACCTGTACCCGAGTGACTTGGAGGAATACCGGAGAAACTGTTGCGATAAGCACAGGAATGTTAAACAAACGAAGCCTCCCGATCGCTCCAGCCTGAACCCGAACTACTGAAGGCCTTTTCCTCCACACATTCGAAAAACACAACGTCAGCTCAAGCGGTCCCAGGGGGGCTGTCGGAGGTTTACAAAGAAAAGGATGTCTTTTGAGTCCCATCTCCCCCCCTGTTTGCTCATTATGTACAGCCAAGGAGTGCCAAGGTGGAACGCTTAGCATGGTTAGCCTTACTCGCATAAAATAGACCAAAATGTACAGCCTCTCTTTTTTTCTTTTTTTTTTTTAAGTCTAGGTGCCAAGGCTTCTATCCGGACATACACTTAACTTTAAATAAAGAGGGGTGGAAGCTAGTTTGAGCGAAAAAAAAAACTAAAGAGAAAGACACTCAACACGTTTGCCCTCACTTGACACCTCAAGTCTCCTAGAAGCTGAAGTTGCAATTTGCCGCAGTGGCACAGTACGCAGCACGGTGGACTCTCCAATCCTTCCCCAAGACCTTCTCCAGGTTATTCTAGGGAGGAAGGAGGGAGGGAGGGGAGGGGAGGACAGGTCGATGAATGTCACATAAGGTGCCATTGAGGGAGGTGGGCCGGAGGCATCCCTAGGGGGCGGTAGGGGGGGGGGGGGGGGGAAATCATATCCGGTCTTCAAAAGCCCAGACCAGTCAGTCCCCGGAACCACTTTGCCGCGAATCGAGTCGATCCCGACACACGCACACACGCGCCCGGCTAACTTGAGCCAGGGGGACGTTCACAGAGGGGCCGACGGCTCCCGTTACACCGCTGCTCGGGGGAACGCGCCCTGCCTTCTGGCCTGCCACTGCCCCGTCCACCAGGAGGAGCCGGCGAGCAGCAGCCCGCCTCTGAAGGAGGATACAAAAGCGCCCGAAACAAATAAATAACAATCCCAGTCTGGAGGCCCCCCCCTCCCCCCGAATGCTACTTGTGAAATAGTGTTGTTGGTAACCATACGCGTTGCTATAGCAACACTTCAATCTTTTCCAGTTCTTAAAATAAAGAAGGGGGGGGGGGGGGGGGGGGTGCAGTACATGGGGTGAAGAAGCATACACCTTAACACCACATTCCTTCAAAAAAAATACCATGGAAATGGGGGTGGGGGTTGAAAGCATAGGCTAAGACCGCCTGAGCTGCAGCCAATCAAAAGTCTTGGTTGACCCCGGGGCCACAACACGACCCTTTTATACTTGAGGGGGATTTTAAGAGCCTCAACGCAACACATACAAAACAGGGTATACCAGAACGGGTGGTAGAACAGAATCTGAGAAAAAGGTGGCTGACTGGATGATGGAGAATGATTCCAAAAACACGGAGGCATGCAATGGGCACCTCGCCTAGAAACGCTATACCCTTGGACACACTGTAACCCACGCCAACCCCTCACACACACACACACACACGCCATTCCACTACCTAACTTCATTGGAGAAAAATCAACAAAAAACAAAAGTGAAACTTTGTCCTAAAAAGCCTCATGATTACAGTATAAAGCAATTTTGTACAAGCTTCTTTTTCCTCCATTAAACGCCTTTCCCCCTTCAAAATAAAGATTAAATGAAATATAAAAACATAACAGTAATTAAAAAACAGTTATTTAATAGCCTACTAAGACAAATCACAGAACATTGCCCAATTTGTTTTGTCAGGATAAGTTAAATGTCATGTTCTCATTCCTCCCCCCAGCCCGTTAACCCTTTAAAAACTCGTAATCAGTGATGGTATGCCTGTGTTGACGGTTCATGTTTGCAATATAATGTTATCCACGAATGAGCCAAGAAAGGCATTAGGGTTGACCTCCCCCTAACTCCTAGGCACAGGCAAGATATGTGACCCCTTCCCTTTGCTCGCACACAAACGCAACGCTTTTGACATCACGTCGACCTTTCGCTTTAGAATTAAAAGGGAGAGTAGTCAGGGGTTACGGGTGTCCGGATGGGGCCGACGGCGGACGTGGACGCGTTCAAGTGTGGAGTTGGACATAAAATGTGCAAGTGTTGGTGAATGGCGATAACCACCGAGAAAGGCTCATTTACACAAACTAGCATCTAGGTCACTGCGTGTAGGTCCACTCAATACTTCAGGCTATGAGAGTAAGGCAGTGGGCGAAGGTTGATAAGGAGGGGGGGGGGGATGAATGGTGAACGGTGGAGTGGTGGACTGTTAGGCGAATAGCCCTGAATATCCATGTGACGGCCGGGTAGCCATTTCACCACGCAAACCCCCGAGTTTTAGATCACTGTTTTGCATTTTCAACGTCCATGGTCGGTGACTCAAGATTCGTGTGTGTGTGTGTGTGTGTGTGTGTGTGTGTGTGTGTGTGTGTGTGTGTGTGTGTGTGTGTGTGTGTGTGTGTGTGTGTGTGTGTGTGTGTGTGTGTGTGTGTGTGTGTGTGTGTGTGTTCTCCAGAGGATCAAGCCGTAAGGACTACCGATTTGAACAAATTGGGTCACTTGATCAAGTTGTTCCATACATACCACCCCCACCCACCAATCCCAACCCCCCCCCCCCCCCCACCCACCCCGTACTGTGTAGGTTTCCGTGGGGGCGTGTACTAACCTTCTGTGTGTCGCTCACTACATCAGAAACATTTTCCGCCCTCCACATATCTAATGGTGAAAAAACTAAGTTGAACTCCAGTCACACCACCCCCCACCCCCCCCCCCCCCCCCCCCTTCACCCTTGGGTGACCAGAGCCCAACCTTCTGAAGGTCCGGTTGTATCTGTCGCCAAGCTGCCCCCCCCCCACCCGCATCCAGTCCTCGTCCAAAAGTCTGCCCGTGTCATCGGCGGTCCCGGGAGACCCCCGTTCTAACGGGGGGGGGGGGGGGGATGAGGATGACAGAAGATGAGGAGCCATGAGGCGAAACCGAAAGCCACAGCGGTGGCAGTGTGTGGTGGGACAGGGGACGGGGGGACTGAGTGCGGTTGGGGATAGGGGGGGGTGGTGTGGTGGGGGGGGGGAATTGTAAAAGAAGTGGGCGTGTTTGAACGGTGTTGAGGTGGGGTTATTCGATGGGCGTGTGGGTAGGGGGGGGGGGGGGTGATGTTTCAAGTCGTGGCCGGGCAGGGGGGGGTCCCACTTAGCAGCAGCCGCCGCCGGACTGCCGCACGGGGGTGCTGTCGATCTTCAGGTTGGGCTTGTCCCCGCCCGCCGTAGCCCCGGGGCCCATGCGCTTCTTGATCTCCGCCGCCATGGTCATGAAGGCCTGCTCCACGTTGGTGGCGTTCTTGGCGCTGGTCTCCAGGAAGGGGATGGCCAGGGAGTCGGCGAACTCCTGGGGGGGGGGGGGGGGGGAGACACGGAGTTAAAGTTGACACATACCACCGGGTGTGAGTGGGATCAGCCGATACAAGCAGTTTTGAAAACGGGCCTCTTCTGACATCACAGATGGACACGCCCACCTGTGATGGGCGTGGCCACAGGCGGACAAGCCCACCTGTGACCAACGAGTGATTCCATCACTCGTTGGTGATGGAATAATGCAGGCCAAAATAAAACAAGCTGCTTTTACCTACAATACCGAGAATGAGCTTTGTTACCTTAGCTTCGTTACACGAGAGGCAAGGCCATATACCACACAATCATCCATTTCAATAGGAGTTCATGAAATCGAAAGAAACATAAGGAAAAGAGATGGACCCACCTCTGTTCCTCTACTCGGGTCCCTCATAAGTCTAGATGTGTAATCCTCAACATGAGCCCATTGTGGATCTCACTGGGCATGCTTGTTACAGACCAGTGGTCAGCAACCTTTTCAACATGCAGTGCCAGTTTGACATTTTTCTCGTTAATGAGTGTACCTTAAGCAACAATATATTAAATCTTAAGTTGAATTATGACACAGCGAACAAAAACATTTCCAGAAGCCCTGGAATTGTATTATTTCCATATGGTCCACAATCATGCATTAACATTTTTAATGTGTTTTTTTGTTGTTATATTTGCAACATGGGCATACAAATTATAATTACATGTGTCCAATCTTAAAACACCACTTTCAGAAACTCATCCAAAAACATATTTGCACTGTGAGAAATGTTAAAAACAAGAATATATGAGAATGTTGGAACCATCCACATCAATATCTTTAAGACTTGTAAAGCTTTGCAAAACCATGTGAAGCCGATCTTCAAATCTTTTTTTTTTCTTTTTCAAATGTGCCAATGATTATGCTACCGCGTGCCAGTGGTGCCACGCGTGCCTAGGGTTGCCGACCCCTGTCACAGACGGATGCTCTGCTGTACCTTGGCCGTTGTGTAGTCCACCACCTTCTTGGTGGTCAGGTCACACTTGTTCCCCACCAGCAGCTTGTTGACGTTCTCGCTGGCGTAGCGGTCGATCTCCTGGAGCCACTGCTTCACGTTGTTGTACGACTCCTGCTCGGGCCGGAGAGGAGACGATCAGCGGGGAGGAAGGAGGGGGAATAACACGATTGCAAACGTATTGGAAATTTGATTGCTTAAATCGTTAATCGCTTAAGTAGGGGTTCAGGGAGGAGGACATAAGGGCTGAACGAGTCATCAAATTGAAACCGACATCGCGATTTAATAGAATGCGATTTGAAAATCACAAAGTGTGCGATAAAAAAACAACTTTGTGATTTGTTACTGTTACTGACTGGGGAGCAGTAAGATTTGTATTTATTTTTCTTTAACAATTCAATAGTTGAATAAAGATGTTATATCAAATCATGCATCATTTCATCAACACATTGGCCTGGCCTAAAGGAAAGAGCAGTTCATATGTTGACTGCTTCCAATGTTGTGTTGGTCATACTATAGAATGATTTATTGCTTGTTTAGTGAATGATACAGAACTTAAGGTACTTTAAAGAGAAAAATCAAACGCTAAATCGCAATTGCAATATTGGGCGAAATAATCGCGATTCGATTATTTCGACCAATCGCTCAGCCCCAGAGGGCGTGACATCACACCTGATCCGTGACGTCGTAAACGACGATGATGCCGTGGGCGCCGCGGTAGTAGCTGGACGTGATGGTGCGGAACCTCTCCTGGCCAGCCGTGTCCCACTGGGGGGGGGGGGGGGGGGGGGGGGGGGGCATCGGTTAGCAACAGCACATTGTGTTCATTTGCTACAAAAGGGTGAACGTAAGCTACGAGAATGACGGATGCACAATTCATTGATGGTAATGAATAGGTCATTAAGGGCTACCAAGAAACAACAACAGCACATTTGGTCGATTTGCTACGAGTTCAACGTAAACTAAGAGAGTGTGAACGTTAACAATTCATTGACGCTAAAGAATAGGTCATGAAGGGTGACCTTTACACAGAAATGCAGGGAAAGACAAGTTGGGGTAACTTCATAAACTTCTAAGCGTCTTTTGGCATCCCTATAATATTCTGTGTGTGCATGCGTGTGCATGTGTTTGTGTTTGTGTGTCCGTGCTCACAATCTGCAGCTTGATGGTCTTGCCGTCAAGCTCAATGGTGCGGATCTTAAAGTCCACTCCGATGGTGCTAATGTAGCTCTCTGTGTAGGTGTCATCCTGAGCAGAGAAACAGGGGAAACAGACACAGTCAGCTACAACTCAAACAAGAGGAAGAGGTCGAAGGAAGAAAAACACAAAAGGGAAATGCTGTACTATATTTAAAAAATATGTTTTTGGAGTAAATTTCACTTGGTAACATTTGTCAAACGTTACATCTATAGCAATGGCTGCTTTGCATCACTATGTTCCAAAAATCGGAATTCAAGAATTTCACATTTTGAATGTTGTTGATTAGTTGGTCTAAGATTAAACATTTAAATGAAGGCAACTGTACCGCCATATTCCTTTATAACAAGTTAACCCACTGTTTCAGCACGAAACAGTGGGTCAACTGTAACGAACACTTTGTTGTTTTTAGAAAAGATCTTGTAGGAAAGGAGGGGGGGGCGGGCGTTTTATCCCCATGGTTACGACCCAAAGCAACTTTGGGTACTATTTTGTACCCTACTGTTGTTGTGTATCAGCGTTATAATGAGCCATGTTGTACATGAAATGTGCCACACAACATGGCGTTATTTTATAAGTGTCAAAGAAGCTTGTTTAATGTTGATTTCAGTAGCAGTATTGCAATTGCATGGATTACTATGTTGAAGATCATACAACACATTACCAAATAAAAAAACAACAACTATAGGATCGAACTTGGGTTCACTGTCCCATTAAGATAAAAACGTTGACAATGTCACACAACACAGTATCTTGTCAGTCTTTAAAACCATAACATGTTGAGGTGCGTGTGGGGAGAATACTTACAGCGAAACGGAGGAGAAGGCAGGACTTCCCCACTCCAGAGTCTCCAATGAGCAGGAGCTTGAAGAGGTAGTCACTGAAATAAAACCCTGCAAGTCAGACCACGGACCAGGCATTTCCTACTTTAGGGACACAACGATGAAGAGGTGCTTTACACTATGGACCCATCCACGCCGAGTTTGGGCCCTCTGCACCCCTCAAAACATAAACAAGATCACGTGGGCGTTTCTTTCACAACACGGTACAAACAACAGGTGGTCATACTTGGCCAATCTCACTAGAAAGCCCAATATTAGCCTTCACCTCTAGGAAACCGATATTGGATCACACACACACACACACACACACACACACACACACACACACACACACACACACACACACACACACACACACACACACACACACACACACACACACACACACACACACACACACACACACACAGGCTGCAGCCTATTGTGCAATATCACATTCCCTGAACTGCGCATGTCCCGTGCTTGTTGTTATGTGAATGAATGTTAAATCCTTGCGGGCTGGGCCTAAATAGTCACGCTTCAATAAACAGTTACGTGTCCGTTTGTACACAAGACCCATCGAGTTGCGTACACGACGCTGATAAGTGCTGTCAAAAGATGTCGTCGACGAACCGGACTCAAAGTACAAAGAATATCCCTGATAGCCAGCGGTTCGCGATAGCGTAAAACGACCTGACATCACAACAAGCAACTTAAAACAGCTCGGCGTTTAGCCTCCTCTACCGGCGGCTCTGCGCTAGCTGTGGCGGTGTGACGTTTCACCGAACAATGTCTCCGGTCGCCACGACGTATTAAAACGGGATCCGGTGACCATCGCATGTCCTCTCCTTACATATGTAACCGAAACATATTCTAACACTGTCAGATAACACAAAGACACACACATTCAACCGCACAGAACCACGTTGACAATCGACTTTGCGCAGTACATCGGGAACGAATTCGTTTAAAATTCACGTCATGTAGCGGTGTTTTACGCGAACGGGCCGGGGAGGTAGGGCAGCGTAGTGGGACGGGACGACGTTCTGATCAAACCCTCACCAGACGAGGATCCCGTCCGCGCCCTGTTTCCTCACCGAACCAGTTAAAAAAAAACATAGACATATCGACGATAAAATACAGGAAAACTCCGAATAAACGCTACGACGTACCACAACGTCGTACCACAGCCTTGTAACACAGTATCCCCAAAAATAAGGACGCGGGTATACACCCCAATAGCGAAAAATAATGTACGGGTACTCACTATTCTGGGTTCATGATTCAGACTGGATGTTTTTTGTGTCTACGGTTCTCTGCTTCACAATCCGGCCGAACGATGACTTGTAGCTCTGGATACCGAGGTGCTTTACAACGGAGGTTTATCTCTCTAGCTCCACTGATAAAGGGGGTAACCGTGTAATCGAGATGATTTCACATAAAAAAACGACCAGACGTTTATCGTTGTTTTTCTCGGGCAGCGTTGGGGTTTTATTTTCCTCCCTTTTCTTTCTTCGGTGTTGTCCGTCCCTGGCTAAAAGTACAAGATGGCTGCGCAGGTGCGGCAGTGACATCAGATGACGTGGCGCCACGGACGAATCTAGAAGCACGCGCCTGTGTCGGGTCTTGTAGTCCACTAGGAGGGTCAGACGAGTAAAGAAGCCGTGTAGGAGGCAACAGTGTAGTCTTTATTATTGTTTATAGGTACAAAGCAGATTTTAAGACGTAATATATACTTTTTTCTCGCTTTCTTAATTTATCAATCATTAAGTGGGGTTCTACGTCTCTACATTTTCAGTATTGGAAAGAGAGACATTATATATTTATAACCATGATTGCAATTACCATTTTATTTATTTTTTATTTGACCTTTATTTAACCAGGAAAGTCCCATTGAGATTAAAAACCTCTTTTTCGAGGGAGTCCTGGCCAAGAGGCAGCAACAAATAACATATATACACTCACAATATTACACTCACAACATATAGACAGAAATTAAAATGATAAAAAACAGTTACAAGTAAATTAAAATTCATAAAAAACATCTACAAGTAAAAGAAGTGGTCTGAAATGCTCTCATCGTAGATTTAAAAGCGTTCAAAGAAATCATTTCGGTTAATTTAAAATCTTTTTGCAGCCAGTTCCATGTGGTGGGAGCAGAGTGGACGAATGCCCTTTTTCCTGATTCAGTGCGGGCAAATGGAACTAACAGAAGCATCTGATTGTTTGAGCGCAGACTGTAAGAACCAATACTTTTCTGTGTTATTAAATTACAAATATATGATGGCAGTAGCCCAAGCATGGCCTTATAAATAAAAGTGCACCAATGTCCCAGCCTCCTGGTGGACAAAGAGGGCCAACCCACTCGAGAATACAATTCACAGTGATGGGTCAGGGCTCTACAGTTAGTGATAAACCTCAGAGAAGCATGGTAAACAGCATCAATCTTACATAGACATTTAGCTGAGGCATTCATATAAATCAAATCTCCATAATCTAAACTGGATAAAAACGTTGCAGTGACAAGCCGCTTTTTCACCTCAAAAGAGAAACAAAATTTGTGCCTGAAGAAGAAGCCCAATTTAAGTTTCAATTTCTTAACAAGATTGTCAATGTGGGGTTTGAAGGAAAGGGAATCATCAATCAAGACACCAAGATATTTATAGATATGAACCACCTCTATGACATTTCCCTCAAGAGTGGACACTGTGGGGACAGTTTGAGGTACTTTCTTAGAGTTTGAAAACAACATTTGTTTAGTTTTTTCAGTGTTGAGGACTAATTTTAGTTGCAGGAGTGTGTGCTGGACTACATCAAAAGCTTTCTGCAGAGATTCAACAGCTCTAGCAGGAGTTGATCCAAAACAGTAAATAATTGTGTCATCTGCATAAAAATGCATGTTAGCATCTGACACGTTTTTTCCCAAATCATTAATGTACATAATGAACAAGAGGGGTCCTAATATTGAACCCTGTGGCACGCCCTTGTGGACACTCACAAATTCAGAACACAGACCATCATATTTAATACACTGAGTCCTGTCACTCAAATAATCTGTGAACCAGGAAACTACATGATTTGACAAACCCAAGCAAAAAAGCCTAAAACAGCATGGTCCACAGTGTCAAAAGCCTTTGACAGATCAATAAAAAGTGAAGCACAGTGCTGCTTCTTATCAAAAGCAACTAATATATCATTGATCACTTTTGTAGCTGCAGTGATGGTACTGTGTTTTTTCCTGAAGCCTGATTGCATCTTTGAGAGAAGATCATTAAATGTTAGAAACTCTTTTAACTGATCACACACAAGAGATTCAAGAATTTTTGACAAGGCACACAGATTTGATATTGGCCTGTAGTTGGTTAAAGCTGCTGGATCTCCTCCTTTTAATAAGGGAGTAACAAAAGCTGACTTCCAAACAGATGGAATTTTTTTGTTTTCAATTGAGAGATTAAAAAGGATTGTAAGAGGCTGTGCTACAAAATCAGCTGCTATTTTTAAAAAGTAGGGCTCTATTGAATCAGGTCCAGGGGATTTTCTGCTATCCAACGTTTTGAGGGCTTGATGCACTTGCTGCACAGTAAAAGGTAAGAAATTAAAGGGTTCTCCTGAAAACCGTGGAGCTTCTGTGCAGGGAAACACAGGGGCAGCTCCCGTAGAATCAAACAAAGAACCAGATAATACGAAATGATTGTTAAAACAATTTAGAACCTCAGTTATATCATAGACTGGGACCGAGTCTTTTAGAACAAATATCGGAAGAGCCGGAGGACTTTTACTTACAGATATAGATTTAATTACTTTCCAAAATTTCTGTGGATTATTAAGGTTCTCAGTTGTGACAGATAAATAATATTCAGATTTAGCCTTTTTAATAAGAGTAGTGCATTTGTTCCATAGTTGCCTGAAAATAGACCAGTCAGAGGCAAAATCACTTTTTCTGGCTTTGGCCCATGCCACATTACGTCGATGGATGGTTTCTGACAACTCTGGGGAGAACCACGGATTATCTCGTCCCTTACCCCTGAATTTCCCGATGGGGGCATGTTTATTTACAATTTTCACAAAGTGTTCCTTAAAGAATGTCCAAGCTAACTCCACGTCCGGCAAAAGACCTATGTGTCCCCAATTTACCAAAGACAAATCATGATGAAAAGCCTGTTCATTAAACATTTTTAAATTCCTCTTGAAAATAATACGTGGTTTACGTTTGGGGATCTTTGTGTCCCTGCAGGTAGCAACAACACAATGATCACTCAAATCATTGCAGAAAACTCCCAAGGATAAGAATTTATGAGGAACATTTGTGAGAATTAGATCAATCAAAGTGGACTTTTCAGATTTTTTAAGATTTGGCCTTGTTGGTAGGTTGACCAGCTGGATAAGATTAATAGAGTCACAGAAAGATTTAAATTCATCCGAATCTGCATTTAGCCAGTCCCAATTCAGATCTCCAGCCATTAAAAGCTCATTATAATTTAATTTGGACAAAAGATGCTGCAATGACGATAATGCCTCCTTTGTGGCCGATGGAGGCCCTAGCACCCGACAACAGTCATAGAGAGGGACTTTGCTATTTCCACCTTCAATGCCAAAAATTCGAATTGCTTAGAGATAGACTCAGACAGAACAATTGAAGCATCAAATCTTGATTTAACGAAAATGGCTACACCACCGCCTTTGTTGGGCCTATCACTACGAAAAACATTGTATCCGAGTATGCTAATGTCTTCATTTGCAATAAATTTTGTCAGCCAAGTTTCTGAGATGACCACAATGTCTGCATCTGTTGATCTAACCCAAATTCTGACCATGTCCATCTTTGATACTAAGCTGCGCACCATGATAGTGTCATGCATAAAGACATGGCATTATGCATGACAATACTACAGTTCTGTTGCTGTAGCTTCATAATAGGCATGACTGAAAGTCAAAGAACAATATAACAAGAGCAGCCCCTACCCAAAGTTTGGTGGCTGGCGCCACATATGCTGGCCATTGTGAGCATTGCAGTTTACAAGGCGAAGAGGAGCAGTTGTGTAAATGACTGGACATACAGATCATCACAATGATTGAGGCAGCAATTAGTTTGCCCTTGGAGTTCACATTTGTTCCTGCTCATTTGTTTTTCTCTCTCTCTCTCTCTCTCTCTCTCTCTCTCTCTCTCTCTCTCTCTCTCTCTCTCTCTCTCTCTCTCTCTCTCTCTCTCTCTCTCTCTCTCTCTCTCTCTCTCTCTCAGCTCTTGCGGTTGCCCTCTCCTGCTAACCCAATGCTGTTTGACATTAGGTATCCATCCTCTACTTCCTCCTCTTCGTTCCTCTGTGCCTGAGTAAGAGAGGGTGCGTGCGTGTAAAGGTTCCTAGCGGGCCCTTCCTCCGGTTCCTCCCCGTCCTCCTCCCCGTGGCAGGCAGCAGCGCTGCCGGCGCTGGCGGCCTCCAGGTACTGGTTGATGTAGTGGCTCTCCACAGAGGGCTCCAGAGGGGGCAGCAGAGAGAGCATCTCCTTCAGCCTGGAGCCCAGCTCCGCGAACCCCGGTCGCTGGGCCGGGTCGGGGTGCCAGCAGGTCCGCATCTCCTCGTAGCTGGATTGGGGGGGGGCATGGGTGGGATTATGGAGCCAGACAGACAGGGAGACAGAGATAGACAGACGGATAGACAGACAAATGAACAGAGAGACAGGGATAGATAGATAGACAGATAGACAGACAGACAGACAGACGGACAGATGTACAGACAAATG
>NC_044064.1:7052722-7140222 GCF_902167405.1 Gadus morhua
TTGAGGCAATGAAACAAATTATAATCAGAGGAAGAATAATCTTCAGGTTTTTTTCACCAAACTTCTGGCTACTCATCATCATATAATTGAGGCATTCAGGGAACATGGAGTTTAGTGGATCAGGTGCATTTTGAGCTGTGAAAGACTCACAACTCGCTGGCTCTGGTGTTGACTGTGGCAGCTCATCCAAAATCCGAAAGGTATTGGTTGGGTTCGATGGCAACAGCTCCATCTCTTGGACAGGTCTGGTAAGGAGAATTGTTCTGTCAATTGAATCTCCCATAGGGCAATAATATGTACTGACCGCGGTTAGGTTTTCATCATTCTTAACATGTGATGATGTCTTCTTTTCGTTGCCAAAGAACATAACTGGAGGCCCGTATCGATATTACTGGTTAAGAATAAATATTTATTGGGTACATAAATTATGCAGTTAAATGGTCTCAATACTGTTCAGGCTGTGAACGATTAAGTTAAGTGCTTATTATCCAACCCGTTCTAGGATGTATATTTAAAGACCTTCAACATCAACCTATTAGCAGCGTTCTATAAAACAAGGCTTGAATAACTATCGTGGAGGGCCATGATTTTTTTTATCCGACCAATCAGATCGCTCTAAATAAAATATACTTTTGAGCCAATCAGATGGTTTGAAAAATATTATTACGTTCGACCAATCTGGTCACTCGAAAAAATGAACAATCAAAATAAATATTGTTTTCGACCAACCAGATCGCTTGAAAAATATAACTTTTTTATAGAAAAATCAGATCCATCAAATAAAATATATTTTTCAACAATTCAGATCACTTGAAAAATATTTATTTTCAACCAATCAGATCTCTCCTACAAGGCATGTATGCCTTCATTTGATGTGGTCTCTGATTCCGAAATCCCCAAAATGAATGGCTTGCTCGTATGCATGGCCGGTGAAACCACACATCAGTGCAGAAGTGTATTTGCATTGATTGAAACCCAATCAATGCAGTCTTCCACTGGTCTCCCTACAATTAGATGTTAGTGTTACGTTGTGTTTTTAACCAATGTGCAAACCACAGCATGCAATCATGTGAATGTTCCAGTTACCTTCGTTTGGTGACAGCATGCCTCATGGCGACCACCACACTGAGGACCACAGCTAGCATCATCAAGCCCCCTAGTACGCCCGTGACGAGCTTCCATTCGAGGGAGAAGGCCTCAGGCCTTCTCGTATGATATTCCTCCAAATGCGTCGTCGAGGGACTTTCAGAGACGTCTGGGGCAACCGTTACCAGGACCTCGACCCTCCCTGGAGGATACAGAGATGTACAAAGCAGACGTAAGAGTGTGAACATGCAGGCCTAGGTCGACTTAGTGCCTTTTAAAGGGCAGATGTATTGACAGTGAATCACGTGCATTCTCAAAAGGACAATATTTGCAAAGCAATCAAAATGTATAAGATTAACCTTGGTTATCAACACCTTTTAAATGAAAGGTGAGACAATTGGTGATATATTTGATCCTGGTCCATGCCTCAAATACTCAAAAGTCTAAAACGCTTCAAAGAATGTGTACAATATGAACTCAAATGGCCCAAAACACAACCCTCTATATGTTAGCAGCAATAATAAGTCAAGGTTGTACTTGATTAAAAAGGCCTGATTGCTGTCTATTCTCAAAGAGGGAAAGAAGTTACAGCAAGAAAAGTCCCAGGCTTACTCACTGGCGTGCACATTCACATTGGCCTCTGAGACATCCCACCCCACCCGCCGCCCGGACAACGCGTTGGCGGCGCTGACCGCCAGGAGGTAGTCATGGAGACCGCTCAGCCCCGTGATGTTGACTTCCGTGCCGTTCAGACCTGCTGAGCTCGGCGAAAAGAGCACTTCCTTCTCGCACGGCACCCAGCCGAGAGGGCCTGCCTCGGGCTCCTTCTGGGAACACGCCACGCTGTACGTCAGCTCGGCCGCGCCCCTCCCCCCCAGGTTAAGGGGTGGCCCCCACTGGACGCTCCCCAGGGCGTCACTGTGACGATGGAACATCACATTCACAGGGGCCGAGGGAGGCTCTAGGTTACAGAAGGTAAAGAAATGATCAACGTAAAAAATAAATCATAGTAGTTATAATGTCAAAGAAAATTCTTATTTAATAAATAAATAATAATTGTAGTCTATCTATTTATCCGTCTCCATCTCTTGTTTCAAGTTTGTTGCGCTTAAAAGCAGTTGCTTTGCCTGTTTTGTTTTATGCACTTTAATTGATTTGTGCACATTCTGGGTGTGTGTCTTCATTGTTAAATGCACTTCCGGTAAGTCGCTTACACTTCTGCAGAAGAATAAGAGCCAATAATAACGTGCAGTCTATCATCGTCAATTCGTCATCATAATCGCCTTTTATAACAATATCATATATTCTCCCTAAATCACAACGGGAAACCAAAGCTCCCCATTATGATTAGAAACATGTTATGATAGCCGGACTCAACCTCATGATGAAACACATGTTGTTGTGTTTCAGTGGAAAACATCCAAAGTCTGTCATACTGTCATTGTTGTCCTTCTCAAATAAAAATAAGTATCCATGTATAACTCCACTATGTCAGTAGGTATCATATTGTCTGGATGACATTCTGTTCCTATGTGGCTCCACATGCAAAATGAAAAGAGCCAGTGATCAAAGTCTTCCGTACGTGTGCAGCCCTGTTCGAGGGCGTCGTTGGGCAGGCGGTCGTACCCCTCCAGACAGTCACATTCCACCGCTCCCTCCTGTTCTGTGCCGCTGTTGGGTGGACACGGTCTGCATCCTGCGGTCTCATTGACTGGTTGGTAGTGGCCCGTCCTGCAAGCTGATACGAAGTGTAGACAGAATGAATTAGGAACGTGATTACTCTAGTAAAGGATCGTGTTATTAAGGTACTATTAGAAATTTGTTATTATTAAGCATGTTGTTCAATAATGAAGCATCACATATGAAGTAGAGAATATCATCACTGTGTCACAATATCATCACTATGGTCGACCTAAATATAGAAGTGTTGAATCACAAGCAATGAATATCAAAAAATATATAAAAGTTATAAGGATGAACAAGAACTTAAGATACATACAGCTTTACATCAAGTACTGATCGCATTACTTAAACTAATTGAATAGTTTCGCAAAACATTCTCATTGCCAGCCATAGTTTCCCCATGCATAGTCCTACCTGTACAAGTATCGGCCGCTTTCTCGTGGCCGGGGACGCACACACACTCCCCGGTCACCTCTCTCCAAATGCCATCTTCATCGCAATGCGCCTTGGGGGACAACGACCGCGCCCCGTCGACGCAGGAGCCCTCCTGGGGGTCCTCCGACCCGGCCTCAGCCCCCGCAAACCTGGCTAGGCCGGCTACGAAGCCGGGGCACCTCCGGTAGTACAGCCTCACAGACACGATGAAGACACACGACCCCGAGTAGGAGAGGCCGAGGTGGAAGCCCCCCGCTGCGACGGAGCCCAAGTTAAGACTCCGATTCTGGCTGATGAAGCTTTCTATGTGGCTAGGGCTCACCGATCCAGGGAAGGGACGGGTGGCTGTGAGGGAGAGAACGCCTTGGGTTCCTCTGGAGAACTTGGTTGTTTTTTTCTGGAACAGGTGAACGTCGAGTGTCTTCACCTGATTGGCCGATTCATGCAGGGCGAATTCGATATCCAATAGCAGTTGATGGGGGTCGGGGCATTCGATCCAAGGGCTCAGCAGAGTCCTGCGCTTGTCGTCGGATCGGCAGCCTTGGAGAGAGTCTCTGTTGGATTTCAGCCTGTATGTTGACCACTGTTGTGGGCAAAATAAATTAAATAGACGTTAAAGATGTTGTTAAAGGCACCCAGTGCAACTTTATGTAAACATTCAATGAAAAATAAACATTCAATTTCTAGTCTTTTTTACACGTAGTAAGTATCAATAACTCCATACCATTACATATAGACATTCAAGGAGCAAAGATGAGACGTCGCTGTGTGGTGAGAACTGATAGAAAATCGTAAACAACAACAATCGCCGGTGGGGAGAAGCCATTTTTCCATTGACTGGAAGCCTGCTTTATTTATTGTAGGTTACAAAAAATAAAGAAAATGGCTGCATTGTTGTTGTTATCGATTTTCTATCAGTTCTCACCACACAACAACGTCTCATCTTTGCTGCTTGAATGTCGGTATGTAATGGTATGGAGTTATTGAAACTTACTACGTGTAAAAAAGACTAGAAATTGAATGTTTATTTTTAAGCCTAGAAAGTTGCACTGGGTGCCTTTAAAATAAAGTCTGTGGGACTTTGGAAATTATACACAAATGTGCAAGTGTAGGCATAAAGGGCAATATTCTAGGAATACCCATATGAATGAGTCGATTTCAACACTTTGCTCAGGATAAATTGCATACACTACGTACGAGGCATAGGTGTGGAATACTAAGACATATTCACTCACTTCATTGGCTGGTTCGGCGATCCATTTGTTTAGCTGGACCAAATTAAAAAGCTCCACTAAAAGGGAAAGCAGTCATTGTGTTACTTGTTGTAGCGACACATTTGAAAACGACTGATACTGATATACTATATTGTACAATTAATATGTTTTTTTTTCATCAATGTCAATCTTTGTTATGCATATATATATGTGTGTGTTAGGCATTGTTATTCATGCGCATTGAGCTCCTCCTAGGACCCTATGGTCGATGTTAAAAAAAAAAAATTCAACAAGACATTTATATTCGACATATACGATTTGAAGCAATGTAATGGGATGAGGTCAGAGAAGATGATTAGCACATTAACAAAAACATATAAATTCATAGCATCAAACGGCAGAGCTTAGGCCAGAAGCCTTTCCACTGTTTCCCAGTGGTCGTGCATTCAGGTCCTCCTCAGTGTTAACGACACTTGGTCGTTACGTGAAATGATGGGGTGGAAATCCTGAAGACAAAAGGTCATTATTGAATGAGGAGACGCACATGAGAGGCGCACTGAGACGCGCAGACTCACCTTCCTCCGGGGGCGCATTCGCACTGCAGCCGAGAAATAACATCCACATCCAAATTAGCTCCATGGTATGAAAAATCAACTTAGAAAATAAGTGGATTCAAAAGGCTAAGTTTGCTTGAATTTGATACCAAATAGCCTAAAAATGTACAAGATCTAGCGTGAGCCAATCTGATTCTAATCTTTATATTTTTTAATATTCTGTAGCCTTTTAAATAATTATACTACCTCTAGGTTACGTTTCAATGAAACAAATGAGCTAACTAATGAGTAACTTTGATCGCACTTTGAAAGCCACGCCCACGTGCTGTTATGAAATATTGTTGTCACAACTTCAACAAGGCTTTAGTTTTTCAGTTGTCTGTTTCCTGTTTTGCCAAACTAACTCCTGTCATTTCAGACTCTGCCACTCCTTTCTGCTCTGCATTACCTGCTTTTTTCATTCACCTGGCCTGCCACACCCCCATATAGTATATAGGACTACCGGTCCATTCCCCTCAGTACTTTGCTAGATTGTCTAGTGTGTTACCTAGCTCTCCCGCGTCTTCTGATTCTGATTCTGATTCTGATTCTGCCTGCTCGTGTATCGACCTGCCTTTTTGGACTTTGGACCTTCCTTTTTGCCTGCTCCTACTGGATTGACCTGCCTACTGGATTGACCTTCCTGTTTGGACTTTGGACCTCCCCTTTTGCCTGCTCCTGGATTTGTTTGGTACACGGATTGACTACTTGGTTTGACCTCTGCTTGGAATAAACACTGTTTCTTCACCTGAGGGGTGTTCCACGAACGGAGGTTTAACAAACACTGAGTTAACGCTGAACTCTAGGTTGATTGACCCTGTGCCGACCAACCCAGAGTTTTCGGTTCCACAGCAGCGGTTATGCATTAGTTCAATCAACTCGGGGTTGGTTAACACAGGGTTGTGCGCGTCCACGCCAAACTTAAAAAGACGTGATGTATGGATCATGGAAACCCTGATCGATATGGCGAAACGGGCCGCTTATTTCAATGAAATGGAACTCCAGGTTCTCCTGGAGAGCTATGACGAGAGAAGGACATTATCGCAAGAAAAGCGAACGCTAAAACCTCTGGAACCCGGAGAACCAAAGCCTGGCAGCGGATCGCTGACCGCGTAAATGCGTTAGTTACACGTCAAAAGCATGATCCTTAATATTTGAGCCATGAATATATAAATATCCCAGTTAAGCATTCTTAAAGATCCTACCACATAACCCCTTTCTTCTAAAACAATATGTAGCCTACTCCGATTGCTTCCAAGCGGTCAGAGGATATATAAGTATAAAGTATAAAAAACATACAAACTGGTAAGCTTTTCCCACCATCGTATTGGTATAAATTTAAATAAGCCATTTTTTTAAGCCAATCGTGAAAAGGCCGGTACCTGGAGGTAGGCCTACCTACCACCTCAGGGCCATACCCCACACTGGTTGAATGTAGGTTTTTGTGTTTTCTTGTAGGCCTGTTTTAGATTTTTTTTGCCTTCGAAGTAACACATGCAAACCGTGTGCTTGCCACAGCGCATACTATTCCAAATGTTTCTTTTTTTGGTAACTGGGTAGAAAACCTAAAAGTGACAATTCATCAACTTCACAGATCAAGATGGATCAGTGCTTGTAATGAAGCCGCCGGCTACGATCGAACATTCTCCAGTGGATGCAAGTCCGTTAGGACTATTTTATACTTTATGATGTAAATGCCTCTCGGCATAGGACTCAGACAATATTGCTCTTTGTATGATAGGAGGCCGATACAAATCTTGGATGGGTCATCTGAAACGACTGTGATGTGCTCAGCATCTCCAGCATTATAGCATAAAACTACCATTTGAAAAAAACGGAGGGCTACGCAAATAGTCTGGAGTGAACTGAGGCCAGGTCCTCGATTGGTAGTGTTGGCTATGTAAGGCTATTTAAATATATGAAAGATTTGCGCGAGAATCTATATCTCTCCACTCCAGCAAAAAGTCATCCAATATGCCAAGATGTCGAGCCGTGGTCTTATCAATCGCTCCCGGTGGATTGCACGTATAATTTGCGCTCTGATATCAGCAGTTCTCTCATCAAAAGGGCATGCCATTGTGAACACATGAAATCTGCGGTGAACGCCGGTTGAAATACCCAAAACCGGGTTATGTTTCAAACTTAACCTGCGCAAAACCTGGTCCGACCAGGTTTGATTCAGAGCATATGTTGCTATAGCAACTAACATACCGTGATCCTTTTGGAACGGAAAACCTAGGGTTACCGAAAACCCTGGGTTAACTTACCCGGTTATGTGATAAAACCGGCTTTGTGGAACACCCCACTGAACTATTTCTCTTGTTGTGCTATTGGGTTCTCGTCTGCCATTTTGTGAAGCCTGACAAGTGTAGGCCTACCTCAAGCCATAATGCCAAAGTGCATTTTATTTTCTGGAACATACCAAGAAAGAAAATATAGCAGAATCCAGGAAAACCATTGTAAAATGATCACTGATCAACAACTATCAATAGTGTTACAACTTGATAAAATAATATGCAATGCCGACTTTAATCATTGGCTAATCAAAATATATATATTTAAGATATAGGCGTCCCCCATATAGACCTTTAAATAAAGAAAGGAGATTTTTAAGTGAGAGAAATACAAGATAATATTGTACGTGGTTCTCAATTGAAAGTACTGCTTTATTTATTTATCTGCTTGTTGACTGACTCAGGAGTGCGATTGCAAACTCATCAAGTTCTCCAATTGGTCAGTACTTCTCACTTCTTCTTTCTAAATAAAAATACCTAAAATGTCTATTTGTGCTTTTCCTCCTTGATTTGCAATGATCAATCTCAACTCTTACAAATGTGTATTTCTTGAGGTTCCCAATTAGCTTCTAACAAATTCAACCATAATATTGATATTTTTACATCACATCAGAGGGGTGTTCCACGAACGGAGGTTTAACAAACACTGAGTTAACGCTGAACTCTAGGTTGATTGACCCTGTGCCGACCAACCCAGAGTTTTCGGTTCCACAGCAGCGGTTATGCATTAGTTCAATCAACTCGGGGTTGGTTAACACAGGGTTGTGCGCGTCCACGCCAAACTTAAAAAGACGTGATGTATGGATCATGGAAACCCTGATCGATATGGCGAAACGGGCCGCTTATTTCAATGAAATGGAACTCCAGGTTCTCCTGGAGAGCTATGACGAGGAGAAGGACATTATCGCAAGAAAAGGGAACGCTAAAACCTCTGGAACCCGGAGAACCAAAGCCTGGCAGCGGATCGCTGACCGCGTAAATGCGTTAGTTACACGTCAAAAGCATGATCCTTAATATTTGAGCCATGATCAAATATCCCAGTTAAGCATTCTTAAAGATCCTACCACATAACCCCTTTCTTCTAAAACAATATGTAGCCTACTCCGATTGCTTCCAAGCGGTCAGAGGATCACGTATAAAAATGAAGTATAAAAAACATACAAACTGGTAAGCTTTTCCCACCATCGTATTGGTATAAATTAAAATAAGCCCTTTTTTTAAGCCAATCGTTAAAAGGCCGACAGTCGGCAGACTGGATCTGGCCCTCAAATTGTCTTGACCCTGGTGGAGGAGCTGTTAATAAACATAAATTCAGGGCGCCCTGGCATGGAGGGGGTACCTGGAGGTACCTACCACCTCAGAGAATCATGGGCCATACCCCACACTGGTTGAATGTAGGTTTTTGTGTTTTCTTGTATTTTAGATTTTTTTTGCCTTCGAAGTAACACATGCAAACCGTGGGCTTGCCACAGCGCATACTATTCCAAATGTTTCTTTTTTTGGTAACTGGGTAGAAAACCTAAAAGTGACAATTCATCAACTTCACAGATCAAGATGGATCAGTGCTTGTAATGAAGCCGCCGGCTACGATCGAACATTCTCCAGTGGATGCAAGTCCGTTAGGACTATTTTATACTTTATGTTTTAAATGCGTCTCGGCATAGTACTCAGACAATATTTCTCTTTGTATGATAGGAGTCCGATACAAATCTTGGATGGGTCATCTGAAACGACTGTGATGTGCTCAGCATCTCCAGCATTATAGCCTAGATAAAACTACCATTTGAAAAAAACGGAGGGCTACGCAAATAGTCTGGAGTGAACTGAGGCCAGTTCCTCGATTGGTAGTGTTGGCTATGTAAGGCTATTTAAATATATTAAAGATTTGCGCGAGAATCTATATCTCTCCACTCCAGCAAAAAGTCATCCAATATGCCAAGATGTCGAGCCGTGGTCTTATCAATCGCTCCCGGTGGATTGCACGTATAATTTGCGCTCTGATATCAGCAGTTCTCTCATCAAAAGGGCATGCCATTGTGAACACATGAAATCTGCGGTGAACGCCGGTTGAAATACCCAAAACCGGGTTATGTTTCAAACTTAACCTGCGCAAAACCTGGTCCGACCAGGTTTGATTCAGAGCATATGTTGCTATAGCAACTAACATACCGTGATCCTTTTGGAACGGAAAACCTAGGGTTACAGCAAACCCTGGGTTAACTTACCCGGTTATGTGATAAAACCGGCTTTGTGGAACACCCCACAGTTCCATAGTATTTTTTGTTTAGGAAAATAAGGATTTTAGGACTATTAAGTATTCACAATACTTTTTTAGCAGGATTTTATTATACACATTGTGGCTACCGTGGTAGTCGGCGGCTGCGATTCCTGAAACAAACGCTCGAGCACGGTTGCGGTGCAACGGTTTTATTACTGCAGCTCACAAAAGAAAGGGGAAATCATACAGTAACTCAAGTTTCTTCCACACTGGGGCAAAAAGGGTGAGGGGTCTCCGGGTCTCCGGGTCTGGTCCGTCGGTGAGGTCGGCGTGGCTACCGCTCCCGGCTTCTCCCGCGACTGTCTCTCACTCGGCTCCCTCCCGGCACGAGCCACATGGCTGAGGGAGCCCCGAATGAGTGGAGAAGCAGGCTATTTAAGCTGCTTCTCCACCGGTTCCTCAGGTGCTCTTCATCTCCTTAATTGGAAACGGCCGGGTTGCCACAACATGCAATTTAATAACATTAAAACAGACATGTTGAAGTCTTCATTAAGAGCAAATAAAGTCAACAAACTGCAAACCCATTCCAACGCACTCCAACACAGTAATAAATAAGTCGGGCACTGACGGCGTCCATCTTTCAGTGGACAGAAAGGGTTTAACAGAAGGTTTCTTTTGATTCTTGTGCATCGAAGGGCATTTAGAGCAATCTTGTCAAAATGCAAAATTGTGATACCTACATTTTGGCAGATGTAACCCCCAAAAATACAGAACAGCACTGAGATATACTGCATGACACTTTAAAATATAAAAAAATAATTGTATTTTCTGTTGCAGCAAAATTGGGCCTATTCATAGAGTAACATTTTGTTTCTTAAAAATGTATCTGGTATCTGGAAACTACCAACTTTCATAGCAGTGTCATCGCTTGTCCAGTAATCCTGGGTTGTGATTTTCATGTAATATAAATAATGTGGGCCCATACCCTTCGTTAGCTTAGCTTTAGTTAAAAATGTTCATGTTGTTTCGCTGACTTCTGAGTAAAAAAATCACAAGGATTCAACGGGATTCATTTTGTTTTCTTTGAAGAGTAACATCGGTAACATTTTTCGATCCATGCTTCAAATATTAAACGTATCCAACATACTTTTGAATGAATTCCATAATCTGCGTAGATGTGGTTTTTAGATTGTCAATTGAAACGCAACATTTGGACAGACGGTGTGGGTGAGGTGGGAGGCAACGGGAGGGAAAGCTGCACAGACATCACCAAAGCAAAGGCTGTGAGGGCCGCGCTCCCGTGGAGACCTTTAATCATTATGCAATGACAGTCATCCTTTGGCTTGTCTGACCTGCGTAATAGCCGGTACACCTCAAGCCTATGAACAAGACAGCGAACTAAAGTGCGTGCAGCCGGTGTTGCATTGATGAAAGTTTTTTCCGGATTTTTCCCGCACTGTAACATATCAAACAGCTCAGCATTTATCTGTAAATAATGAAGCTGTGAATTGGTGGGACCTCTGTGGGGATGTTGGGATATAATAAAGTACAGAACAAACGCAACCACGCATTAGAAGACACACACACACACACACACACACACACACACACACACACACACACTTTGATAAACAAAAATCAACTATTGTAACACACATGCAAACTGCAAGAAAGCAGGTCAAAATGTTCCACTCTGGGCGACTCCCAGCCGCCTCACAGTGCCTTGTTAAAAAGTACGTGGACCGGCCTTGACGGCACCGTAGCTGCCCAAAACGACCGCCCAATGTGTATGCGTTCACAAAGAGAGAGAGAGAGAGAGAGCATGTGTCCGGAGAGCCGCCGGTGGGGCAGGTGTGAGGCAGGCGACGGGTCACATGGTGATGATCAGAGGGTCCTCTCCTAGTCCTACTGCACCGCACATTTCTCCTTCTGCTGCTTGGCGTACTTCCTCCTCCTCTGCTCCAGCCCCCGCTCGAGACGAGCGTCTTCCTCCATGGCCCTGCAGGTGGGGGGGGGGGGGGGGGGGGGGTACTGGTTATTCATTTGGAGCAGTTGAAATGCTTTTTAAAGAAATTATTAAAAAACAATTGCTACAAGTTGTACAGTTTATTCAATTACAAATGCAACTGCATGCTACGCTAGGTGTTTCAAGTGTTTGAGAATAGAGAAGTACAGAAGAACATTTACCCGTTATGTAGCAACTTATTTTCTGCACAAATCAAAAGCCAACTTCCCAGCCGTGATGACGGTGATTGCTCATGTAAAAAAAAAAAACCTTTTAACTACTGCTATGCCCTTAAACCCAGCAGCTGCTCAACCACATCTTTGTTTACTGGCTCCACCACGGTGGAACGAGCTCCTCGCTGACATCAGGACGGCTGAAACCCTGCACCTCTTCCTACGCAGACTGACCAAACCAATCCGTTCAACTTGGCCAATACAAATTCTCTTTTGGGCTTATTGGCTTACTTTATTAATTGAATGTTTGCAAATGATTCTTGCACCTTTTGGGTTATATGGTCATCGTTACTGTTGATCCCTTTGGACAAAACATTCTCTAAATAAAGTACGAACGACTGAACGTAGATAGATAGATGGATAGATGGATAGATGGGGAGAGAGAGAGAGAGAGAGAGAGAGAGAGAGAGAGAGAGAGAGAGAGAGAGAGAGAGAGAGAGAGAGAGAGAGAGAATATCACTGGAAAGATTGATGGATCATTAGAAAAAGTCCCCCAACTAAAAAAGGACATTGATTCCGAATGCTGTATTTACAGCCGTTAATTAACAGTCGTTGAAGCCAACCTACAACTTTGAATGTTGAAACAGACCGAGAGCTGTCTGGTTGTAGTGGATCAATCTTTCTTACTGGTGGTATTGTTATACATCCTGGGCAACAGAGCGACACCCCAGCGCATTTATTTGATATAAATTTATTATATTAAACATTTATTTGTTAGCCTCATAGCATAATTGCCTAGGTCATATTTTAAGGTTCATCTTGTATTCAGCCACGTCAAATAGATGAATGAGGCAGATAGTTTTGAGTATATGTTTGGCTTAGGATATAGCCACTGAGGCACCGTGAATCAGCAGCATAAAGAGAGTAGAGTTAGGTTAGGTTAAGAGAGTAGAGTTAGGTAAGATATCACAATTTGGCCAAAAGATGACTTAGGCAATTATGCTATGAGGCTAATGCTATCATAAATGAATAAACCAAATAAGGAAATACAACATTTGCAGCCCTACTGGGCACATGACACGTTGAGCCGTGTGCAAGGCGAAGTGTGCAGCCTTGAACCTTCAAGCACGGTAAAAAAAAAAAAGGAGAAAGAAGAAGAAAGCAACAGGTATCAACGCCTTACCCCCTCTCCTTCTCGTCCATGTTGTGGACCAGCTGGTCCCTCAGGTTGACCAGGGAGACCAGCTCCTGCAGCAGCAGCTGCTCGCGGTGCTTGTGGGCCTGGCTCTTCTGCCCCTCTGGGGAGAAGAACGGACGGACAGGAGAAACGGGTGAGGGTCGGGGGTCGAGTGCATAGGGTACACAACGGTTCAGTGAGGGGAAAACCAACCCCGCCACTGCCCGCCAATTACAATTAGGGGCATTTAGCTGACGGTTTTATCCAAAGTGACTTACATTGGTTAATACAAACATTGACACATCAACGGTAGAGTCAACCATGCAAGGCGACAGCCAGCTGACCCTGGTCCATCCCCCAACTGCCTTATGCCATCTTCGTCCCGCCTTACTCCTGACTACTTTAAGGACTGAACTGGTCTGGGGTTCAAACCTATATGTATGATCTTATCTCCTGGCTTCACCTACACATCATTTAGCAATATAATTTGCCCAAACGACTTTGTTTGGCTGATTCTGCGGGATAGCGTTTAGGGGACTTAACACAAGGGCCAATTTAAACAATTGGCCCTTGTGTCAATTGTTTAAATTTCTCCTGCTAATGTTAACAATAGCAGTAGCACTTTCCTAGCAATACCTTGAAGGAGAAATCCGGTGTAAAATGGATCTGGGATATGTTTAGTATGATAACGAGTATGAATGTTCATTTGGGAGCAAAAAAGCGCACATAGACGCATTCTTAAATTGGCTGTTTTTAGCCGTTTCAAGGCGTGTACAGCCTTTATCTGTTTACAGCACGCAAGCTCTGTGTTCGCCAATCTACTTATCGAGTCTTAAAGACAAGATGGCGTCGACGGGTGAACTAGCACTGATGGTATTGTGTGTATAAAATGTCATTTTTAATATACAATCTGTACACTAACAAAGTTATCAATGCCTCGTTGTATATGTTAAGTCCCTTATTATAGTACCAAAGAAGTGTCTAGCTACTTCTAGCCTGGTAAGTGGTTTAATATAGCAATTTATTTTTTACCATGAGACATGCCCTTATCATTCCAAGTTTATAGCGTTTTGGTAGATTTGGCTAAAAACAGCCAACTTAAGAATGCGTCTATCTGCGCTATTTTGCTCCCAAACGAACATTCAAGCTCGTTACCATACTAAACATATCCCAGATCCATTTTATACCGGATTTCTCCTGTAAAACCGTAGCAGCCTCATTCTTACAATAATTTGTATTTACTCATATTGTTCTATTTTCACTTGTGGGAGGTAGCCGGCATAGGAAGTTGAAGATAGCGTAATCACCTAAAACAGAAAGCACACTTTCCTGCCACTGCCCCCAGTGTGAACTAAAGTTACCGCCATTGACCCTATTCAAGGCGAAATTGCTTAATCTGTAAAACAAAGTAACTTAGAAAAATGATGTTATGACCAGAACTATCACGAAAATGAGTTTCCAATGTTTTTTATGCATCATTGTTTTTGTCCCTCCAATTTATTTCATTTTGACTACAATGACTACAGTTGTGCCAATGGGTATGCATTGTGTCTGTGTATTGTGTATTATGTATAATGTATATATATTTCAATACTAATAAGTAATGTGAAAGAAAATAACAAATGCCTAGCCAGCCAGCCCTACTAAATGTTTTGTTCCTTACAATCAAATCTGTACATTCGTCTTTTTGAGGAAAGGGACACAAAGGGAAACAATGATGGACGTTGACGATGACATTTAAGCCTCTATAGTTCCTACGGAATTTAATTTGGGTCTGTCTGTTGTCTCGCTACTAAATGGTACTATTGATCATGTATTGATCTGGCATGCTGCTCAAGTCTTACCTTTATTTCTGTAATGTTAGGTTGCCTTTTGAATATCTAGCCGGGGACAACGGATGTAAAATAGCTAACTGAGTTAGACTAACTCAGTCTCACTTAGAGTTTGACTGTTGTTAGTGCGCAATGTCCCTGAAATAAACCCCCAAAAAATAAAAAATACCATCGATTGACATCATGTCGGTCAGCTCCTTCTTCAAAAGCTCGAACCTCAGCTCCAAGTCCTGCTCTTCCACACTGTCGGTCAAAGAGGCATTTTAGTTTATGAGGTTTTGTGTCTCTCTGTATGTGTGTTTAATTGTGTGCAGATTTATGGAAGTGTCTGCTTACGAGTGTGTGAGTGTGTGTGTATCTGTGTGTGGGCTCTCTTGTAACTGGGTGTTTTTTTTTTTGTGGTGTGTGTGTGTGTGTGTGTGTGCGCGTGTGCACGTGTTTCCGTGCAGGCTTGTGTGTGCATGTATGTGTGTTTGCTCACATGCCTGCTTGTGTGTGTGCCTCTGTTTGCATGCTTGTGCGCTTATGTGTGTGTGTGTGTGTGTGTGTGTGTGTGTGTGTGTGTGTGTGTGTGTGTGTGTGTGTGTGTGTGTGTGTGTGTGGGGGGGGGCGGGATCTCACAGAAGCTGCAGGTGGTCTTGCCGTCTGATCAGGGCGTTCTTCTTGTTGACCAGCGTGAACCATTCCTGGATCAGCCTCTCCTCCTCCACCTTGTCACTACCTGGGAGAGAGTGGAGACATACGCCTCGTCAGTGTAGGTCCGCTGCTGTGACTCTGTACACACACTCAGTGTGGTGTGCATCATCCATGTGGTGTACATATTGGTGTAAAGTATTATTAGTAGTATTGTTATTGTTGGTAACACTTGCACGCGTGTGTGTTTGCGCGTGTGTGTGTGTGTGTGTGTGTGTGTGTGTGTGTGTGTGTGTGTGTGTGTGTGTGTGTGTGTGTTCCTCTGTCCTGGGCCCCTCACCTGTCTCCATGAGGCCCCTGAGGTCCCGCTCCACCACAGCGGCCCTGGTGTCAACGTGCTTCTGCTCCGACTCCAGGGCCGCCATCTCACTCTGCACATACTGGCTGGGATCCTGGACACACACACAAACAAACACACACACACGCACACACACCCACACACACAGACACACACAGACAGACACACACAGACACGCGCACGCGTTAGTCGTGAAAATACACTCAAACACACAAACAAACAAACAAACACATACAGACACACACGCCCACATCGTGAACACACACACACACACACACTCAAACAATCAAACAATGTCATTTCAAGGTTTCAAATATTTACAGCTCATATCGCTCTTGCGATTTTGCTTTTCCATTTTAAGGAGCCGCGCTTTTTGCCTGCACGCTCGTACTTGAGGCAAGTGCTGCTGCTGATGCCGAGCCACCAAAATACATGATAGTCATACGTTTGGTTAATTAAAAAAGAATAATAAGCATAAATACATGAAACACTGAATAGCTAATTAATGGAGCAATTGCTTGTATGATAGATTATAGCTTAGTTGATCACTATCGTGCGCGCGTGTGTGTGTGTGTGTGTGTGTGTGTGTGTGTGTGTGTGTGTGTGTGTGTGTGTGTGTGTGTGTGTGTGTGTGTGTGTGTGTGTGTGTGTGTAGTATTGTTTATTATGGAAAAGATCCGCTCAACGGGAGCATTTGTGCCAGGCAGACACACCGCAAACTGACAAATTAGAAATAGATTTTTGTGCAGTGTCTCCCTGCTTCTGAAGTGCGGGCACATCTCCACCCACCGCTCGTCCGCTGGATTCCATCAGCGTTCCACTCTGCGACCATCCCTGTTGCGTAATGCGTATTGCGTATGCCCTCATACATTGTTGAAATCATATGCTGGATGCTTTATTCTTTGTATGTTTTTTTTAGTTAATGTTTGGGCTAGAATAAGACCACGTTAGCTATGCAATCGCGGGCAAATACGATGCCCTGCAATAGCCGCAATTATTCTCTCACGCACCATGATGAAGGAACAGATGTGTGGTAGGAACTAGGAACTAAAGTTCTCGCGTATGTTTACTGGGACCCACGCCGGCGAGAGACATCTGCATTCCGATTGGCTGGCGGTCATTTACAGCCGAAACGCTCATGTCTAATAGAAAGTGAATGGGCGTTTATCGCTCAAAATGCTTTACAGCTTTTGCTGTGAACGCACAGTTAAGGGAACTACAAACGGAAACCAGAACTCTTCCGAACCCATCATCTTGCCCCTTGCCTCATGACTCTACCCTCACATGCAGTCCTCCGTGTGTAGAGCTTATGTCACATGTCACTGACCTGGCTCTCCTCGGCCTTCCCCTCCTCAGCGGCCTCTCTTCCTTCTGCAGCACAAACACACACAAGAAACAGCCAGAGACGTGAAGGACGTATGATTTGCATGGATTACACAGCAAATAAGGCAAACACATAACAGTAACAATGATGAGGTTGTCGTACACACACCACCGCTTAATAAATGTTCATTATAGAAATACATCTTCAGAACAATTTACCCGTTTCCAATTTCCTCTGCGCAGTTTCCCCCTCCTCCTGCCCTCCTACCACCTATAAAGACAAAAGGCATTGTTTCCACCACAGCAGGAAGAGCAGAAGAAGAGCTTTACATTTACATTCAGGGCATTTGGCAGACACTTTTATCCAAAGTGCATTACAATGTGTACAATTTGTCAGAAGAAAATAAACTATATATCGCTGTTGGTACAGTAAGGATATTCATAGAAAGGGCCAAGCACTAACAATCGCTAGGTCAACCCATTCCCCGTATACAACAAAGATAGCTAGGATCAGATGCAACACAACTAAGTACTATAACTAAGAACGACACACAATAAGTGTGCACATTAAGTGCCAGGGCGTACAACATACAATAAGAAGGAGGGGCTGGCTATGCAGTGTCTAGGTAAACTCTGAACAGGTGAATTTTGAGTCTTTTGCTGAAGCTGGTGAGCTTGACTTCTACGAGTCCGTCTTCCTACCCCGGGAATCTCCAGCTCCTCCCCCGAACCGCCGCTCTTCCGTAGCGACCGGCGCTTCTTGACCAGGTCCGCATCTTTCACGCGCGAGAACCCCGTCTTGGACAGGAAGTTAGTCCCTCGTTTGGTCCGGGGCGGCGGCACCAGCTCCCGGCCGGCCTTGCTGCCGTCCACGTTGTCGGGCGTCGCCGTCGCCGTGGACGTCTTGCCGTTGGTCTCTAGGGTGAGGCCCTCCTCCTGGAGCTTCTGGGCGTAGTAGCGGGCGGCGGCCTGCGGGTCGGCACTCTCCCGGCTCTCGCGGTCGGCCGCCACGCCGTAGCTGGACTCGCCGCCGTCCTTCTCGATGTGCAGCACGCTGAGCTCCTGGCCCGTGAAGTGCGTGCGGATCTGGTTCAGGTACGTCATGACGATGAGCCGGTCAGGCACGGCCAGCATGAACATGTCCGAGGGCCCCATGAGCCGCGAGATACCGCACTCGGCGAAGCCGTCGAAAGCCTGAGGAGGGTCAATGGGGGAAGCAATCAAAACAAACACACGGCACACTTAGGCCCGATCCCATTTCTACCCCATACCCCTTCCCCTCACCCCTCCCCCTTATATTGAAGGGGTAAGGGGTAGAAATGGGATTGGGCCTTAGTTTAGAGGTGACGTATTATAGCACCATGCGTGAGTGTGATTAGCCGTTACGAGCCATTTTGAAAACTGGCCTCTTCTGACATCACAAGTGGGCGTGTCCACCTAAATGTGTGCTGATAGATGAGCAACGTCTACTACAAGGGGTAGGCTGGTAGACCGATCTATCCGTCATACATCTACGTGGACAAGCCTACTTGTGATGTAAGAAGAGGTCGATTTTCAAACAACTGATCACACCCACAACTGGTGGTATAATGTGTCACCTTTAATGATTCGTATCGGATGACGTTGTCAGTTGAATTGTGTTCCGTGTCTTGGGAAAAATGTCAGAAAGGAATGAAACGTATTCACCTTTTTATTGTTACTCTGGATTTCATACGGGTCCAGCATCTCGAATTCGCTGTCAAAAAAAGAAAAGGAAAGAATCACATGAAAACAGTTACACAACACACACTCAATACCGCCATTGTTTTCCAGGTGAAGAGTTTCTTACATCTTGTCGGGATGGTAGTGGTGTAGTATGGCGCAGAAGGCCAGACCATTCCTCCAGGATGTGCTGAAATTTGTTATTTTGACCCCCTTGTGGCCTTTTGTCACTTCCTGGCTCCAATGTAGCAACGACTTACTGGATGTCACAAGCTCCGGGCTGGCCACCAGGCTCTAGAAGTACACACACACACACACACACACACACACACACACACACACACACACACATAATGTAGATGCATTAGTTATATTTGATACATTCAGCAAGAGGAGAAAACCTAAAGCCTGTTGATTAAATGACAATTCTTGAGCGACCGATTAAAACATAGTAAAACATACTTCAGCATCGGGGGCCTCTGCAGATCCTTTCTGGGGTGTCTTTAGCTCACTGTCCCGGTAAGAACCGCTTAAACGCTTCTTGCCACGAGGAACCGGAACCGGTAGGTCTGAGGGTGTTTCTGTCGTCTCACCCCGGCTGGGGAGGGGGAGACAAACATAAGAAAAAGCATTAGTAAATGTTTTTCCAAGCAAAATTGTGCAGGACTTTCCTTAAGATTGCGGAATCGGGGAACGAACATTTAGGATACATTTGTTGGCGCCTTCCTCCACACTTAAACAGACTACTTACCCTTCTTCCTCTACATCACCGGCAGCTACTGACAGAAGGCAAAAGCCCCCCTCTTCAGCTCCCACCTCCTGACCCGCGGTGAAGTCTGTCGGCTCACTTTCGTTCATTTTCTCTAAATGCTGCCAGTCATCTACAGGAGCTGTGGCAGTCGAAGCCAAGCCCTTCTCAGGTTCAGCCTCCAACCCAATTCCACCTTCAGTCTGATCAGCCACAGCCTCCGTAGCGCTTTCAGCATCTTGTGTCCCCGCAGATTTATCAGTAAAAGTCCAGTCCTCGATGCCCTGCTCCTTAGCATTCGCTCTCAGGACCGCATTTCCAACAGATTCCGGTTGAGGAAGTTCCACCTCGGAGGAAACTTGTACCTTGTTGGCCTCTTGATCCGATTTCAGAGTTGCGTACTCTGACCCAAGGATTGTGACGAAGCCTCCTTCAGACCGAGAGCCTGATTCCAACGACGGTGAGAATTCTGTCGCATCCCGGTGATGGGAAGATGTAACCTCCGGCTTTATACCCCAGCTTTCCGTGTCCGTGGAGAGCACAGATTCCGGAGGAGGTGTACTGTCTGGAAAAGTTGCGCTGAGTCGTTTTTTGGGACGTGGCATAGGAATCGGAGGGGAGACGCCCGCCTGTTCAGCACCGTGCAGCACCGTTTCATCGCCCACCATTTTGTTAGAATTTTCCGTCGAAGAGGGACATGACGAACCCGCTGCTGGTGTGAAGTTTTCCGGGAAGGATCCGCTTAAACGTTTCCTGATCCTGGGTTTTGCCACAGGCAAGCCTGACGGTCTGGTCTCAGAGGCGTCATCCCCACCAACCAGTTTATCTTTGCTCTCAGCCTTCAGGCGACTTCTCCTTGGGCACACAGTGGGCACCGTCAGATGATCGATAGGAGGAAGGGGAGGAAGGCTACGGCTCCGTTTCTTGATTTGAGTTGTTTCCAGTCTTCCCAAACACAGAGGCGTGACTGACCTTCGTCCTCTCTGCCTGCCGGGCTTGGCCGCGTCGTCTCTGGAAGAGCTTCTACTGAGCCGAACTGAAGAACCAGGAGACGTTCCCTCGACGGGTGCGGCATCAGGGAAGGATCCACTGAGACGTTTCTTCGCCCTGGGCATAGGGATAGGGACGGACACTGGTGTATCCTTCTTGTTGGCCTCCGGTGTTAGAGGGACGGTAGACACTTGTTCGGATTTCTGAGCATCGGGAATTGGAGGCACTTCCTGGGCCTGCATCAAGGTTTCCTCCTTGTCACATTTTTCCCCCTCATTGACTGTTTTGCTGATAGAGTTGGACGAAGGCACTTTCTTCTTTATTGATCTAGGAGGGGCTATCTTTCTGATGATTGAGAGACACTCTGTCGGCCTGACACCAAAATCAGCAGATGATTCACTTTCTGCTTGCTGGTCAGACTGGCTTGATCCATTTAGAGACTGGCTGGGGGGTTTCTGTTCCGGGGAAACCCATTCTGGATGTTTAACGTTATCAGAAACATCAGTTTCTCCATACTGATCAGTTGGATAATCCTCTTCGGTCACTTGCACCCTTATATAAAGCATGTCAACTAATTCGCCGGATCCATCATCGCTTTCGGCATTGCTTGAAGCATTTTTGGCTCCCACAGAGGGCAGTGGTATAGATGGCGTTACAGATGTTACTGGATCACATCTAGCTTGGACATCAAAGGACGGCTGCACTTCGGTTATCAGAACAGGACAATTTTTACTCAACTTGCCCTTCTTCCTGGATAGCTTCTGTGGGATTTCAGGGAGTGTCCGGGAAAAATCTTTCATTTTCTGCAGCGTTTCGATCGGTGTAGTTTCATCTCTTTTTCTGAGGCGACGCGGAGGGACAAGGCCTCCTTGTACTTGCACGGATTCCCGTTTGTCTTTTGGTAACTCCACTCCCTCTGCAGCGATACTGCTACCAGCGCTTCCACTACTACAGCTGCTCACCTCTGTCGGCTGTGAGGAAACCACCTGTGTAGATTCTTGAGTTTCAGTTTCTCGTGTATCAGCTTTCTTCTGGACATGTGATGAAGGTATCCCGGTCTTTCTCTTGGTTCTGCGGGGAGGGACTATTTCAGCAGATGGCTGTGTCGGAACAATCTCTGTCGGAGGGTCAACATCGGCCACGTCGTTCAGTGCGTTTTCAAGGTGGAATGCGTTGCGTTTGGGGACCAGGGGATCGGGCTTGCTCTCTCGCGCCTCTTGCTGGGGGAGAACCTTTGACTGGGGTGGAACTAGAATGGAAGTCATCTCGCTATGTTCTTCATCGTTATTAGTAACCACAGCCTCTATTGCTGTTGAGTCCATGGCGGGGGCAGATGCTTCCCCTGTGCTTTGCCTTTCAGAGGTCAAGGACAAAGAAGGACAGGCTTCAGATTTCTGGTTTGATTGCTTGTGACAACATCGCGTTAGATGCAAGAAGCATCATATTTTGCATTATCTCACACACACACACACACAAAGTTGCAAAACTTGATCAGCACAAGCTGTGAGAACCAAAACCCAACCGAAAAGATGCTGCAGGTACGATTTGAGTAGTTCTATTTGCAACAGAGTTTGAGTGTGAAACAGAGTTTTGGATGGATTTGCTATTTCTACATTTCAACAAATAACACAAATAAAATCTCTTAAATCGTACCCACAGTGCCTTACATGTATATTAAATCAAATCAAAACAGAGATTGACACATGCATTTAAGCACCACATCAATACGTGAGCCCAAAGACAAAGACAACCATTTCTTTCAAGACAGCAATCATATCTTCAAATATCAGGAATAAGGTTAAATAACCAGTTCCAAATTATCAACCGATGTTAATAGCAAAAAAAACAACAGCAGTCATATATGACAGCAGAACAGCAGGTCAAGCAAGAGCTACGACCAGGGCCGCTGCTGGTCGCTTTGGTGCCCGAAACGGGGGGCGGGGGGTAAAAACATCTAATTTGCCGAAATTGAGATATGCAGTGGTTATACAATTAAGGAAAAACAACGGTGGGCCTCTTCATAACTAATTTATATATTTTTTATAAACCTTAATTTTTGGTGCCCCCCCAGGTACTTCGTGCCCTACGCACTCTGTGTAGTCTGCGTAAAGGGAGCGGCGGGCCTGGTTACGACAGAAGTATCACAATGCACTGACAACTGTTTTCACGCCGTGCAGCAAAAGAGGTCTTGCCCCCTGCCACTCACCCTTTCTCCAGGAGTGCATTTTCAGCCCCTTTTTGTCCTATCTCAGCCTGGCACGTAGTCCCACCTTCAACCAAGGATTGATCCAACCTCTGCTTTGGGACCAATCGATCCTTGCTGCCCCATGGATCAAAGGAGACCTGCTCTTTCTCTGCTCCCTCAAGCTGTGCCTGTGATATTTCATCGATATCTGCCTCGGTCAATGGTGGCCATTTCTTCATGGCGGTCGAGCCAACCACTTCTGGTGACCCGTCGCTGCCCTCTGAGGACACCGATGCTGACCGATCCTCCCTTGCGAGATCCCACATGTAGGGCTCCACACTCATCGGGGGTTCTATGCCTGGTTTGCTTTCACTTTCACTTTCACTCAGGCCCTCGTGATTGGCTGTCTCTATTAAAGCAATGTTGTCTTGGGAAAGGGGAGGAAACCCGCCGAACGGGATGGTCCAGTCGTTGGACTCGGGAGCCAGTGAGGACGAGACACTCTTTGTTCGGACAGCTTCAGCTGCACCAGAACCAGATGGCCCCAAAATGGACGCTACGGTCTCATAACTGTGTGGAAGGGATACTTTTTTTTAGAGACAAAGCCATGGCTGGGGCAAAAGTTAACGAAAACTAAAACAATATTTTACATAGAAACATATATATATATATATTCCTCTTGCCTCCTTCAAGGCCATTCATTCCATTCCAATAATAAATCAATGTGTATTAGAGTGTTTACCCTGTTGACTTTTAAAATAATAAAAATAGAACAAAAACGGTTTATATTTTGATTATATCTCTCTTAAAAGGTCATTCAATGCACACACTAAACCATGCACGATATATGCTTCAAACAAAGGTTTAACTTACCCTCTGTTGAAAACCCCCACAATTGTATTGACTAGTCCTGAATTTTCTTTCCCTTTTACTAACAAGGATGACTCAATTTCCTGAGCTGTCACTGTGCCTTCTGCTTCCAATACTTCCCAACCTAAGACTAAATCCGGTTCCGGTGGATCCAAATGCACCTTGGCAGTGTCCACCTCCTCTGCTTTAGGCTTCTTTATTAGCGGGTTTCTAAGGACCCAGACACAATGTTTTAAGCAAGTTTCTTGCCAGAACAAAAAAAATGCAGTAGTAAGTATATACTATATAAATGAGCTGTGTTCAGTTATTCAGGTGACTAGCTACTGCAGATCTACTAAGACAATTGCAGCAAACTACGCAAGAGCACTCCACCAAACCATGCAAGAGCTCTGGACTCATCCACTTACCCAGCGACCACGAAGGCTTGTTTTGAACTTTCTTTAGATTTTACTTCTGATCAAATACGGAAGAAACAACAAATTAATCAATTCAGATGCAAAAAGAACCGCACAAAGTGAATCATAATACACAACATATTGAAGAAGAAAGTACTAATTCCTAACTTTTAATATGGAAATTTATTCCTAACAGTTGAGATGGTTTTTCCCTTCATCATGTCCTCAGCCCGCTCTCTGCCTGACCCGTCTCCAACCCCAACTGTACGTTTATGAAACAGTTACTTTGGTGTTTGTCTTAGTCCTCAGTGTCACCCCCTCCCTTTCAGACCTGTCTCTAACCCCCTACTGTTCTAGAGGAGCCGATCAAAGGATTTGATCAATTGTGGTCTGTGGACCAGTTGGACCAGTTGGTCCACAGACCAACTGGTCCAACTGGTGTGCCAATCTCACCAAGGAGAGAGGAGAAACCTTAGAGAGCCCACAAATAAAGGATTAAACATTAAGTCTTGAATCCCTGGACTTTTTGGAGCCGAGGACTCAGAAACGACACGTTGATTTGAATCTTCCACATCACTACATACCGTACACTAAAAATATCTCACCATTTCCCTGTTCCACAGCTGGGACTTTCATAGGTGGAGAGGTGAAGCCAATGCTGCTTGCTTCTATAGGAGAAGACTGACCAGGGTCTGCATGTTGCGGTTCTTGTGGTTTAGAGTAATCGGTTATCGGCATAGAACCGACAACTGCCTGACTCATTGTCGGGGTCTGGGGCAGAATGGAGGGGAACCCAGGAGTCTGAGCCACAGATGGACACGATGGAGCCATTAATGCCAGATGTTTCATATTCCCTTTGTCTACTGCGGTCCACTCCGCAATAGACATCTTCTTCTTTGGCAGATTCTTGGTGAGGGTCTTTGTGTCATGTGTCCGGTCCTCCTTTTTGTCAATAGCTGAGGAGGTTATCATTCTTGCTGATGGAAAACCTGGAATTGTTGAACAGCATGGTGCGGATGCGTACAAACTGACCATGTCCGGGGCTCTGTTTACAACAGGAGCAGACGGTAAACCAGGCACCCGAGTGGCCTTAGGGCAGGATGTCAGCAATGTCATCATACTTGATGTGACGTTGGAACTATATGGGGGGGGCATGATCATGTCCAATGGTTTGCTGTCAGACCTCATCCATAGGAGTATGGGGTCCATTAACCAACCTGTGCATTTGACTGGAGTCACAGATGGGAATCCTGCGATAGCTGAAGCTTTAGGGCAGTGAGGCATGAGGCTGCTATCATGGGGCTCCTTCTTGGATCTAGGCGCAGAAGGGAACCCAGGAATTGTTGACGCCTGAGGACATATTGGAGCCAGGGCTAGCATTGCTTTCAGAGTTTCTCTGTCTTTGATGGGACCTTCTGCTGTGAAAATGCTGGCTCTCTGAAGGTTGCCTGACAAACTCTTTGGCTCGATCGACTTGTCTTCAGCAGAAATCCATTGTAGTTCTGTTGTTCCGTGAAGCGTTGCACCACCAGGGAAAATGCACTCTTTAGGACAAACCGGTCGTAGTTTTGACATACTGCACTGAGGGGCTGATGGGAAGCCTGGTAGCATTGGTGCTCTTGAGCAAGAGGGAACCAAGGCCGACATATTGTTTGATTCGCCTGCGCCAATGGTAGATTTTACAATCATAAACTGTTTAATTTTCAGCGGTCGCTTTATTAAAGAACAAGGTTCAGCAACCCATTCTAATCCGATGACTCCTTCAACTGATGGGAATCCACATATATTGGAATACTGAGGGCACAGTGGGAGGAGATTTACTATATTCGGCTCATGATGTAATATGTTGGGATTTGGAATCGATGGGAACCCAGGCAGAATGGCAGCATCAGGGCAGGAGGGCACAATAAACAACATATTATTCTTGTCTTCTGAGTTAACTTGGGATCCATTTAACATTACATTCTCCTTCAACATTGATCCCTTCAGTAATATCTCCCTTGGCTCTTGCACCCAAGTGGCATCGGCCCCCCTCTTAATCGAAGGCATTCCTTGAATACTGGAAGCATTTGGGTATGACGGGAGCTGGTTGATGTTATGCAGACCATAATTATCTATGTGTGGATTTGGAACTGATGGAAATCCTGGATTCTGTGCCTCCTTTGGACAGGAAGGTACCAGGAAAACCATTGCCTTCAAGGTGTCCCAATCCTTTTCATTGCGGTCTGTTAACAAGAGATCCTTATCCCGGGGTGATCTGCTCCACAATGGCTCGTTGCTTATCACCCACTCTTGACATTGTGTATATTGAGAGGAGAGGAATCCTGGTATTTGTGAGACCCTTGGACAATAAGTGGAGAGACACACCATATTTGGCACCTTTCCAAAGTCAAGCTTTTTGGGTAGCAGCACAGAGGGGAACCCAGGAGTGTGTGACTCCTTAGGACAACTTGGTACAAGGGACAACATTCCAGTCAGTTCTTTCGTCATTTCATATTTGTGCGGTACAAATAAAGCTGTCTCCCTGAATTGCTTCTCAAACAACGGCTGACAATTTGATGGCCAGTTTTTGCATTCAGCTGTCTGGATTGATGGAAACCCAGTAATATTAGAGACTACAGGGCATGATGGAAAAAGGTTGAATACATTAGGTGGATGATGGATCACTAATGGCTTGGAGGGAAAGCCAGGGATTGAAGCTTCTTTGGGACAGGTTGGACTCAGAGCTAACATTGGTTTCATTGTGTCTGTGTTTAATGTATCTTTGATGACCATTGCAGTGGTTTCTTTCTGTTTTTCAAAGAGAGGTGGGCTATCTGTTAGCCATGTTTTGTTCGATGACTCTTGTGATGATGGAACACCTTGGATACAGGAGACTTTTGGGCAAGAAGGTAACAGGCTAACCATATCTTCTCTATAAATAACTGTTAAATGTGGGTTAGGTACTGACGGAAATCCAGCTATCTTAGATTGCCTCGGGCATGTTGGTACCAAATGCATCATTTTCATTTGATCTCTTTCTTCTTGGGAAATGTCCGTCAGAACATTGCTTAAATGTATATTTTTCTTCTCAAATAGTGTGTCTGGAATAAAAGCCCACGAGGCATCATCACACTGAGAGATGGATGATAAACCAGGTATACTAGATATATTTGGGAAAGTGGGCAAGATATCAACCATGTTCAATCTGTCACTGATTACACAAGGGCAAGGTGGCAGGACAATGTCCTTGCAAACATTTGGGGGATCGGTCCTTTCGTCGCAGGACTGCTGGATGTCACCCATGTCTTCATTTAATTCAGCCACCGTACTACTGTCTGTCTTGTTTTCAAGTGAAGGTAATCCGTGAGTATCAGCCACTGTGTTTTGATCAAAATGATATGGAGTGCTTGGTCCTTCTGTCTTTCCTTCATCCAATTCTGCTCTTTTCGAAGGGAATCCGTGGAGTTTTGCAGCCATGGGACATGAAGGCCCCATATCAACCATATCTCTCATCCCCATGCTCTCCTCTTCGTGTTCTCCAGTATATAGCTGCGCAGCGGTCTTGGGGAGCTGCTCCCATAGTATGCTCCGGTCGGTAGGCCCTGTTTCGGGGTGGATGTTGATGGCTGGGAACCCCAGTGCAACGGCAGCAGGGGGACACGACGGGAGCAGTGAAACCATGTTTTGATTTCTATGGAGAGGGCAAAGTCATAATCAGGTGCGACTTCAAAGTTACCAAATAAATCACAACTGCAGTGCCGTGCATTGCATGTAATTAATTAATCAGAAGGAATAAACCCTTAATTGTCCCATGGCAATCATCATCACTTCAACAGGCTTTACTGTTATAGATACCAATAGAAATAGAAGATTCTAGATATTTGATATTGAATAAAACATGTATGTAAACAACTACTCTTCAGTAAAAAAATGCATGCTCATTCTTTACTGAATAATTAATTATGTAAACAATTAAGATTATTATTGATCTCTATAATAATCCATAGCATAACAAAGACCCCAAACTGTGCATCATTCTGTGTCAACACAAATGGCTTGACACTTTAGTATTCAAATATAAAATAGCATCATTATGAAACAAATGTAAATCCATCTCATGAGCATTCGTTGCAATTCCATGCCATGCAAATAAACACCAACCAAACCACAAGACCACAGTGACACAGTGTCAAATGCTACGCTCTCTACGCTCTCAGGCACGTAGTAAGGAGTGAGGGGGCCCGAGTGCCCAGGGTCATTGGACACTGACATCCCTTGGCACTCTCCTTGGAACTCTGCTCTCTGGAAAGAGAGAGTCTCACACACACACACACACACACACACACACACACACACACACACACACACACACACACACACACACACACACCTAATAATATGGTGGCCCTTAAAAGAATTTCGAAAGGGGAAATGATTCAAGAAATGAACCCCGAAAGAACAAATAACAAACAACAGCAACGAAAACGTAACCTAAACCACAAATTAGTCAGCCAGATGTTGATGAAATGATGCAAAGGCGTTAGAGACGACAAAACCGTCCAGCAATCAAACCTTTGCCACCCACCTCTCTCTCACACTCAAGACTAAGGCCAAATCAGGAGCCGAGTGCCACATTCTGCAGTGTAAGTGTCTGGAAATATAATTTGAAAGACAGGTCGTTCAGTCACTAATTCGCTGATGGGTAAGCACATAATTGTCTGTAAAGGTTCAGTCATGAAAGCATGATCTTCTTTACCTGTTTGCCTCACTCAATTCAACTCGAGTTCCTTCGTCTTCAGTCTCATTTTGCGTCCAAAATCCCTTTTCCATTTTATGACTACCAGACGCCGAGCCACTTTGGAACTCCACTTCTTTTTCATTAAATGAATATTGGATTGCATCAGGTTGAAGCAACATGTCCTCTTTGGTTCCATTCAAGTATTTGTCTCCTGAATGTTCTGAATGTGCTGGCGTAAGGTCAGTGACAACGGACCTTTTAGAACAGAAAGATGCCCCGTCGCTCATCCTTTGCCCAGTAACCGCGTCTCCATCTTGGTTCGGGGATATGGATCGTTCAACAAACAATAGTTCCGCAGACGGAAAGCCTGGGCTGAGGGCACGTCGAGCACATAGTGGCAAAATACGTAGCATCCTTTCCCTGTCACTCGATGGCAACTCCTTCATGGTCCAACTGAGCTGAAGTCCCTGACACATACCTAACCCTTTCTGCCAAATTATATTTCTGTGTACTCGCCAGTCATCTTGGTTAGCTGTGTGGTTTATGGCAGGTAGACCTGGAATCTCTGAGCGCTTTGGAAAAGTAGGCGCATTGTTCACAGATGTGTGTTTACTTTGAGGAAACTTGGAAGGAAATCCAGGGATAGAAGATGTCTTGGCACAGGGCGGTAACATTGACACCATTATTTTAACCATGTGTTTTTCACTCTGAGATATCCTTTCACCATAGACTACTTTCTTACTTTTTCTGTTCCCTGCTGGTCTTTCCCAAATCAATCCTTTATCCTCATTCCAAATATCTTCATCTAGATCCGAGGGATATCTGGTAGGTATTCCGGAACATCTAGAATGCTTTGGACAAATGTGCTGAAGATGTAGCATACTTGGTAAATCTGCTAAAACACTGCTTGAGTTAGATGGGAAGCCTGGCAAATGAGCCTCTCTTGGGCATGATGCTAACATAGATACCATGTTTGTGACCATGTCAGAATCAAGTGAATACATATTCTCAAAATGGAGCACTGATCTCAGTTTAGGACTTAAATGTGACTGTTTATCGATGGACCAATAAGCTGCTATACTATGGTTTAAAGATGGCATTCCAGAAACTCTAGACATTTTTGCACAAGTAGGTTCCATATTTTGCATATTAAGATTGCGAGCTGATGTCTGCCTCCACACAGAGGCAAAACCAGGAACACTTGTAATCTCAGGACAAGAAGGCAATGTCGCAGCCATACTTTCCGTGGATTTTGCATCTCTTAGATCACATCTTAGAATTTCAGTGCATTGTTTCTGTGCTGGTCTGTTTTTTATTATCTGTTTATTTTGAGAACACCAGCCTTTGCTTTCAGAATGATTGCAACTCCCTGATGGTAAGCCACAAACATGGGTCTGTCGAGGGCATGTATCTACAAGATTCAGCATACTATGCGTCGATTTCCGGGGTGCTGAGGGAACACCGGAGATTAGAGACTTCGAAGGACAGGATGGCAACATAGTTACGGAACTACACCATTTTCCCTTATCAGGGCAATGGAAATGCCTTATGAGGTCACCTTTGATCAACAATTCACATTTCCTGAAGGGCTGCCCTAATACCAGCTGTTTACAAGTTTCCACATCCTTACCATATGAGCTATATGGTTCTTTAGAAGGAAAACCAGGGACCCTTGACTTTCTGGGGCAAGTGGACCACATGCTAACAATAGAGATCTCTTGCCTTGGTGTGGATGGAAAACCGTGTATTCTGGCCTTTTGTGGACAAGAGGGCATCATATCTACCATGGCTTTCATCGTACTGTGATTACTGCATATAATCTCTTGGCAACGACCCATGAGTGTATCTTCTTTAGCCAATGGCTTAAGCCACAAGGAATTACCAAAGTCCCAAACGTTCTCTCCACTCTTAATACACGTTATAGACGCTAAACCTAAAACTTTGACCACCTTTGGACAAGTAGGCAGAAGGTTTACCATACTGGGTGCCTTCCTAGGGGCAAAGGGGAAACCATTGATGGTTTTTCTGCTTGGACAAGATGGTAACATATTTTCGTTGTTAAGAAAATCTGTACTCATTTTGGATATTTCATCCACAACATGACATCGTTCATTGCTCGACGGCCTGTATAATACATTGGTTTTCAGATCCAACCAGGTAGTACTGCTGTCTGAATTCAGTGGTTTCCTGGTGCCAACACCTGCAATCCTGCTTGCCATCGGACATGTAAAAAAATTACTGACAATACTGGGTGCTATTCTTTTGGGGGCTAAGGGAAAACCAGGGAGACTGGACTTCACAGGACATGAAGGCCGAATGGCAACCATCTTAGAATGAACACTGGCCACATTATGATTGAGATCAAAATGCGAAAAAAGCCCTTCTCTGTTCTTAAATGTTCCGTACCAAAGCAAGGGTGTATCCTTATGCCAGTAATTATCTGCACCTTCGATACATATTTGAGAGGGCATTCCCAAAGCTCTGGCAACTTTTGGACATGTGGGCAGAAGTTTTGCAAAGCTTGCCTCTTGTCTTGGTGAGGAGGGAAACCCGGGGATGAGTGCCGTCCTGGGACAGGCTGGTACCATGAGTACCATGTACTTTAAATTCTCTGTATATGTGTCTGGCCTGCCAGACATGTGGACAGTGAACTGCTCCATTATCTGTACTTTTTTGCTCCAAAGAACACTTCTATCCATGATGCTTTCCTTATAGCAGGATTCCAACGGAGTGGAGGCTAAACCTGGAACACTTGTAACTCTGGGGCATGAGGGAAGGATATTGACCATATTTGGCTCATGCTTCGGAACAGTTGGAAATCCGGGAATACCGGGTGATTTGGGACAGGATGATATCATGCTTACCATATTATCATCACAGAGTAAATGCTTATAATTTGAATGTGCACACGACACCATTCTCTTGCTGGGTAACTTTTCCAGTGGTGATATCCCATCGGTTGGCCAATCTACAACCAGATGCCGTTCTAAAGATGAAATCCCAGGAATGACAGAGCGCTGTGGGCATGATGGCAATAGATCTACAACACAGGGCTCTCTCACTCTGTCATGCTTTTGCTTTGAGGACACCGAGAACCCTAGTGAAGCATCTTCCCTTGGAGCAGAAGACGGCATTACTTCAGTAAATGTATCGCCGCACTTGTTTTCCAAAACAATATTCGGGGTGGCCTGCTTGCCCCGCACGTTTAGCCTGACATCATGTGGCTTTGTGTCCATAAACAAATGGATTCTTTCTGTTCCCTCTTTAAAATACTTTTGGGTCAGAACAGGCATGTTTACGATTCTTGTGCTGCAGGTTGCCAGGTGAGCATCAGCTTCTTCTTCGTGTGTCGGTGCTCCAACATCAGAAGCTTTCTTCAGAGTGGCTGGGGCAGCAATGGCCGCGATATCTTTTGCGTTCTTGTTCTTTTTCTTTGTTCGCGGTTTTCCTTTTTGAGCAGCGGCTGGGATTTCCGGGCACTGTGTTTGAGGATCATTTGACAATGTTTCCGTCACCACATTGTATTTACTTGCTTCTAGTGTTTTGCTCATTGCTGTTGAAGTGGAATCAGAGCTGAGCTCTTTTGGGAAAGACAGTAATGAGGCAGCTGTTCTCTTCTCTCTAAAGAGACAAGGGCACATCAGAGACGAGAGACGATTTAATGACCCTATCAATTATCAAATACGATGGCAAAAATTAACACTCGACTAACACTTGACTAATTTGTATGTATAACTACGTTAATATAAATTCAAGTACGAGACGCTAAAACAAACTATCAATCATCTTTCCAAACTACGCCAGGAAGAGTCATCGCCATGCTACACTTACCCTAAATCCATAGTTACAGTGTAATCTCCCATGGGATCCACAAGAACATCTGGCATCTGCTCTACTGCTATCCTTTGCTTCTGCTTTGGGACGGTTTCAAAAGGTTGACCTATCGGCGGCAACGTGGTTTGGACCGGTAAGCCAAGTGGCTTGGTGTTGGCGGCCGATTTGGGCTTAACCGGTTTGGATTTGGCATTCAGGCTCCCTAACTGAATGGTCATCTTGGTCATGTGACTCTTATTCCTGTCTGAGGACTCCCCGACCGATGGAACGGGTGAGGGCTCAGGACCGGCCGGCCCTGGCGTGAGCGGAGCCGTAAGGGAAGGGCCGGGCTCTTGGGCTTTCAGGCCAGCCTCCGTCGCCGGGTTCGGTTCAGTTTGGACCCGCTCGGCTTTAGGCATCTCAACATACTGGAGCCCGGAGGCGGAGCATGGGTTAGAGGGCAGCAGAAAGAGCAAGCTCTCGGGTCTGAAGGACAAACAGATGGGGTCAGAGGTCAAAGGTCAAAGGTCAACAGAACGATTGCACAAAAGCAACGATGCCCGAGCGTGGCTGATAAGGTAAGGATTTTCAATGACGACAGATTTCTGAGGAAATAAGGCTTCTCCCTTTTCTTAGAAAAACAATGCTATTGAGCAAATGTTATTTCAAGGTATGGGTCATAAGTTACCAATTACAGCACACAAGACAACTTCTTCTTCCTCATACATTTCTAACACATGGATTTTCTGGTTTCATTGAAAATGAAAATTGACTTTGCCACGATGACACATACACAGCGTAGACGAAAAGGAAGCACAATAAGCCAAAGGCACAGCAAGAAGGAAAACGTTGAAAAAAAATGCACTCGTCAAGTCATTCCTTCCACGGAATAAAAATATTTATTTTGTTGCATCAAGTCAGCCCATCTCCCACACAATACATTGCACATGCTTAAGTTTAAACATGCTGCAGTCCAGTTAATGGTAACACTTTATAACAATGTAAAACGTAATATATATAAGCCTGAAGTTAATGATGAAATAATCCTGAACAAAACATTGATATACATTTGTAGATGACTTATAAATACTAGGTTAAAGGGTCCCTATTTGGTTGTGATGTTGATCAGCCCTTACCAGACATGTCAAAATCTGATCTTTTGTGACATCACTCGTGGGAAAGTCCACCCAGATGTATGAAGGATAGTTCAGACTACCAGTTGGTAAAGTCCACTGGATAGGCTGGTGGCCTAAGTCCTTCTTAATCATCTACAAGTGTATATTCATGTTGAATTAAACATTACTTCTTCCTAACTAATGGCTTATAAAGTAAATGACTGAATGTCATTATAAAGTGTCCCCCAGTTAATAAACCCAATGGGGATGAATTGGTTAATCCCAGCACGACTGGCCCTTGCACCAAATCAAAATGCTGTCGAGGACCACAATTCAGCCTGGGTACGTTCACTTACCCCGCTGACCTCCTGACCGGCTCCACTCCTAAGGGGGCTCCTCGTTTCCTCTCCTGGGTCCTGGACGGGTCTAGCTTCTGGCTGGAGACACGGTTCACCCCTGTAACAAACACACCCACCTGGCATTAGAAGCTAGCAATGTAGCGTATGTTTACTAAAGATACGCATACCCTGGCAATGTTCTCCCTCTTTATCCATATTTTATTTTACATATATTTATGATATTCTTAATTTCCTTTTAAAAGGTATATTGTATTTAAAAATCTTTTTCTTTTTTTTATATTCTATTTTTATTCTGTTGTATGTATTCTTTTTTTAAGCACAGAAAATACAGAGTATGTCACGTACACATTTCACTGCATATCCTGAATGAGTATGTGACAAATAAAAACCTAAGAATCTTTGAATCAACGACGAAACAGGAAAATCGTGGTTCTCACCTGTAGGCACCGAAGACGCGTTGTCCTCTTCCAGCAGTGTGCATAGTTGCCTCCTGTATTCTGAAAAATAAGGCAGGGGAAGGAATACAAGACCAAAATGAGATGACTTGGTAACCCAGCGTAGAGAGCGTGCATGTCTCTTAAAGTGCTCTTAATGGCCTTTTGAGAGTCGACTGTTAAGCTAACTAGTTAACGGTAATGCTAGCTGAATTAACCAGCAGGTTGAGCCTTGTCTTAATCTACGACGCCTCATGTCTTCCCAGTAGGTTACCAGATTCTCTCATTCATTTAACTCATTCGCTGTCTAACCAGGAGGTCACTAGGTGGACTCTGGGTCTTCTTCAGTACCTGGATCCTGGTTATTTGGGGAAACTAGGGAGGCTGGTGCTGGAAGAGGAAGCTGGGGGGCGTTTTGGGCAGCGGGAGGCTGACTTTGGGGGCCCGGGGCCAGAGTTTCAGGGGTCTCTGCTGCGGGAGCGTCGGTGGACCTCCATGATGGGGCGTATCCAGGCCCCCCTGGGTGGGTCTTGTCTGGGGGAAGCAGGTCTGCCAGGAGGGCAGAGGTAACAGGGAGCATGATGAGGATAGAGTCGAATGCAAGCAGGAAGTACAAACAGAAAAGGGGAAAAGACAGGTGACAGAGTAAAGGGAAAACGCGGAAGAGGAATCCACCTGCTGAAACATGTAGTGCCTGCAGGTGACTATAAAGAGCGGTGTTCCCGGCAGACGCAGGGAGAACACACACAATGTCCCGACTGGTGTGCACACATGAGATGAACCCATTCGGAGAGAGTGAAACAAACAAGCTGTCCCAATACACTGAATCTGATTGGATGTATTAATCTCTCTCTCTTCTTAAATCTCTCTCTCTCTCTCTCTCTCTCTCTCTCTCTCTCTCTCTCTCTCTCTCTCTCTCTCTCTCTCTCTCTCTCTCTCTCTCTCTCTCTCTCTCTCTCTCTCTCTCTCTCTCTCTCTCTCTCTCTCTCTCTCTCTCTCTCTCTCTCTCTCTCTCTCTCTCTCCCCCCCATCCCTCCCTCCCCTGTCTCTATATTACACAGATAAGCTCCGATGCAGAGCATTAACAGAACAAACACCACCGCTCAACAGCTTCCAATAACCGGTCGGACGGGCACGCCGTACCCTTCACCGGGGTGGGGGGGGGGGCTGACGTGTGCGAGTCCCCTCCCGCCTGTCAGCTGTACCTGGCTGGGAGACGGCAGCAGGAGGAGGAGGAGGAGGAGGAGCGGAGATCACAGGGGCAGGGCGAGACCAGCAGGCGGAGGAGGCGGAGACGGGGGAGACGGGGGAGACGGGGGAGACGGGGGTGAGGTCCGAGGCGGGGGGGGCGGAGGGGAGCACGAGGGCGCGGGGCGGCGGGGGGTCCCGGGACGAGAGAGGGTCCGGCTGAGTGGGGGCGGCGATCAGGGCGGGGGTCTCTGGAGTCGGGGCGGGGGGGGAGACGGGATGGACGGGGGGGACGAGGGAGACGGGGGAGACGGGGGAGATGGGTGCGGGAGAGGGGGAGGGGAGCTGGCCGGGGGAGGCGGGGCCGGGGGGAGGACTGGGGGTCTCGGGGGGGGAGGCTAGCTTGAGGAGGGAGCCTTTAGCGGCCTTGGCTCGGGCCTTCTTGCTCTTGGGCCGGCCGGGTTGGAGAGCCTTGGGGGAGAGGCTGGCTGGAGCCACGTGGGCCTGGGGCTTAGGGGACCTCCACTCAGTCTGCCATGAGGCTGGGGGTCCCAATGAGGGGGGGGGGGGGGGCAGGAGGAGAGGAGAGGAGAGGAGAGGAGAGGAGGGGAGAGGAGAGGAGAGGAGGGGAGAGGAGAGGGGAGGAGAGGAGGGGAGAGGAGAGGAGAGGAGAGGAGAGGAGAGGAGAGGAGAGGAGGGGAGAGGAGGGGAGAGGAGAGGAGAGGAGAGGAGAGGAGAGGAGAGGAGAGGAGAGGAGAGGAGGGGAAAGAGACAACCAACACAAACAAAACAGATCAGAAATAAGATTGTGAACAGGAAAACGAAATGAAAACATCTGATGTGGATCAGAAGAGAGGGTCTATGATTAGAATGGTATTGTGTTGTTATTATGAAGGAGCTGTCTCATATGCATGAACAGTTAAAGCGGGCCGCACACTTCAAGAGAATAGGGCTTGTACACCAGAGTGCATCATGGGAAATTGGGTTGTAGTCATTACAATTCCAAAATCAACATAAATATAACCTAACCTAAGCCAATCCAAACGTCACGGATGAGAAACGCAGTGGTAGTTTCAAACACAACAATGTCTTCCCCTGATTGACAAATACTTTCACAATCAATTACTAAACCACGGTCAAAACACTGTTAACATCAATAACAATGCAATGCTCCTAGACTTCCGAAATGCAAGCGTTGCATCGTTGTGAGGCAACATCACGATGTCCAAGTCCTATACTGCCAAGAAAAACTCGTTTTTGACTCAATGCGGTTTCTGATCGCTCCCCGAACGTTCGGTTAAGACCAGCTGATCGGAAAATCCTCCAATCAGCAAATACTTGATGCATCACACACACCGTTTCTGATCGTCAGGCTGCAGGGCCATCATCGGCAGACATTTCCACAATTACGAAATCTCTGAGGTTTTGAAAACTTTCTTGGAGGAAGTGTGCCAACCGCTTAACGTGCAGTACCTGTGTCAGGGGCCGAGGGGAGGCTGGTGGGCCGGGTGAGGGCGGAGCCGGCCCCCGCCAGAGGGGTGAGGCCCGGGACTTTGGGGTTGGGGGGAGGGGGGCCGAGAGCGGGCACGGGCCCCGTGATGACAGGGGCCGAGGAGGGGGGGACGGCGGAGTATGAGGGGACGCTCAGGGGCCGCTTGGCACTGGGGCGCGGCGCAACGCCATGGGGGGCTAGGGGGGAGGGGGGAGGGGGGGAGGGGGGGGAGACAGAGAGAGCAATGGAAAGGAAGAAGGAGAGAATGAAGGAATGAAAAGTAGAAGGAAGGTATGAAAGAAAGAAGGAAGGAGAGAATGAAGGAATGAAGGAATGAAGGAAGGAGAGAATGAAGGAATGAAGGAATGAAGGAAGGAGAGAATGAAGGAATGAAGGAAGGAGAGAATGAAGGAATGAAGGAATGAAGGAAGGAGAGAATGAAGGAATGAAAGAAAGAAGGAAGGTATGAAAGAAAGAAGGAAGGAAAGAATGAAGGAATGAAGGAATGAAGGAGAGAATGAAGAGTAGAAGAAAGGTATGAAAGAATGAAGGAATGAAAGGTAGAAGGAATTAGTCGAAGAAAGAAAAAGAAAGAATGAAAGAAGGAGGGAAGAAAGAAAAACAACAAAAGAATGAAACAATAAAATAAAGCAATCTCCAAGGTGTTTGTTGCAGAGATATCCATAAAGTAATCAGCATGGGGGGTAATTATATTATCGGAGAACTAGTCAATGTGTTCAGTCTAATGAATGGAATAGAAGTCACACCAATTGCACACTGCAAGAGCACGTTGTCTACAAATGTGTTGTAGAGGTGATCTAGATTCACCTGTGCCTTTTATTACCAATAAAAGGTCACAGGCTGATATGAAATCATTCTTAACCAATAACATGAACGATATCATCACGTGATACTCCAGACACAACCCAACGCTCAAACCATGTCTTAAACACATAGCTAGTACCTTGTAGCGGCATGCTAGGTAGACCGGGGGGGTAAACGGGGGACACCAGGGGGGAGAGGGAGGAGGAGGAGGAGGAGGGGGAGAGCGGCCCAGGGACGGGGCCCGTAGCTGGGGTAAAGGAGGGGCAGGCCGGGGCCCCGGGGCCCTGGCCCTCGGTGTGGAGGCTATGCGGCCGCCTGGCCAGCGAGGAGCCCGGCACTACGGAGAGAATGTGACAGAAGGAGAAGCGGAGGGAGAGGGAGTGAGAGGGTGAGGGAGAGGGAGAGGGAGAGAGAGAGAGAGGGAGAGGGAGAGGGAGAGGGAGAGAGAGAGAGAGGGAGAGGGAGAGGGAGAGGGAGAGGGAGGGAGAGGGAGAGGGAGAGAGAGAGAGGGAGAGGGAGAGGGAGAGGGAGGGAGAGGGAGAGAGAGAGGGAGAGGGAGAGCGTCATGGCTGACAGACATAGGGCTGACGCAGAGTCGCAGAGGCGCTCACCAGCGTCCTCAAATGACACACCTAGAGTTCAGAGGTCACCAAACCCCCCCCCCCCCCCCAACCCGCCTGCTTGTTGTATCGTGTACATCCTGGCCCTTAATGTACACACTCCTTGTATGTCGTATTTACCTATAGTACTTAGTTATGTTTGCTATCTTTGTTGTGTACGGGGAATGGGTTGACCTAGCGATTGTTAGCGCTTTGCACCTGGTTCTATGAACATCCTTACTGTACCGACAGCGATATATCGTTTGGCTTTCTTAGTACAAATGTAGTGATTGTAAGTCGCTTTGGATCACAGCGTCTGCTAGATGCCCTAATTGTAAATATAAAAGGGCGAGAGGACGAGCGCTAAAGAGTCCAACCGAGGGCCGACAGGGGCCGACAGGGGCCCTGGGGAAGCCCTGGGGAAGCGCATTCCAGTGGAGGACTGCTGGGGTGTGTCCACATGGGGCTCGCTGCCTCAGAGAGGGATAGGGCGAGGGGACCCAGGGTCTCCTAGAGAGGCTTTGTGGTCTACGAGGTCGGATTAAATCCAGAAACAATCTAATGTCGCTCTCACACAAAAAAAATATAGAAAAACAGCTGGTTGCTGAGGAAGTGAGGTGATGAAATAAAGAATGTAGCAACGTGTCGTCAGCTCAGGGGGAAACAAAAAACTGATGAAATGCACGAGTTTGGCGAATTGCTGCATGAGTTGATTCACGATCGGGTGATCGTGTGAAAGAGTGAGCGAAGGAGTGAGTGAACGCGTGACTGTGTGAAGGAAACGGAGGAATGAGTGATTGAATGTAAACGGATGAGTCTGTGAATATGTGACGGCGTGCCGTGAATGCCTCTGTGAAGGGCGGATTTCATTCCCGGCTCTTCCGCTAAGCCAGCTCTGCGGGTACCTTGGTGTTCTGCATGCACGGGCACACGTCCCTTCCTGCTCCCTGTGCGGCTGCAGTGATGAGCAAAACAAGCAGGGGGTGCCCCTGACCCACCAAAGATACACACACACACACACACACACCAGGTTACATAACTCCTCCCTTTGCAGGGCAGGGCATTCTGCGCTCTGCTAGCCCAGACTGACACAACATAACGTGGCCATGCTGATTCTTTCCTATCTTACTCCTTAGGTTTTCCTAGAAATCCTAATCAGAGGGGTAATCTCCTAACCGGCCCACCACTTGCAATGAGTTATTTCATGCCGTTATGAACCTATGGTTCATATTCACACACATGCCTGATGTGTGTGACCCACATAGCACTCCACTCACCCCAAACACCAAAATCAAATGAGACCCACACACCCATGCATGATGCGTGTCTATGAACAATTATACTATGTCCATATGTGTGAGGTGTGTGGGGTATTAGAGGGGTTGCAGTGTTACCTACAAATTGCCAAGGACTTGTGATTAAAGGTGCTGTAGGTATGACTTAAAAGCTAGAATTGCTTTGAGTGTCATCAGTCAGAAATTCCTTGTCGGACATAATCTGTTGGCGAATGAAACGCTCTGATGTTATCAGTTTAGCGTTGACCGCGCCTTCCTCTTTATGAGACGAAATTGATATTAGACCGCACCCTGTTTATTTCTGACCAATCAGTGCATCTCTACCCTGATTGCTTTCGGGTAATCCGTCGTGCCTGTCAATCACTGGTGTGTGAATGAGACACTTCTCCTGGTAAGGAGGGAGGTGAGTGGAGAGGGAATGCTCTCTCTCTCTCTCTCTCTCTCTCTCTCTCTCTCTCTCTCTCTCTCTCTCTCTCTCTCTCTCTCTCTCTCTCTCTCTCTCTCTCTCTCTCTCTCTCTCTCTCTCTCTCTCTCTCTCTCTCTCTCTCTTTCTCTCTCTCTCCCCCCTACAGCACCTTTAAATAGACAAACCAAAAAAGGACTAAAAGTGACACTTTCACACAAATGCGAATTCGCCGACCAATACCTGAGGCCGCGCCGGGCTGGAAGATTTTGGGCAGGGCGGGGGGGTGGGCGCGGGTGAACGCCGGCAGGGAGTACGCATAGGGCGAGGGGCGGGGCTCTCCGGGGCGGCGCCCGGGGGGGGCCTGTGAGCTGGCGGCGGGCGGGGCATGAGGATGGGTGAGGAGGGTGAAGGTGGAGGTGGCGTTGGCAGGGCCGCCCCATCCCACCGCTTGGGGGGGGGGGAGGGGGGGGGGGGGAGTGAAGGGAGGAGCACAGAGGTGCAGGAGAGGCAGGATGAGGCAGAGGAGGGGAGGTGCAGAAGGGAGGAGAGGAGAGGTGTTGGGATGGAATGGGTCAGGATTAGCTCTCAGATACTCTTCCCTCCTACTGCGGTAGGAATGCAACACTTTACGTCAACCGAAACATAACTAAATCCTGATTAGCCCGCTTTATATGACGCTGTTGCAAATATACTTTTTTAGGATGTATTTAAACCTTTATTTAACCAGGAGAAGCAACAGGACAGTAGCCCTGCAAGAAAAGCTGCTTCGTCACTTGGGATATCTATAATTGTAGCTCTGATTGCCTGTCATTCATGTATTATTGTACACGTTTAGAACAGCATCTGATACCATGGACCAGCTACAGCAAGATTCAAACAATACTTGCTGCTCCCCATGGTGTGAATGGAAATACCCATCACTGGTGACTTGGATGATTCAGAAAACCATCAGTCCGTGAATGAATATCCCTCCGACATCGTGCCCGTGAAGTCTGCTCATGCGTAATGAATGCATGAGTGCATGAACGAATGAGGTGCTGAAGAATGGAATGGCGTGGAGGGAGTTGTGGTGGGGCCCCGCAGAGACCCAAGTCCAGGGGCAACTATGGTACCTGGGGGCCCCGCGTCCAGAACCGGTCTCCAGGCTGCGTCCCGGATCCGGCTGTTGGGGGGGTCGGGGTCTACTTGGTTTGAGGGCCGGACCACGTGGGACAAGTGGGAGGGGGGTGAGGTAAGAGGGAGGAAGGGAAGAGAAAGGGATCGATGACGAAGGGAAAATAGCAGAGGGGCAGAAGCAGGAAAGAGCAGGGAAAATGAAAGAGAAAATAAGGAAGTTGCGGGATGTGTGTGTGTGTGTGTGTGTGTGTGTGTGTGTGTGTGTGTGTGTGTGTGTGTGTGTGTGTGTGTGTGTGTGTGTGTGTGTGTGTGTGTGCCCGCGTGTGTTTTATTTTGGTTGGGGACATTACGACTCAAAATAGCCAATTGCTCTTTTGCAACAGTTTAGTCTAAATTTAAACCCTAAAATTGTCTGATTTGCCTCCCTGATCGGAAACGGTCTCCAAATTTGTGCTGGTGCAGACCATATGCAAACAACTGTGCACCTGTTTGCCTTATTTCCTCCTCATAAACAAAACAGAAATAGTAGTGTCCAATAAAAACTAAAAAGGTAGGGTCATTGGAAGTCCTGTTGTGATTTTGCACCTTGGCATTTTATTTATTTTTTTTACTTTCAACTCGAATAAAACCACCGTGTCCTGTTTTATGGTTGCTTTATGTACCAGTCACGGGGTGAGCCAATCCGCATCCGAAGGTGGCTCTTCGGTCGTCGCCGGCCTCCTCGTCGCTGAAGTCGTCCAGGTTTCCGATGTCGCTCTGCTTCAAGCTCAGCAGGCTGGCCAAGCTCTGCATGTCTTCGTCTCTGGAGGTAAAACATCACCTTCAAGTCAAACAGGCGCTCGAATCCACCTCGAAAAAACACAAAGAAATGCATCCGACGAACACTGTGGCACTGCTGTCTCCTATTGTCTGTCCACCTCACCGGTCATGCAAGTCCGTTTTATCACATGCCCTTATGTCTAAGACGAAAGGTGTGAGGATTCCATTCCCTACAGGTCTGAGAACCCAGTCAATGGCACCTATAACGTGCCTATTCTCTCCTTTATTTAATTTATCTCGGTGTACAGCAAGATGATTCAGAGTGGACTTACGTGGCCTTGCCCTCCTTGAGGAAAATACAAGACAGGGTGAGCTTCAGAGTGGCCTCCACGACCTTCACCGACATGGGCTTCAGTTTCAGGACCATGTCGTACTTGGCTTGCGTTGCGCTCGCGTATTTCTTCATGTTCACGTCTGCCGATGCCAGAACCTTCCTACGGCCCTTTGTCTCCTGAGGAATTCAAAATGTGTTTGTCAGGGAAGAAATAGAAAACAAAAAATAAAATGAAATCCGTAATGATATTCGTCACAAATGCTCTTATTTTTTAAACCCAGATACATTAGATTCATCCAATCATAAACACAGTCTGTTAATCAATACATTGATGAAAACGATTACAGCCAAAGGTCTGCCAAACAGATTCACAATTGAACGTAACGTTTTTCGACAAGCAGGCGTGTGGTGAACTCACATCTTCAACGATCACCGTCCAGTCCTTGTCTTCAAACTCTTCCGCGGTGGGATCCTGAGGGCCACAAACCAAATGGAGAAACCTTGAGACAACTCAGGGCTCGGGCCGCGGGGGACGTAAAGGAGCCTGCATATGAGTGCGGTACCTTGAAGAGGGTGATGGGGATGTCCACGCTCTCTGGGACCTGCCACACCACCGTGCCCCTGTAAGGGTTCTGGATCCCAGGCTGCCAACTGTGGAGCTGGACAAGTGTCAAAATAAAAGCGTGAAAAACACACAACTGAATAATTCAGATAATGATTCATACATTGTCTAATAATTCGTTAGAAATCATTGTAGAACAGCCCTTATAATAATACTGTATTTGAAGCATCATTTTCTGTATCAGTTATGAATGTATGTATCATTAGGATTATTATTATTCTGTCATTTAGTCCAGCTGTGACATTTGTCAAACGTTCATAATTTTAGACAATAAATGAAGCAATAAATATCTTCCCGCACTTGCATCCACAAGCCTAAATGTAACTTTAAATCTTGGTTCTGAAATGATAGCCTGCATTTGTATGTTTGGTTTGCATAGGTCAGAGGTGAGAGGTCAGAGGTTAGAGGTCGGAGGTTTTACTCGTTACCTTTGTGCTGTGGCGTCGGTTTCTCCGGATCCACACCACTCGCAATTTGTCGGGCTGCCTGAAAGTGTAGAGAGGAAATAATGAGAGTGAAGTGAAACAATGAAGATGAATATTCATCTGAAGTCAGCAAACAAAATTCAGTTTCAGTTACCGCCTTGGCTACCACTTCCTCAAAGAATAGCCTGTCATCATTTTACTAAGATGTACTTCTGCTGTTATAGGCGGACTCCTCATATAGACAGGGCAAAGTTTCTGCAATATTTTAGCAAGCAAAAAAACAAAACAAATGTAGAAATCTTAGTGGTTGCGTTGTCTTGGATATTATTATGTTAACCTTTGACAATAGAATTATAATGATTTGGGACAGGGACGCAGACCGCGGACTCTGCCTCTGATGCTTTTCTTCCTTGAGGGTCGAGGCTGCTGTCTCCGGGCGAGTTAGGCTGTGAGATTAATTTAGGGGTTATTGCGGTCAACCATAAACTCATTTCTATTCTGTACCCAGACTGTACGATTAAGAACATGACAAGGAGAACGACCGAAAGGACAAGGAGAAGAAGAATACGTCTTTTCTCTTAAGGCTTTTGCAAAGCAATAGTCAAAACATGCAACGTAATGTTTGTCAATGGTCAAAATGTGATTACATTCTCATAATACAAAGCAGAAAAAATATCTTTGTTTGGTTAAACTCTCAATGGCTAGTTCATCTCCATATAATAGATTGTGAATGTTCCCATTCCATCTTTTTTATTCATAAAAAAGTTATTAAAGAGCCCCTATTTTACAATCAGGTGTAAGAGTGATCAGCGACCCTGTGACATCACATGTGGGAGAGTCCACCCTAGATGTTTGATAGATAGACAAGCCTCCAAGTTGGTACATTCAACTACATCTGGGTAGGGCAGAGTTTGAAACGGCTTGTCATGGCTCATCACACTCATACCTGGCGGTAACATGGGGGCCCATTGAGAACCGCATATGAATGAGAATTCAAGGCATTTTCAAGCCCTCAATGTGCCAATGGATCGTCCCGCTGCTGGTTGAACGCCATGTGAACAAGCAGAGATAAGGCGGCACAGGTGTGTCTCATCACCAACTAATCAGCAGGTGACAGGGTAACCCTCTCAGCCAATCAGAGGCTATGCATACAATGGCATGTGTTTAACCTAGAGAGGGCGTCATCGAAATCAAACAAAGGTACAAATGGTGTTGGGTTCCCCCTTAATATAGAATATATATTATAATAAAGGCCAATATTTGTTCTGAATGAACGAAAGGGTCTACTTTCTGCTTCTAAAGTACTTAATATTGTATTTTCTGTGATCACCTTGTCATAGAGCCTATTACACATGTATACAGCAGACTGTTTCTTCATTGTCATTTTATTTGAAAAGCAGGCTAGGCTAGGATCAGGCTAAGGCCAAGTGTTAGCCCTTAGCCTGCGCTCATCACAAAAGACTGGGCAGAGAGAGAGAGAGAAGGGAGCAGGAGAGGCTGGGCTGATGGCTACAAAGTGTTAGGAGGAACTGTAACTGGTCTTAGGTCAATACACAAGGGACAGAAGTAAGAACACATGACAGGCTAGGCTAAGGCTAACAAAGGGCTAACTTTGGGGATTGAGGAAGGACATTATTAAGGACAGAAAGAGAGAGTGAGCAAGGGAGGGAAGGGAGAGGGGACGGGGGGGGGCCCAGAAATAGAAGTGACTCGTACTGAACTCAACAGGAGCTTACAAGCCGGGCCGCACCTGTTGTGCAACACATTATGGAACAGTTAGAGCGAAGTTATTGGGCTCTGTCGGCATCAAGCAGCTCAGCCATGCCTCAGCAAATGCCCTGCTTATAGGTCAAGCTGTAAGTTAGAGGCTAATGTCCAGACCCCAATGTGTAGGTTATCATCCACTACTTGAATGTACATCCTGGTTGAGCTTGTTTTTGCTGCTGTTCTGTGAATGAACACACATTTATATATAGATGTGCCGGGTGGCCCAGTGTGTCAAGGTTTACTTAATGGGAAGTCCGACCACAAGGTAACATGATTACCTTATGACGGCGTGTGGCTGAACCATATCTGGTCAACAAACTAATACAGAGATAAAAACCTCAAGAAATCAGTAGCGTAAAGGGGGGGAATCGAGGCTGAGGATACACGTTAACCACATCGCACTCACAAAGAAAATGCATTTAATTCTTTCCTTTAATCTATTTTGTGATACACTATTGCTTTACTCCACAGTTTGACAACCACAACAATCTCATGAGTTCTGGCCTGTGTGTGAACATCTAGCTGGTTCACATTGTGCACATTCCTCCGAGCGAGAAAACACAAACATCCGCACAACGTCATATCTCAAAGTTGTCACTTGGAATGAAACATCACCCCCTGTCTTCATCCGACCAATGGGGAGCCACCTCGTTGGGATACATGAGAGTGAATATCAATAATGTGTGAAATGTTATTTACTTTGTATTTCTGATACCTAAGGCTCCTCTATATTATTATTTTAATATTTCATGCGGCGCTAGAAATGTGGAATGTGCTCTAAACTTTCTCAGCCATAACCTGTAAGTGGCTTTGAATAAAAGAGTCAGCTAAATCACTGAGTAAATCTTGATAGTATTAAAATGGAGCACATGGGTTATTAATTAATCGTTATGCTGTCAATGACCCACAGCCTCCAAGTCTCTGAAGCAACTCTTCAGCAATCAGTGCTATGGGTTAGAATGACTTTATTTAATCTGTTGCCTGCTACTCAATATGAGTTAGTACCAGATGGATCAATCTACTGCCATTCTGTTAAATGTTACCAAGTCATAAAGGATATGATTCAGCCAAAAGGCATTGGCTGTGGACGGGAGATCAATCCCTCAGCTCCACGCTGCTCATCACTCATCACCTTATTAGCTAACAGGCATGAGTGGATGCTGCCCGTGGATGCTGGGATCGTAGGGCCTGGGTTGAACGATGCATCCTCTTATCACGAATACAGACAATAAAGCACAATGCTGCTGACTCACTTCCTTCCTTCTCACCTGGCTGTGAAGGCGTGTTTCAGTATGTGTGTGTGTGTGTGTGTGTGTGTGTGTGTGTGTGTGTGTGTGTGTGTGTGTGTGTGTGTGTGTGGGTGTGGGTGTGTGTGTAATGCAGTGTTCTTGTTGCTGCAGAAACACTGAACGTGTACAGACCTGGGACACACATACACACACACACACACACACACACGATGAAGCTAAACTAGAAATCGTTTATTAAGCAATCTGGACGAATCCTGACTGACTGTTGAGGAAATATTCAACGCACTGCAAAATGTATTGAATAGACGTAGGTCATTCAAGTGTGTACGAGTCGACAGGACTCATGAGACACAGGCCCAACGATACACCATCACTTGGCCGGTTGCAATCCCCAACTGGCCAGTCCAGAATAATCTCAGGTCTATCTTTGGTTTGATGAGAGCAGCCCAACGGAATGAAAGCTAACCAAGAAGGAAAAACAAAGCCTGTCGATACCTGCTTCTGGTGTATATAATGAGAGTATGTACAGAGAGAGAGTGTGTGTGAGTGTGTGTGTGTGTGTGGGGGGGGGGGGGGGATAAACACTGTGTGTGTAGCGTAAACTAAGTGTTAGCCGGCGGTGCAAGCCAAGGCCCGGGCTTAATGGAGCTGGGCCCATGTGCAGAGCAGAGGAGAGACAGTACACAACAACAAGTGACAACTAAACACACTCCTGATCCGCCAGCCAGAACAGCTTGACTTTCTCCCTCAGGTCTCAGAAGCGGTTTCAGACACAGAGGCCTCTGTTTTTCAATAAGCACTAATTTCATTGATTCAACAATGCTAAGGCATGTTTTAATTACACGAAGACAATCAAGTTTTCTTATTTTTTGTTTTCATGATAGTTAGTTCAATGCTTTAAAGGGTGTCTTACGAACCCATTCATTAGGGCAGATGTAATGAGGGCAATACTCATTACATTTGCTCTACCTACATGCTTTAACGTTCTCTCTCTCACACACACACACACACACACACACACACACACACACACACACACACACACACACACACACACACACACACACACGTCTGTGTGCGTCTGCATCTGGTTATGCGCGTCTGGGTTTATGTGCGTGCGTGTGCGTGTGTAGTCGCGCGCAGGCGGCCGTGCATGTGTCTATGCGTGCGTGTGTTTATCACTCACTCGTGGATGCACCCAGGACTACGAGTCAGTGCGTCACATGAGTAGACGGCTTCTTCATTGCATTACATCAGGGGATCAAATTGAAATGTGTGCATTCTGCACACGTAATCAGGCATATTATCGCATTTACAGCATATTTACTTTACGAAAACCATTTTCGATCCGCCCATTACGTGCAATTAAACGGTGGCACCACAGCCCCAAGCAACATGATAGATCACGTCCCAATAAACGAAACTAAAACACCAAATAAGGTTATATCATAATAACCCAATAGCCGAAACAGAATATTGTTCATCGCATGGTATGACGCAGTAGAGCTTACAACAGACTAGCCTGCCGTGCATGGCGTTATACTAACAATAAGTCACAGGTACTGAAACTGGTACCGATGGTTCACAGCCTTCAACCTGTGAGGCTCAGGGTAGCAGCGATCTTAATAACATCCCCTTAAGTTACAGACGTTATTAGAGCTACCAAGATACCACGGCACACGCAATACAACATGGTTCAACTGACGCGGAAGTGCTTGCCCCGTAAGCAGTATTATATACAGATATCTATTGAGACAGGCTGCACTTGAAGGCATCTCGGGCGTGACTTTCACAGTTCCCCACGCGCTTCCTGCAAACAGCATCTGGTTTAAACCTCATAGGGTGGACACCAGCACTGAAGAAGTGCTGATCGCGATCGCAGAAACTGACGTGATGTCATTGTGTGACACGACAAATACAGATCCTAAACGTAACAACACAATCGGCTTTACAGAGAGTCTAAAAAGCGTGTGTAACACGGAGAGGGTCTTACCATTTGTGCGTGCATTCTACTAGTAGTTCTTGGTAAGTCGCCGCGTACTGAAACTTGGAGGCTTTCTTGCCCACTCGCTGGAGCCGTTTCCAAACAGAAGTCATGCTCGGGCTCTCGGATCAAGTGCAGGGTGAACGGACATCGGTGGGGTTGAAAGAAAGATACGGAAGAATAAAAGTTATCCACGTCTTGCGCGTCGACAACCCCTGTGGGCTCGTCAATGTGGAGAGAGAAAACTGCAACTGCTCTCTGCCCTTCTGTGCGACGGGAGTGTGTGTGTGTAGCAACGCACACACACCTACACACATACAGACACACAGTGCTGCGCTGTATTCACATGTCCCCCTATGCAACGGATTAGCAGCAAAACAAACGCGCGTCGATGTTCTGGCTGGGGCCAGTTGGTCTGCATAGAGCAGGGTGACAATATTTTCATCATGCATGCTGCCAGTGCTAAGAGGATACCTCACCACTGAGGTCATGGCCTGAGCATCTAGCTATCTTCAGGACCCACAACACAGATACACAGATCTGTCCCGTCTGTGTTCAAGCAAAGCAGAGATTTCAATACTACTAATGGGGCAGGGGTTGTTTAATTGAATGTGATATTCAGGCTACAGTTGGCCTACCTAATGAGGGCGAGCAATGCATCGCATTTGACTGGAACTTTGTAAATGTCTGTAGAGAGCGCACCTGTTGGTATGGAAAGGTTGCATGCCCAGGTCTATGCAAAATACTCTTAAAAACAAACAATGATATCTGGATTTCAATGGAAACCAGTAGGAAAACTTGTTCAACCGTCAACAGATCAAAACATAGAGCGCAATGCTGGACCGATGAGTCCATTGTGGGTTAATGCTTCTGTTGTGGCGGTGTATTAACCTACAGGGGGAAATAAAGGAAATAATGACGTTACCACTCAACCACTTTAGAGTCGGTAGCTTAAGCTATTGTTGAGTGACTTGTCCGTTAGCCTCAAGCACATACGTTGTGGACTAGCACCGACATCAGTGTAGTTACGCCACCCTTTCCCCCACCCCTCCAGTCAAGGAAGCAGCTGGATTTGGGTGGGGTTTGTAGACCTCTAGGGAGTCACCCTTCTTATATGAGCTGGATTTCTGTTTACGGTGGTGGAGACGTCGAGAAAAAACTGGTCAACTGCTGTCCTCACAAGCAAGAGTTTTTGAAGTGGTTTGTGACTTTGAGACAAGTCAGAAAATGACACTGCACACAATATGACAGAGTGAGATAACACTAATGGTACATGTATCATTACACAGGAATTAATATATAACAACACAGCGCTACTATAGGCCTATATGGAACTACATTGTCATAAGTTAAGCAATATTCTCACACATATATAGGCTACATTCAAATGTAAATATAATATATATATATAACCATATATATAAAGAGAACAACTTCTCTTTAAACTCTTTAATCCTGCAGTCCACCCACCCAGAGCTCAAAAGTGTGAGAATCCACCTAATATAGCTCCTCCATTGTTCCACCGAGCTGGGAATAACTACATCTTACCCATGTTTTGGGTTTGTTTATGTTGGATGTACAGTACGGCCCCCTGGCTTAATGTACTTCCTGTTAGACGGCCACACTACACCGGCGGCCCGCTGTGCATCCTGTTGTTGAAAATAAATAATCTATAGGGCATGAAAGTGCTTGAATGCCACCTGTAGGAAAGGGGATGTGGGAGAGAGGAAGCAGCTCTTTGACGCGTTCGGGAGAGGTTCATAGCAGAACTGAGGTCGCCTTTGTAAATGTACCGGGTGCGTTTGCTCATAATTTAACCATTTGCATACATCAAAGAACGTGAGGGCGTCCTATTGGACTGAAACATATTGGGTGTGAAGAGATACCATACCACGTTTTAGGTTTCGCCACGAGATGTCGTTGGCACTATTCCCTGTAACAAAAAAGAAACGTGCTCAGTTTCAGGGCACCCAGAGCCTTTCGCCAATCTGATATTCACCCGCTTCGAGGGGAGTCGTGATCTATTGCTTTCATCACGCACACATACATACAGGAGAGTCCCCAACCAAACGTCGCCCTCGACCTTAGTAAATATAGCCCAGGCTCCGCTCAGGCACCTGTCGCCTGTCACTCGGGACAGCGCTCCATTACGCCCAAAGACATGGGCAGATCCCCCCCCCACCCCCACCCACCAACCAACCGGTATGAGAGCATGATTCACAATCACGAGAACGAAAAAGAGTGCGCATTGCATTGTTGAGCCCCCGGCCCCGAACCCCCGCAGCCTGCCCCTATTAACAGTTGTTAACTGCACCGTTGTCAAGTAAACGGTGACAAGGAACCACACCGCAGATGATGTTATGAGTCGTCAGAACCCGCTGCCCCACGACGCTACGATACAACGGACGCTTTGTGCCTTCGGATGTCCGCTGATTGGTGAATCACGTGACCCAACAATCCAAGTCCTTATTCTGCGTGCATGTGTGTGTGAGAGTGCGAGTCAGTGTGTGCGCGCGTCTGGGTACATGCGCGTAATAACAGTCGCTCCTAAAGGGCATGGTGTCAATGGTGGTGAACCGTGCAATAACTCAGGTGTTTGGTTACTCATGTTTCAGGGGATTGCCTTCGTTATTTATTGTAATTTCAATGTTCAATAGAAATGAAACCAAAGAAATGAATTCCATATAAGCTAATCATGCGGCTTTAGCTTTCCTAATTCAATTTACAAGTTGTTCCCGCCCAACCCCACCAATAGAAACACATTATCGATCTATGTCTATGAACATACTGTTTCACAAGCTGAGTAGCTGTATTCAGTTACAGGTGAGAGCAAACCGCTCCTTAAAGCACACACTTCGACAAATACCCTCAGGTAGAAACCAGATAAGACAGATGACCTGGTTGTGTGCGCGCGTGCGCGTGCGTGTGCGTGTGTGTGTGAGCGAGAGATTAAGGCGTGACTGGGCCCAGACTCATAGCGTCTCATCCCTGATTTCCTCCACCCTTCCAGTCTGGATAAAAGCGTGTGCTATCAAATCCCTGCCCTACATAATGGGCGGAACAGAAGATCTCCGAAGGAAATACCATTCTGCTTTCCAACGCTGACCGCATAGCTCTCAAATCAAAACAAATGTCAGTTCAGTAAATGAAGATGTTTGGGAGTGTTGCATCACCCTGTGCTATGGAAAATGTCCAAAATACTATTTTGGTTTGCTATTCGGTACGTTCATATGCAAAAGCCTACAGATAGATTGACGATGTGATCAGCCTTCTTTCATTTCATGTCTTATTCATTAAATAGTTTGATTTAATTATTTTTGTCCAGCTTGATCAGGTCAAATAAGGGTAAAGTACCTTCCTGTAACAACCTCACATTGTGGTACCATATGTCTCAAGAAATGTCAAGTTAAAATCTCATAAGGGTAATGGGTTATTTAGTTACTGTAACCTAGGGGTCGGCAACCCTAGGCACGCGTGCCACCACTGGCAAGGGGCAGCATAATCATTGGCACACTTAAAAAAAAAAAAAAAAAATTTTTTTTTTTTTTTTTTTTGATTATTAAAAAAATTGAAAGCACAATGCTGTGAATGAGATTTTAAGTTGACATTTCTTTTATATTTTACATTCTGAATAATAATCATTACTACCGATTTCTTTTTCTGTTTTGGGCATTTCCTCCCAGTGCAAATATGTCACAATTAATTACAGAAAGCAGTGTTCTGAAATGGGAATGGATCAATTAATAGTTTTTAAACCTATATTGTGAGTAATAGAAAAGAAAATATTTAAAATATCGTTGCAAATGCTGTTGTTGCTGTATGCATCGCCTTCACATGGTTTTGAATAGCTGTACATGTCTTAAAGATATTGATGTGGATGGTTTCAACATTCTCATATATTCTCGTTTTTTACATTTCTCAGTGCAAATGTTTTTGAATGAGTTTCTGAAAATGGTGCTTTAAGATTGGGACATATGTTATTATAATTTGTAAGCCCATGTTGCAAATATAACAACCAAAAAAACATTTAAAATGATGATTGTGGACTACATGGAAATAATACAATTCCAGGACTTCTGGAAATGTTTTTGGTCGCTGAGTCATAATTCAGCTTCATTTTTTATATATTGTTGCTTAAGGCACACTCAATAACGTGAAAATGTCAAACTGACACTGCATGTTGAAATGGTTGCTGACCCCTTCTGTAACCCATGTTCAAATCTAGTTTATCTGCTGCGACCATTGAGCTGCGCTGGGCAGGTGTTCATTTCAGAGCCTGGTTATGGGCCTATATTTGGAAGCCTTCCCTGCTGCTCCACCGCGATAACTTAACTCCTTGTGACAACAGAAGGCGTCGTCAAACATGGAGCCGTAGCAAGAGGGTGGCTGCATATCTTTGTAGACCGACTGTGATAAGGCTTTGTTGCTGTCACATTAAAAAAAATGGTTTCGATTATTTAAAAAAGGAAGACATTTTTAGTTCCACAGATTAAAAAAAAAAGGAAGTAGAATCTGACGGTAAGCCAAATAAAATTGACGAAATAAACCTTTTGACCTCTTGTTAAAAAACCTGACAGATGGCGTCAGAGCATATTGTCTAATGGCGACACCCAGTGACTGTTTCGGGAATTGACTAATAAGGGGACCATTACGGAGCAATTTCTGTTGCGGAACGGTGAAGAATAAATCTAAGGTAGACGACTCTTTGTCTCTTTTCTTTATCTACTCTGCATATCGAACCCCCCAAAATGCGCCCCAACTCATACGAATCAAGGAGAAGCTACCCACCAGGTATTCCATGTTTTTTCTTTTTATTATTCTATCAAACTGAGAGCTATGTACACAGCGCCCCCTGCAGGCTCAGAGGGGCAGGTGGAGGGAGTAGTGGGAGCAGGCCCAGCGCCGCACCGGCTTGCTCACCCTGCCGATGACGGGCAGCTTGTGGGCGTAGGTTCGCGGCGGCAGGGAAGGGAGCGGTGGCGCCGGGGGCGGAGCTACGGCCGTGGCGGCGGCGGCGAGAGCGGCGGCGGAGAGAGCGGAGGAGGAGGAGGCGGGGACGGAGGCGGTCAGGGAGGGCGGCGCCGGGGCGGCCGGCGCGAACGCCGTGAGGAACGGCCGTCTCCCCTGGCAGCGGCGGCCCATCTGTCGCCCGCCGATGAGGAAGGCGAAGGTGGGCGCGGCACCCCCGGCCGGCGGGGCGGTGAAGCGGGCCTTGGGGAAGACGTCGCGGGACGGGCCCGCCGCGCGCTGGCCGGGCCGCGACGAGGAGGCCCGGGAGCGCTGGGCCGAGGAGGAGGAGGAGGAGGAGGAGCGGGCCAGCGGCCTGAGGACAGAGGGAGGGAACAGGAGGGGAAGAGGTCAGCTATGAGGACAGAACTGGGCCACGTTGCTACATTAAATACCTTCTACCAAAAGTAATTCTATGTTATGTTTGATGACCGAGCCGGTCGCGGGCTGTTCCGACGTTACGCACGCGGCGTTAGAGGCCGAGGGCCGAGGGGAGACGCCCTTTAAAGGGACTGGAGACTTCCTGGTTTGGTATTACATTACACAATGAGACCCTACGCTTTAGGACCAGACTGCAAAGGGTTCCTACATCACAATGCATCATGGGATGTTTTGTTTTGCCACAACACGCATGACAACTGTTCGGCAGTTAAATTAAAAACACAATAATGTCACAACAATATATAAAAAAATAATGATCACCTAAATAATAACATTCAAATACTCCTACGCTCCCAAAATGGCGGAGGTCTTGACAATACCAATCTATCTAATATAACTTGCAATATACGCCCTTAGTATTTGCACAAGTTAACCAATAGGAGTCCAGGGATTCTGTAGCATTCTGGGCTCCGTCCCAGTGGCCACATCGCCCCATCCGCTCGCTGTCTGGGAGGGACCAATCAGAAGCAGGGTACCGCGGCCGTGCCTACCTGCTGAGGCCCGTGGCCGCCAGGCTGGGGGGGGCGGGCTCGGCGGCCCCGCCGCCGCGGGGGCTCCCGTCGCGCCGCGGGCTGAGGCTCAGGTTGGCCGTGAGCTGGGGCATCTTGCGGGCCGTGTCCGGATGGGCGGGGCCGGGGGGGGGGTCCTTGGCCGCCATTCCCAGCTGGGGCAGGGCGCGGGGCGGGGAGACGCCCCCCGGCCCGCGGCCACCACCGCCGCCGCCGCCACCGCCCGGCCCGCGGCCCTCGGCACCGGGCCCCGTGCTGAAGCGGACCGCCAGGCTGTCCCCGAAGAAGGAGTAGAGCTCGCCGTACATGGCGGGCAGCGGCACGGGGCTCCAGGCCTCCCAGGGGCAGCCGGCGCCGCCCGCCTGCAGGTGGCTGGCGATGCCCAGCGCCGCCTCCGACAGGGGCTCCGGCGGGGGGGTGAGGCCCGGGGAGCTGGCCCGGTGGCCCGGGGCCCCGGGGCCCGGGTCCTGCCGGCCCGCGCCGGAGCCCCGGGGCCCCTCGGCCGGCTGGGACAGGGAGAGGGCCTTCATCTTGAGGAGCCGCTCCACCGCCACCTGTGGGAGACACAGTCAGTCAGGACGGGTTTGGACCAGGAGGGACAGCGTGGGACATGATGGGGATATCGTATCAAAAGGTTGTAAATACATGGCTCCTAAAGTTCAGTTCATGCGTTTCAGCGACAGAAGGAGGATACATTAGGTCCAGGGATAAAGGAGACAAACTAATAACGAGGAAGAGCTTCTGAGAGCTTCTGAATAACTAACAAGGAGGCATTGGATGTGATCATTTGAAGTTGTTTGTTGCCATGGTCTCAACCAATGAGCCGACAGCAAGAAGTCCCCGCTGACTGCAGCCGTGGGCGGGGTTATCTCAGAGCTCACCCGCCGTGAACCAGGGTTTGCTTCCAGGTGAGGCTGACGGCATGAGTTGCCATGGTAACCGAACTAGTCTAATGGTGGATTATGAAACCAAAAGTCATGGGTTCCGCTGAATTCAAACGTATCCGGTTACACTGGAAGTCTAGCTTCTTGAAATAGGGCCCGTCTTGCTTCCCGGTGAATCACGCTAACTCACCTAATATTTACCCACAGAAAAAATATTTTTGCCAATATAACTTTTCGTTATATTGGCTTATTTTCTCTTACATATGTATTGTATTTTATTACTTCATTTTATTGTGTGATTTCTACAATGCATTTTTTAACTTGCCTTTGTTTGTTTTTTACTTTATTATTTTATTTTATGACTAATGTTCTAATGTGAAGCCCTTTGAGCCTGCCTCGTGTGTAAAAAGTGCTGCATAAATAAAGTTGCCTTGCCTTTATTATCAACCCCCAAAACAGTATCAACCATTACACCGCTGCCTTCCACCCATTCGTTATCGGCTGAGGTTATTTTCCGGGGTTGTTGTACTTACGAGGATGGCTCCGTAGACCTTGTGTCCGTCCGCCTTCACCTGGGCGTTGGACACAGAGTAGTCGTCCAGCACCGCCTGCAGGTTGGCCCAGTAGGCCGGCAGGTGGGGGTACAGCACCCTCTCCACCGCCTGGAGACACACACACACACACACACACACACACACACACACACACACACACACACACACACACACACACACACACACACACACACACACACACACACACACACACACACACACACACACACACACACACGTTGGCTCCACCCGGATCCAAAATGGCGGACCGAGCTCCCCGAGGGAATCCATACAGACTAGATTAGACCCTATAGGTCTTCTGCCTAGCGCTGAATAATTCATCATTCGAGGTTGAATGTTGGCTGTGGAAAATAAAATAATACAGTGGCTCTGTGGTGTTTATAATGTAGCACTTTAAGTGGTTTTGCTAATTGGGTTTATTTTATGTTCTCGCGTGATTCTGGGAATTTCTGGTTTGTTGCTTCCTGGTTGAATGCACTTATTGTAAAAACGTCAGTGATGTACAGTAAGGTAATGTGCAATAGCATTCGTAGCACTAGTAGGAGTCCATTTATAATTTATGTATGTTTAGTATGCGAGAACAGAGCAGTGTTCCTAATTGTGTGTGTGCATCATCTGCTGCCAAGCAGAATACACTGGGGACAAACTTCAAGACCCCTCCGCCCTATGGAATCTCTGGCAGGTTTTTTATAATGGTTCCCATGGTTACAGGGGCTACACTGTATGTGTATATGGAGCGTTTCCAAGTTAGCCATCTTATTAAATATCGAAGCAAATGTGATAATACTTTTTATGAGCCGTCCATAATCACCAAGTTGATCTCCACAGTTAGAGGTTTAATATGTGTATGCAGTGTAAATATTAGAGGAGTTGTAGACAGTCGCAGTAGACGTTGGTCTGCCCTCTAGTGGTCCAAAGGTGCAAATGGAACATCCCATGTGTGTGTATTTGAAATTCAACACGATTAAAACTTAAAACGTCATAAAAAAGATATAAAACAAAGAGGATACACTGGTTGCATTTTAAAGTAGTGTGAACATTATGAGAGGAGTTAAGATTAAATGTTTGCAGAGAATGTTAAAATCGTATTAAAACTTAAGTCTTAATTATTTAATTGAAGGATTGGGAAAAAATGGAACGGATCATAAAGACAATGAAATGGAGGAATAAGGGTTAGACGGTACCTTCCAGCCCAGGGCGTGGAGCCCCACCACCGCCCCGTAGTGAGAGCACAGTGGGCGGACCGGGTCCGACAGGACCTTCTGGAGGGACAGCAGGATCTGGTGGTACAGCCCGCTCACCAGGTCGCCATGGGACCTGACCGGTTCAAATGAACGGAGATAATTAACCAAGTTCCACCTCTGCATACTTTAAAAAAGAGATTTAGATTCAATTTCCCTCCCCACCCTCCCTTCCCTGTCCCTCTTGATTATCTAGTCCATAAAAGGCCAAACTGTACAAAGGGTTGCCTTTAGGTTATTAGTATTCGTCATACTGGAGGAAATAAGCAGATCGGGAAAGCTTTGCACCCGTCAACCAAAAAAATCCTAGGAGTTACACACAACTTTACGCAGAAGAAATGCTTTCTCAAAACATTCCCCCCACATTTTTCCTGAAATCCTCCAAGAACAAAGCACCATCCACTAGCGACACACTACCAACCACACACACACGAGACGAAAACACGACTTTCCGAGGTGCACCTGAACGCACCGCGGGTTGGGGGCGGGGCCTCACCAGAAGATGTGGCTGAGCAGCAGGGCTGCGTAGTCGCGGAGGGTCCAGTGGTCGTTGAGGGGGTTGATGGAGGCGGCCAGCGGCTCCAGGATGCAGTACATGACGCTGGACACCAGGCTGCGCACGTAGGAGCCCAGGTAGAGGTAGGGGTTCTGGATGAGGCTCTTCACCATGTGCAGCAGCCGGTTGAGCTGCTCCAGGTCGTGGCTCACCGACTTCACCTGCAAGGTCAAAGGTTAGGGAGCCGCTACTGTAGATTATCATGTTATCAGTATAAATATTCTTGATATAATTCATGTTATCTTCATGAATCGAATCATTGTTAATTGATTCTACAATAAATATAGATTGTTGGGATGATAATTAGAACATTATTTCTATAATCATAGAATTGCGGGATGAATACTTATTTACTTGTTTCAAAATTGTTACCACTTCTTCCTGCTGATTAAATGTTGCCAGAAAGCTATTTTCACAGCGAAACATAGCGGCCATACGTATAGCCTGAGCTCATGTGCACTTTATTTGTATGTATGTGAACCGGTGAAGTAAATAATTCAAAGACTGAAAACAAACCCCGCTGATGACGTAAACAAAATACGGCAGCAAGGCCGCCATCTTGGAGTTGGACTGGAGGTCAAGCAAAGCCACCTGAAACAGATTAACATTCAGAGGATCACCCATGCGTTATATATTAGGCGTATATTACAGTACAGGCACTCACTCAAACAATAAACAGTGCCGATGCTGACGCGCGCGTGCACGGTGACAATGTGCATGTGCACGTTGCCGACATGCGTGTGCACGGTGCTGTCGTGGGTGTGCACGGTGCTGACGTGCGCGTGCACAGCCAGGATGTGCCATCAGATCGGTTCTAGTGAGGTGGGGGCTCTGCTTCAGGGATTCCAGTTGAAGCTGGGTCATCCCATCATGACTGCGCGTCACAGCATCCCCACAAACAGCATGTAAGGGCACCATAAGACCCCAATGGCTTTAATGTTAACGCAAACACAGGCTTTTGGTCTGAAATTTGCTGCGATCCAACCGTTTGGGTTTCACATTGTTGCTTCTGTTTTACATGATCAAATATGAACTGGATATTATTAAGTCCCTTGTGTACCTTTTTTCCTTTGTATAATTCCTACATTTAGTCTAATAGCCATTCATGAGCTAATGCCACCCACAGTATCATCATGTTTGTTTGTGATTCTTTTATGCAGAACACTGTTTTGCCATTAGTATTTTTCCACATTTTCTAAATACAATAATGGCAGACAACGGAGGTGGGTGCAGTCTTTCCACCATTTTCTATGGGGGGGGGGGGGGGATCAAAGCTGTACCTTCATGAGGTGGGGGTCCTCTCCCAGGATGGCGCGTGTGATCTGCTGGTAGTATTTCAGAAGGTCGTCAGAGAGGGTCTGCACAGCGCTGGGAACTGTGGTGATGAACAGAGGAACGCGTGGATTCATTCATGATATATTTAAAAACATTTGGACGGGTCTTCAATTGAACCAAATGACGTGTTAAAGCTGTTGAGGGCCAGATTCAACGGCTGTGATGAGAGAGCTGAAACTAGCAACATCTGGAAATTAAACAGACCAAATAAACGTCCAATGCCTCTCCGCACCCCCCCTCCCTCCCTTTGTTTCTCTGAGAAGGGTTGCAATTGCGCATCTTTGATTGACAGGCGAGTTTGATTCCCTGAACCAATCGGGGAAGAGATCAATTAAGAAAATGTCATTGCATCAAGAAATGTGACGTAAAAGTGCATTATGATAAACAAGTGCATGTTAAAAGCAGTGTGAAGTGGCCAGTCTGATCTCAGATGTGGTACACGGTCCACTAAGCGGTTAAAAAAGTTTTAATTACCAAAATAAAATAAAAAATTGAATATCGCAGAAATGAATGTGAACGGCGGTGGCCTGTATCTGTGTCCCAACTAGGGGAGGTGGGTCGCAACGGTTAGTCCTTCAACCGACTGTCTGTCGCCGGTGACCTTGCCCAGGGACTCCTGCTCCAGTCTGATGGTTTGGCTGCTAGTGCGGGTGATGTTGTTCAGGGGGTGGAGATGAATGTGGCTCAGGGAACCTAAACAGGCGGTAAGGCTGAATGCGATGACGGACTCAGAAGAAACGTCTGAAATGTCTGCACGACGGATTGGGGGGCCTGGAGTTTTACAAAATATCCGGAAGTTTTGACTCGCCGATAGTGGACGATGGCTATGCCCTTTCTAACAAATTACACTCAAAGTATAGCACTACCATCTTACCTACAGCACCTTTAACCTGTGTCGTGATCTGGTATATTACCTGTTCCTTGAGGCTCCAGGTTGCCTTTACCATCCAGGTAGGAAACATTTACTATCGGGAAGAGAAACCAAGATAAGCCACTGACAGCAGATTGACAGTGTTGAGAAGACTGGAGCGGTTACCACTGGGACTTACCTCGGACCATCGTTTCGGCACAGCCTTTGGGGATGTTGGTGGCTAGAGCCAACTCTACCAGGTTAATGTCCCGGTCCTCAACGAAGAACAGCTCCCCTTCCTTGATTGAACGGAAGGGCAAGACGTCCTGGGCGCCATAGCCACAGATGGCCTGGTGACACAAACACGACCAAGGAATAGCATGACCAACTACAATTATACTCCAACGCCTATTGTCCACATGCAAAGATTTGGATTTGTGGCATCAAACACCCTGCAGTGAACGATTTAAAGTAATAACCTCAATAGTTAGTTCCTTTGATAGAGCAATAGGCTGACTGATGCTAAACATGCTGGATCTTAAAAGCATCCCCCTACTACGGTGAACCTTTACCTCCACATTGCTCCACCGCAGGGCTCTGTTGAAGTCCTCGACCGTCAGCTTTCTCCTCTTGGCGTGTCTCATGAATTGAGAGCTACTCTGAATTGATGAAATATAAAGGAAAAGGTGTCACTTCTACACGTACACGTAGAAACAGGACAGATAGTGCAGATGGTCCATCGAGCCTTTCTCACCTGGGTCGCTTCCCTGAGTCGGTAGCACACATCCTCCGCCAGAAGGGCTGCCACATCGTCGCTGAGCTCCACGCCAGCACTCTCGGCCACGAGTTTGACGGACTCCCGAGGCACCTCCGCGAAACGGCGTTCCTCCCTGTCCGCCATGCTAACGGACACTTTACCGGTCGATGCTTTGAGAGAATTAACGAATCAACTAGAGATGTTTCCGTGCGCCTTATCTAGTGAAATCAGACACGGCGCGCTCTGGACTGCAGACCCACAGTTCAGAGAATAGCAGTAAAGTGTTTACACAAGACTAGGAATAGCAGTTTGCATTAAGGTTTGGAAAAAGGCATGAATACATTGAGCACAAAATCCAAACACTCAGATCCAAGCCTGTGAAGGCTGTACAAATGCCCAAGGTGTACCGTCACTGGAGAAACTGCAATACATTTTTAGTACTTGGATGTTTAGTCCCTTCGTAGTGATCGAACACATTACATTTCTTGTTCCCGTTGTTGCAAACTTGGGTTCTGGTTCACTATATTGTCCTCATCCATTGTTGACGTGCGGTGGGGGAAGGAACTGTCGCAGACTTGACCCTACGAACGGCCCGGAAGTAGTTATGCGTTGAAGAATGGAATATACAAAAAACTATTTGAATATTGGAAAATTAAAACTGATTAACCCCACCTATATTTATTATAATGCAATACCAATGTTTTTATTCCATTGAAAGTTAAGAGCAAATACCTCGTTTACCCGTATCAGTAGACTTGGGGGCGGAGCTAAAGTTCTACCCGTGGATAAAATAAAGCTACATGTTGGAATTGTTTTGGTATGCAAGGATTTGTAAATTTGCAAAGCAATTAAGTGTTCATCTATAATTGCAAATGGTACTCCTTCCTAAAATACAAGATTGAAGATGTACGAGGATTAAAACAAAACCATTGGATTAAAACTTCTGTTTATTAATGATATCGAGTCAGATATTAAACTAAGCCGACCATAATTATCAGTATGTACAACAATTAAAAAGTTAATTACAAGGCTCAGTGCATCCAAAAATAGGCTGCAGCAACTTCACCCATACAAATATTTGTAGCCATCCGATTATTTACCATTCTCCTCGATTTTAAGGACCAACTATCCCGCAGTCAAACGCACGAACGGGGCGCCATGTGTCCGTCAAAAACACAGTCCAGTTTAAATACCCACCCAATAAAAATTTAAATTACGACAAGTCTCTAAAGCATAACATTTTAAGAACACTCATATAATCAAACTAGTTCCTCCACAGCTAGGAGGCTCCGATGGCAGCGTTGTCCCACACGCCAGGGGACTTCAAAGTGCTCTGTTGTCCCAGATCTTCTGCGCGCTGGTGGCCAGGGCCTGGCTGCTCTCCAGCTGCTGAAGGTGGAGGGCCAGCGGCAGCAGCAGCTCGTTGAGGTGCTGGCTGGAGAAGGTGAAGGCGTTGTGGGCCGCGGTCTCGACCGGCGGGGTGGTCACTGAGGGGGTGCATGTTGAGGAGGGCGGCGGGGACGAGTTGGAGGAGGCCGGGGATGAGGAGAAGGGGGACAGCAGCATGTCTGTGTAGCTCTGGGAAAAGGCCCGACTGCCGATGGCGGCCTGGAAGCCCGCGGGGCTCAGGATGGAGTCAGAGCCCTTGAGCTTGCTGGGGAGGCCGTGCTGGAAGCGGCAGCGCGTGCCGTACAGGCAGAAGCCGAACGAGCTGAAGGTGCGGCAGAGCGCACCGCGCGGCTTCCACTCCTTGGTCTGCGCTTGGAAGGTAGGTGTGAGGAAATCGGCGGGACTTTTCTCCTCGATCCCACTGACGCTACTACCGCAGCTGCTGCCGCGCCCGCAACTGACAGGCGACTCCTCCGCTACACCATCAACACCATCTCCTAGTTCGTCGACGTGCAGGAAGTTGCAGCGGGTGCCGAAGGGACACACGCCGTAGGAGCGGAAGGTGCGACAGGGGACGTTCTTGCGGCGGGGACGGCAGGCGGGCCGCTGCTCGGTGGCCCCATGGACGAAAAGGCAGCGGGTTCCGTAGTAGCAGTAGCCCGTGGTGTGGAAGCTACGGCACAGCTCGGTCTTGTACTTGGGGTGACGATAGGGCACGTGGAGCTCTTGGAGGCCATGCGCGAACTGGCAGCGTTCGGCGTAATTGCAGAGGCCCGAGGCGGCGTAGCTGGTGCACAGCTCGGTCTTGTAGCGGGTGGAGCAGAGCCAGGGGCTGAGGGGGGAGGCCGAGGACTCAACCAGCGGGAGCAGGGCATCGGCCAGGGAGGAGCCGCAGTCGTCGGAGGATTCGTTGGAGAGCAGGTTGTCCACCATCTCTTCGTGGTAGGGGGGCAGGAAGAGGTCATCGCTGCTCGTCTGTTGGAGAAGTGCAAACATTTTAGAAAATAAACTTTTATAAAGGCAACCAGATTACATATGAGAAGCAGTTTAGTTTGTTAGTGCGTTATTGAAAGCACATATATAGGGGTCTATATATGGAAACACTGGAGTTGAACTCCTATATGCATTAAGCTTTGACACTGGGCTCTGCAAAAGCGCAGAGTATTCAAGATGACAGCAAAACTTAAGAAATGTTTGACTAGAGTAGGACGGGTGCAATGAGTGGGATTCCGTCGTTTACAGTCTGACCAATTTAGAACAGCCACATTAAATAGTTGCACACAAAATATAAATTAAATACCGTGTAATAAATAATGCGTAGGCAACAAAGGCAAAGAGACTCACCTCAAACATAGTGTAGTGGGATGTTAGTCCAAACAAAGCCTTTACAATAAATTAAGATAAACAAAAGGAAGGTAGGAATTTCTGTTAAAGAAACTAGTGAATCACAGTGGCACGAGCCTCACAATCCTACTTCTTGCTATGAAGTTGCACACAAACTACTGACCCCTTGGTCGTCTATTATCTTGAGCCAAGACTCCCTCCCGCGTGCTTTGAAATTAGGAATCAGCTGTGCCTGCGTACCACGTCACAGGGACAGTTCAATCAACCAATCACGTCAACGCACGGACGACGCCACTCCTTGGAATTCGCACACAATCGTTGATAGAATGCAGCGCCCTTATCAAATTAGGCCCGGATGATTACAGGGCCACAGGCCAAAGGATCAAATGCCCAATAAACAATCCTGAGACTGACGCTCATTGGTCAACACTGTTACACCAGTGTTAATTCACACCTCGGTTGAAAAGACGTTTTAACAACTCTCTAATTAACAGCTGTCTATCAATCGTCGGTCCAAAGTGATCTGAATAGGAACTGTATAATTACTTGAGCTTGTGATAAAATAGTGAAATTTAGTCTTATTGGGTGTTGACAAACCAAATGAACATAGAATACAGAACCAACGTTGAGTTAATCGGACTGATGAATAAATAACTGATGAAGTACATATGTGCGACCACGAAGAAAAAAAAAACTTTATTTCTTTTCTTATCAAGATACATTAAGGGATACAGACATCGGAATAAAAAACACTTAAGAAATATTTTTCAATTGTAGCATGTTTCTCTCGCCATCTTAGAAAATTCTACCCCCTCTCCCTTTGAATTCTGTCCATGGATCAAATCACGCCCCAACCCCATTCCAAACCCACCCTATGAATGAGAAGCTTGTTTCACATATACATCATTTCAGGACCCCTCCATAATAATTAATGGAGCAGGAATCACTTTAGAATTTATATTTAAAATAAAAAAAACACTGGAATTTCCATTATGTCTTCTTTCAGATTAATATTTGCAACGAATTTACTAATGTATTTTCTTAAGAAACATTAGAAAAGCCCACATTGGGACCAAACTTGCTTATAAATCCATCATGTAGCCCTTTTCCTGCTGTGATAATTCACAGTTTTAGAACTACACAGGAATTATAATTATCCAATTAACACTTCCATGTACTCACCCCCTTAACTTAAGAGAAAGGGGAGGAGGGGAGGGGTACAAAAAAACGGCCAAATCAACTCACACTGAGTTGTACCTTTCACATCACCATACTCACAGTTTAAAAGCATGACTTGTGAACCTAATCTTATATATTGCTGCTTTATTATCATATCCTTCTAAAAAAAAAAAAAAAATCAGTAACATGATGCTGTAGTTTAGCACAAGACTGTAAAGTCAACTTTTTGTGTGTATGGATGGAAGTCGCCATAGAGCTGGACATCGACAGGAGAACCAACAGGGGGTCGCCTTTGAAGTGAGGTTTACAACTTTTTTTTTTCTTTTTCTTTAAGAACACAATTTAGACTCTGGGCGGACATCATCCACACAAAACAAACCCAAAAAGCCAAACGTTCATTTTAAATATCAGTCTCATAGTCATAATAATGCTCACCTCTCCTTTCCTCTCGTCTGTCTCACCCATTCAAATGTTCTACTGCATCATGTGATTAGTACGTCATTTTACACCATCGGTGCCAAGGAACAAAAACCCCTTCAAACCATCTCTGACGTAAGCCCACAAATGTGACCTAAAACGGTTTAAAAACGGCTGTAGAAAACAAAAAAAAGAGAAAAAAAGCGTGGCAAATCTAACAATCGAGTGGGACAGACAGAAATTTTGCTGGATTGCAACAACAAGTTGACAAACAAGCAAACAAGAGCACGACCGACATCACAGGGACACCAACAGGGGGTGGTTGTTGTTGTTGAGGGATGTTGAATGTCTGTGGTGGCCCACTCCACACTCAGGGGAGGGGGGGTCTTTACATGCAAGCATGGCGTTCTTGATCAGTCCCATCTTGATCTGTCCCAGCTCCTGCTGTTCCTTATCAGGCATGACGCCAGACACGTGGTGTGGGCCGGGATCTGGAGCTCGGTGGGGCGGGGCCAGGCACAGGCAGGCCATTAAAATCCAAGACAAAGACACACCATCGGGGAGCGATCGCACGCGGCAACACCCCCCCCCCCCCCCCCCCCCCCCCACACACACACACACACACGCGTGTGTGCGCGTGCCTGCTTCAGACTTGGCAAAACCCATCAGAATTTTTCCGCCGTTTTCCGTGTCAGCGGGGGAGAGGTGGAAATCCAGTTTTACACATAAAAAAAAATAAAACCCGGTTGCTTTGTGGAGAAACATGCTTCGAGTTCTCCCCCTCCCCCCCCCCCTCCCCTCGTATCCTTCATCCAGGCGTCACGCCCCCAAAAAGGTGTCAGCCTGCGAAGTGTCGCTAGTATTTACAGAGATAGACCTGGGGAGGGGACGGGGGAGCAGGGGGGGCGGGGGAAAATAACGTGTGCTTGATCACCGCAGTTCCAGGATGAGGCGCATCTTGATTTTAAATTACACATTTAAAAATATCCTTTAAAAAAAGAGACTGACGTGAGAGAGGAAACTGTTCGACCCAAAGAGTGGTGGTAGGACATGTTGGCCACAGATTTTCTACACGCGTGTTTACCATTTTGTTTGGTACGAATAAAACGTACAGTCTCCGAAGTAGCGTGTGTGCGAATATGTCAGTATGCGTGAGTGTGTGTGTGTGTGTGTGGATGTATGCATGTGTGTGTGCGCTCTCTGGGAAGCATTTGACGATCAAAGAAGAGACAAAAAAAAAATTGGAGCAAGAGAGAGAGAAAGAATCGGACCACTACTGGTACGAGGCGAGCGGCGCTGCCCTGTACGTGATTCGCCCGAGTGTTAAGACCCACCCCTTCCCCCCCCACCCACCCACCCACCCACCCCTCCCCAATCCCAATCCCGGTGGGAAATCCTTCTTGGCTCCTGGGCAACGCCCAGCGCCTCAGTCCTCCAGGATGATGGGCTCGCTGGTGCTGGAGGGGAGGAGGGGCATGGGCGGGGCGCGGGGCGGCGGCGGAGGGGGGGGCAGCTTGATGCGGACCGGCAGGTGGGGCTTCCGGGCCGCCCGCCGCATCTCCGACTGGGTCAGGTGTTTCCTCAGGGCCCTGGACAGGGAATGAAGGCGTTAAGACGCTGTTCCTTCCAGCGCGGTGCTTTGCATGCGTGTTGAACGGCGTTGACCGGCTGCGCCCACACTTAATGGCGATTAGCACAATCAGGTCAGACACTAACGGCGTGGGGTCGTGTGCACTCACGACTCGGTCGCATCGGATCCCTCCGACGCCATTTTAAAAAGGTGCGCTGCGTGTGTATAGACGGAGGCGAGGCGGAGGGCGCTCACCTGGTGTCCTTGGTGGCCACGAACACCACGGGGTTGGGCGCGTCGCCCTGGTTCACCTTCTGCCGCTTGATGACCGACTGGGAGGTGGTCCTCAGGCCGGACGTGAAGGGCCTCCCGTTGGTGGGGAACGGCACGCCGCCACCGCCGCCGCCGCCACCACCTCCGGCCTGCTGGAGAACACAGCGCAGAACACCCCACTCAGAACCCGGGCCGGCCTGGGGAACATCCACCGCCGTTACTGCGCTAACCATCGTCTAGTTCAATGGAGACTGATTCAACGATGAGACGGGGCTTGCTTAATCCCAGATGGGTACTGCGGTACTGCTCTCTGGAGAGCAGTACCGCTCTCTGGAGTGCAGTACCGCAGTACAATTAAAAAAGAGATACCCCGTTATTAAAATACGAGTAAAAAAAACGACCCAAAAGGTTATATCGCTCTACAATACAAGAGCGGTCGCGATGTCGTGGTGCGCGTGGCGAGCAGAGAGGAAGGGGAAAGGTGTCGTGCCGTTATCTGCGAGATACTGACGTTGTCGAAGGGCCTCTTGCCCAGCAGGCCGGGGCCCCCACGGGGCTGGCTGGTCTGGTTGCGGTTGATGGGCGGCGGGAGGCCGCGGGGGGCCTTCAGCTTCAGGGGGGCCGTGATGGCTGCGGAGAGGAAGAGGACTTGCTTTAGGACCAGAGTACGACGTCTCAAACCTGGGCGAATGGAGACGGAGCATCCAGGCTCACCTAGATCCTTCACTATGGTGGCCAGGGACTGCCGGGGGATCACCCTGTTCTTCTGGGGGTTCTTGGTGGCTTTAGGCAGCCGGATTATACCTGGAGGACGGGATGCAAGAACACATGGTCAGATTCCCATGTCGGCAATGTTCAAGCTTTAGGAGTCAAGTGCACTTTGTTTGTCCAGACCCTCACACTCCCCCAGACCCACACACTCCCCCCCCCCCCTTACACTCGGCCTTGACGGCGTTGGCGTTGATGGAGGCGTAGGGGCGGCGGGCGGCCCTGCGCGGCTGCAGGATGTCCATGCAGACCCGGCGGGCTATGCGCGTCAGCTTGGTGGTCTGCAGGATGAAGGTCTGGCGGTTCTTGGCCAGCAGCTTGGCGCGCCCCTCGTTGCGCGTGAACGGCGACAGGCCCTGGGCCTCCTGGCGAGTCATGTGACCGCGCGGGCCTCCCGACTCCTGCAGCACACGACACAACGCCGGGAGGGAGGGAGGGAGGGAGGGAGGGAGGGAGGAGAAAGGTGATCTCAATATTCATTAAAGAAATTATAAGATTGAGTAGTACAATATTATAATATATTTCTCCCTGAGGATTATTCCAACAAATCCCAGCTCCCTAAACGATCCCAACATCATAAAAAAACAAAACCCCCCTAACCACATAGCTCATGTAAAATAAGCAGGTTGTATTGGACTTCAAGTGCAGTACCACCCCACTGCCACCTCCCTTAGGGGGGGATACTCAATGAATGAACGGGTGAATGGGGCGGAGCCAAACGTACAGAGCCAGCTCTAGCGGCGCCCTCTAGCTGTGTGGGGGTCTTCAGGCCTCCGTATTTCTTCCAGTAGATCCAGCAGGAGGCGCACAGCCTGCACTGCATGTTGGGGGGTCCCCAGGCGTACCACTGAGGGGACTGGGCCGCTGGGGGGGGGGGGGGGGGGGGGGGGGGGGCACAGAGAGGGAGAACGTGACTCAACCGTTGGTGGTATTCTTCGTACAACATTCAAATATTTAACCACAGAAATCTTAAGTGTTAAACATTTTAAAAAACATGGCAAAATAGTCACCACTCCCATAAACTGTTTTGATTTTCATTTTTAAAGCTGTAGCAGTATTTTTACAGGCATCAGAAATCTGAAGCTTTTCAGGGCAGACTTTTTCTTAACTTGGCTTGATTACATTTTATATTCTACATTTCATGCATCCAAAGAGGAGAATAATCATTGTCATCCAATTTTCTTGTTTTGTAGACAGCTTCACATATTTGGTTAGCGTCAGCTTTAGCACGGGTTCACCAACGCCCATCCAATGACAGCTCTCGCTGAGGAACACTTACTGTGGCAGCTCTCGCAGCTCAGGCCTTTCTGGAAGCCGGCTGGAGCTCCGTTCATGCCGGGCTTGCTACCAGGGGCCATGATCTGGTTGGGGTTTGGTTTCGTGCTGGAAGACACAAAGGATGGGTTTCATTCGATCAGACGCGTCCGAAAAGTCCAACCACATGACCATGTCCCCTTGATGTGGTCACGATTGTTGCAGCCTAGCCAGAGCTAATCCTGGGAACGCTACAGGCCCCGCGTACGCCAGAGATGGTGGGGTCCACTGTCCCGTGTGTGTGTGTGTGTGTGTGTGTGTGTGTGTGTGTGTGTGTGTGTGTGTGTGTGTGTGTGTGTGTGTGTGTGTGTGTGTGTGTGTGTGTGTGTGTGTGTGTACACTTTCATCAGCTGCAGTTCAGGTGCGTACTCACTAGGTGGGGATGTACACCTGCTTTAACTTGCTGTCTGCCTCCGCTGCCTTGAGCCGTTTCTGGGGGAGGAGAGGAGGATCACGGTAAGCCTAGTGTTTAATCATCGTGTTCGATTATCCAAAGCGCGCTCTGAACGAGTGCGGGGCCTCACCTGTTGGATGTAGCGGTCGGTGGTCTTCCACATGTAGTAGAACTGGACCACGCTGGCCAGAGACTTCCAGGGCAGCTGCAAGGCAAAACATACCAACGTCCCGTTTTAACCACTGGGATGAAGGACTACGCTCCACACAGGTGGAAAGCAATGTGTCCTAAAGCAGAGATCCTTTGATTTCCAACGACCAGTGAGATTATGTCCAAAAATAGTGACGTTATTGACGCTCTACACAAGAACCAAAGAACACACTGCGAGGCTGCAATCACTACACAGCTGAGAGAAGAATAAGGTTTATTTCCATCGAACACACACACACACACACACACACACACACACACACACACACACACACACACACACACACACACACACACACACACACACACACACACACACACACACACACACACACACACACACACACACACACACACGGCTGGGAGAGGCGGGACTCACAAAGTCCTGGCGGATGTCGTTGAAGTCCTTGCCGTACTTCTCCAGCGCCTCCTCGAACAGCATGGCCTCCGAGGCACTCCACTCCTCCATCTCGTCCCGGCAGAGCACGGGCCCCCCCTGGGGCACCAGGGTGGACATGGACCTGGCCAGGTCGTACTCGTTCTTCTGCAGCGTGTCCATGGCGTGGAACTGCGGGGGGAACCGGACAGAGTTGGGTTAGAGGTCTGGAGCCGGGGTGTCCTGGTTCGTGTTTGGCTTGGGCTGCAGGCGGGTTCCTGGTGACGTTAATGGGCTGGTTTTGTTAAAAAAAAAAAAAAAAACAGCCATTGCGGCACATTCAAGTATCATTATTTGGCAACTTTCTATGAAACAAAAATGTAATGTTAAAGTACAGCGACCGATTAAGCAACCTTATTCAGGGCGAGAAAGCAGTCGAATAAAACCCATGGGTCCCATTTTGGATTTCACAGGTCATGGTATGTTTTAACGTTAAAGGTCCCATGTTATACCACCAGGTGTGAGTGTGATTAGCCATTACCAGCAGTTTTGAAAACCTGCCTCTTCTGACATCAAAGGTGGGCGTGTCCACCTAGATGTGTGACGGATAGATGAGCAACGTTTGCTACAGTTCACTGGGTGGGCTGGTAGACTGATCTATCCAGCACAGATTTAGGTGGACACGCCCACTTGTGATGTCAGAAGAGGCAGATTTTCAAAACTGCGTGTAACGGCTAATCCCACTCACACCTGGTGGTATGATATGGGACCTTTAAGTCGAGCGCTGCCTGTGTCCCTTGTTTGCGGTGACCCCCTCGCCCCCCGCTGTGCCTCCGCCTGTGAAGGGCAGGGGGGGGGGAGGGTCAGTTGTTCTACTCACCAAGGTGATGTCTCTGGAGGCTGCGGCAGCGCTCATATGGAGGCTGGGCTGGCGGATGGAGCTGCTGCAGTCCAGGGCGCGTGCAAACGTCCCCACGGCTCTGCAACACACACACACGCACACACACACGATTACCATCACCACATCTCCGTACACTCAGCCATGCAATCCTTAAAATACTAAATGTAATGCAAATGCTAAAAAAATAAATCTAACGGGTAAAACGGTTTGACATTATAATATTATGAATATCGTTTTATTAAGCGTTGCGGTGATGTTCCCTCAAAGGGCCACAAGAGGGAGAGCTTGCTCCGGTGCTGCCAACAGAGTGCTGAACCGCTGCCAACGTGACGTGGACTCCCTCCAAAGTGAGACTTGTGGCATCCAAACCCCACTCCCTAGCCAGGATGAATCTTACACTTCAAACGACTTGAAGTGAAAGTGACCATTAAACACCCGTTTACCCCGGGATAAAAACACGTGCGTAACAACCCCACGTCCTGGCCCCATAAAACACAACCCAGGCCCGCCCCCGTCACAGAGGCGCCGGTCACCATGACAACCCACGGCGCGAGGGCCGCCATGTGACAGCAGGGGGGGGCGACAGATGGCTCACCTCGCCACCACCAGGAACTGGTCGATCTGGGGGTCCTTCAGCTGGTTGTCCGGGTCCCACACCTTGGTCTCGAGCTTGTCCTGGATACGAGTGTCCAGTTCAACTGTGTGTGTGGGGGGGGGGGGGGGGAGGCGTTAGTGTGACGCATCACGGAACAGAACTATACAGGTACTGGGTGAGGCTCGGGGGAGTGATGCACTTCAAGAAAGGACAGAGTGATGTGAAATACTCTGAAGAGTATCAAACACCCGGTAGAGCTCGTACCATTAAGGCACAGCCCTGATCAGAGACCCGGGTTCCAGGCTGTTTGACACCCGCTTGACGAACGTCAACGATGAAGAACGTGGCGATGAGGGGGGGAGAGAGGGAAGGGCAGGGCACAGAGCCACCAACATCAACAACATGCGATCGTGGTGCTGGTGACTCAGTATCCGTGGTCTCAAAGGGTTGCCGGAGCAGATGGGACTGAGGCCGGCGGATTGCGGAGGGAAAACACACAGCTCTGATCGTGATCCACACACGGCGCCACCACGGGACTAGGGGTTATGGTGCACTGAGTCAACGGCTCCTTCCGTGGGTTTTGTATGAATAGTTTCTCAGCTGTTGATCTGTTTCTATTATTTGCCACTCCCCCTTGCCTGTAGGGGGCAGCACCGAGTCCACAGAGAATCTGTGGGGTCTATCTTATTTTCTGAATTTGTGGAGAAAACTCTAAATTGAAATAAGAATACTGTTGTATGGTAATGCCTTCAAATATGTAGTGATGCAACCTTTGAATATTTTTTTAATTAATGCTAACGATATAATTGCATCGTTTATGGACGCGTTTGCTTGTGCGACCCGAGCGTGACTGTGAGGTGGGCGTCTGTTGCTAGGGGGCGGGGCTTACTTTCTGCTAGCTTGTCGGGGATCTCGGCCTGGAACTTGGAGCCCACCCGGATCTCCCCCTGGTCCGCGAGGAGGGTCTTCTGGACCGGGTCGAACACCAAGGAGTAGAAGAAACAGTCCTGTGGGGGGTGGGGGGTGGGGGGAATGGCACAGTTAAGAGTGGAAACACTTGATTTTACTAGGCTGTAACGAATGGAAGAAACGTTGCCACAAGAAAATAAGGCAAGACAACATTATTTATATAGAAGATTTCATACAGAAGGCAGACTCAAAGTGCTTCACCTGAAACATCGTCATACAAATAGAAAAATAGATGAGTAAAAGAAAGCAGGACGCATTGAACACAAATATTCTGCATTTAAATACCTCTTTATATTCGTCTATCAATAACACTCAAATAATCCCGAGATGAAAACAAAACAGCAGGTATGCAGCAAAGCGGGTTTGTCCCCTAACCCCACTGCCCCCCCCCCCCCGGTCGGCAGACCCACCTCTTTCTCCAGGTAGCCGGCCAGGACGTCTGTTTCATTCAGGAGGGTGACGTTACATTTGCCCCTGAAAGAGACAGGACATTTCCCAGGTTGAGTAGACTCTTACTGGCACTCACTAACATGCCCATAAGAGAAAATAATAAATAAATGTATATATATTTAAATATAATGCATAGAAAATGTACATAGGATGACTTGACATATTGGTGGCAATGCATCAAGCCTTGACTAAAATGTGTTAGTCGTAAAGGTTGGTTTACCGTATGTGGGTGGCAGGCAGGGATTCAAACTGTCGGGAGAGGAAGAGTTCCCTGTGCTTGAGCTGGTGCTTCTGTTGTTCCGAGACGGAGGGCTGTTTGGACTCCTCCTCAAAGTCTCCTGAAAGACAACAACAGGCCGCCATGAGGAGAAGGCTGGGGAGCCATTTGGAGACAAAGGGGATTATCCCTGCAGACGCACGTTTCAGATCCATTTGGTGGATCGGGGAGCTATAGATCAAACTGCGTGGAATCAAGTTTAATATCAACATGAGCTCATCGGGACTGAAACACCGGAGCCTATGGTAATGATATCAGTGAGAAATCCAAACATATTTTTTTTTTTTTTATTATATATATATTTTTTTGCATAAAATAAATTCACACAAACTTCAAATCACAGCCTTGAAATGACTAGCGAATGATATTTTCCGGAGGACCACCGAGTACTATGGTCGTCGTCCTCCGAGTGGATTAAGTGGAACCGGTGGTTTGTTGCTCTCGTAAACCACAGAACGGAAGGCATTTCCAGGCATGAAGGAGTACATAGCTGGAGATTAAAAAAAGCCTCTGCAAATTAATCTGGCTGTGTGTGCGTTCAGCCACTAGATTGCGCATTCCTAATTTGAGGCAAGTGAGTAATTTACAAGCGGGTGGGGGGTGGGGGGTTGGGGGGGGTGGGGGGGGGTGCGCGTGGGGTGGGGTGCGTGCGCGTGTGGTGGGAGGGGAACTATCTCGCTCCATCTGCGTGGACTCCGCCCCTGCACTCAGCCACAGGAAACCCTGTCACCAAAAGAGAAGGCCGGGACCTTAGGCCACACCCCTTTCTGTTAACCCCTCCTGCCACCCCTCTCCCTCCCTCCCCCCCTCACCCCTCCCTCCCCTTGTCCGGCGAGTCCCTGCCAGACAAAGTAGGAAACCCTGTATACCAAACCTGAGGCGCCCATCCCCCAATCATGTATCTACTACCCTCTTCGTTCACTCACTCACACACACGCACACACACACATTAAAAAGAGCCACGCACACACCCACACTCCTACGTAGCGTTCACATTAAAAAGAAAGCACACACAAAGGACACACACACACATGCACATGGAGGAGGGGGGGGGGGAAGTCAGTTAAGGCAAACATATCAGGCAGGCATTCTCGCTCTCTCCTAGCCTCCTACGTTCAGTCCAACACAAATACATGCATACATGCACCCACCACCCAGCCCCCCCCCCTCCCCCCAACGCAACCACCCCCTACACACACACCCCAAACCAATCCCCGAAACACAGACACTTTCTTCCCCCTGACAAAGATGCAAGTTAGAGTTAACCTCTGTTGTTCCACGGCCCTGTGGCATCAGGGCAACCTTTGGTTAGAAAAACAACCGTACCACAGTCTGAGGTTGGAGCAAGAGACAGAGAGAGAGAGACAGACAGTCTGAGGGTGGAGCAAGAGACCGAGAGAGACAGAGACACCGAGAGAGACAGACAGTCTGAGGGTGGAGCAAGAGAAGGAGAGAGACAGAGACAGATAGAGAGTTAGAGAGGACGACCTTGACCTATGGGCCATCGGGCACTTGGAAGAGGACGAGCAACCACAGGACACGGACTGATGACGACGACAGAGGGGACGGGAGAGAGAGAGAAGGGACGGGAGTGAGAGAGAGAGAGAGATAGAGAGGGAGGGGACGGGAGGGAGAGAGAGCAATGTAGCGAGGGAGGGCAGAGAGACTAAGGAGCCCCGGCTTTAGATGCTGAATGGCAGGAGCAAGACAGTGCGGGAGCAAAGCACCGAAAATGTCCAGTCATACACGGTGCAGAAGTGGTGACGAAACACACCGCTTCACAGCGGTCCGTTGGTGTGAAATCAGCAGTGGGTCGGTCTACAGAGCATCCCGGTAGCCCTCCACTCGTGGGGGTCCCTGCTGTGCCTACGAACCACAGATGTGTCTGTAAGGAGGCCCCAAATGCAGAGAGCAGTAGCGGGCGAGGCGTGTGCTGGGCTGGGAGATACTCTCAGCCAGAGATTAAATTCAAGCTCCCCAGGTGTCCTTTCATCAGACATTAAAATGGTGCAACACTGAGCTCAATGTATCCTCAGAAATAACCCGATGCATCCAGAGGGCTTAGGGAAACCAGGTGATAACAAGGATGCCTTCCTGGTGCAGAGTATTTTACATGTTCCCCCCCAATAGCCTCATTCAAACGTGACTTTGAATGGCAAAGTAGATAAAAAAGGACCCCCAAAAATAACTTGACAATTTCATCAACTGCACATTTGCATAAATGTTTGCATGCAAAAAGCGTGTGTGCGCATGTGGATGTGTGTGCATGTGAGAGACACCGGCCAAAACATGGTCGCGTTCACGTTGGTGCACGAGGAAAACCCTGTCGATAGTACGGCGAAGAGGTTGGGGCCTCGATGTACAAAGAAGCTGCAACGCTGAAGGCGGTATTAACGCATCCATTTTGAGGTGTTGGGTGTGTGTGTGTGTGTGTGTGTGTGTGTGTGTGTGTGTGTGTGTGTGTGTGTGTGTGTCACTGAGCGTGTGTCTTTGTCTGGAGCGTTGCAGCAGCAGGGGAGGAAGAGGAGGGGTGAGGAAGGGAGGGGGGTGAGGAAGGGGGTGGGGGGGCTGTTAGCGTCGGCGGTGGCGGAGAAGCGGATGAGGGAATCCGATCAGGCCTAACGGTGGTCGGGGCCATTAGCGGCCACTATGCGGCTTAGCAGTATTGGCCTAATAGATTAGGGCCTATGCACAGAAAGACATCTTATTGGATGCAACCGTTTTATTTCACAGTCGCGTGTGGCAGGCACACGGTTCTTCTGCTCGTTCCCGTCTCCATCTTTTGGCCACAACGGCGTAATCCTTGTTGTTTACTCGTTTGCAGATTTATACAGCGGATCAATGTGTACAATTCATTATGAGATGCGGCCAATTATTCCCCCTGCATCTCATATAAACTAATTGAGCCAACATTATAGAGCCTATTGAATGCCGATCTACATATATTCTCAGTACATCTCCTTAGCCATAACGCTTTAAATACGGTCAAAATATAGCCAACAATAACCTTCCCTGAACAAGTGCACGTAGCAGCAAAAGCTTTAACGTGGAAACGTCACACTATTTTCTAATAAAAGAGTACTTCTAGATACAGCACAAAAGAAACTTGTGGTTTGAAACACTCTGAACGTCCTCGTTCAGAGTCCGACGAATGGAGCGTAAATTCAACTTTATTTTAACTGAAACCGAGTCTCAGACCTCCGTTTTTGTGTATGAAGCAATACCCTCCTAAATTAATAATGACGGAGCAAGAAAGTTCCTCTTCAAGCCTGTCCAGGAGGATGTCTGCAAGTCTGTGTCTCATATGGGTCTGCTTCAGTTAGATTTGCTAAGCTGTAAACTACATCATATCCCTGTGCTACAATGAGCTCTACCTCGCTCTGGCAGCAGTATGAAAACGCCTGCCATGATTTATTCCCAGTGGCCATTGTATTACTATTATTACAAATTAGTCAGTATTACCAGGACATGGTACTCTGCTATAAGTTGACAGCTATTCCCAGTGTCAATTTGCATTATGAGAGTAGTCCGAGATGTGTGCCTTCTCCATGCATCATGGCCGGAGTCACGTCTCCTCCATGAGGTTCTTGTGTTGGACGGCCAGGGCCCGGACCTCTGACTGAGGTTTGAGAAACCTGTTTGTTATGCTATAGTGTAATACCTAACAGTAGCAGAGGGGAGGATGGGTCAAACCATTCTCATGGTCGAGGCTCGCACTGGGCCCCGAACTTCGAATATCGGTTTGTAAGGCAGGCATTTGGTTTTATGAAAATAATAATATATATTTGTTCGGAAAACTTAACAATCTATCCACATTTTTAAACAATATAGTTACGGGCCAGCCCTAGTTGTGAGGAAGGGTAAACAAGAAGTGTTGTAAAGGCCAGTGTTTACAACGGCTGAAAACCAGTTTGCCACGGCCTTTTGAAAGACTTGGCCTGGACCTCTTTATGAATCCACACTGTACCATCGTAACCTTAACACAACTCTGCAAACTTTTGCTCAAAATCTTACAGGGTCAAACTTGCATATTAGGTATGAGAACCAAACGATGATCAATCCTTTTGGCACCACTGGTCAAATAAGGTATGAATGAATAATTAAAAAAATCGTTATTCAAGTTTGCACACGTCACTAGAAAATCCTGTTTATCTTCAAGTGCTGTGTCCCCGAGTGATACGCATTGCCCTTCACATGCAGGATACAGTTTGTCTACGCAAGCTGTGTGTTGCCCAGAGAGTTTAGCTCACACCGTGGCCGGCGCCTCTACTCTAGCCTTGGTTAAATGAAGATTTGGGACCCTGAAATGGACCAGAGTACCGGCCTCAAGGCTGGCTGCGGAGCGCTACAAAGGCCGGCTTTTCTGTTGTCATTTCAGGTTTGCCGGTTGCTTTTTAAGACCATAAAATGTAGTAAATGCAAATCTCAGCAACATGGTTGGTCCCCTTCAAACTCAGATAAGAATCAAAGAGAGATAACGAATTCAATGAAGGAGTGAGGCAAGCGCTACTCACTTGCGTTGCTGTCGGCCAGTGTGTTGAGGTTCCCCGAGATGTCTCTCCGCCTGAAGAGACACACCACCTTGGCCTCCACATTTCCATTGGCCGTCTGAGGAGGTAGAGAAAGACGTATTGTGGTCAGCATTTGGTTCTAGCACACTTACAGACATTTTCAAAATATGTTTTTTTTAAGATTTATTCAGTTGAATTAATTCATTAATTTGTTTGGTTTATATATTTATATGCTATGGTGGTCTGCAAAGTATTGATCGTCATCCACCAAAGCCAGTAGGCAGGCCTTAAATGTGTGGCTTATCCCCTGTGATTGGTTAAAAGGCATCACATGGTCTGTTGTCTCACAGCTCTGCAGCAGTTTTCCAGCAGTTAATTTCATGATCCTGTTGAATCGTATTACCGCAGGTTCATACTGCATACAGACAATATTTTCGTGAGAAGATTATTGTACTTTATTTATAATGCTGTAAGAAAAGTCGATGTAAAAATGACGTCATGTATAAAATTACATTCACAAAACCTTCCGTTCTTAAGCATATTGGCAGATCTGGCCCAATTATTTCATAGTGCATTCGCAGCACATGAATACTTAAATAATGAGCTGTGTAATCAAACTAGAACACATACATTATTTACGGCCATAATATATACATAAACCTCAATACATACATATATACAGGCACAGTGACACAGGGTTTACAACGTTGTTACAATGTTAAAAGAGGAATTAAATAAATTGTTATGGTCACGCAGCAAATGTGAAGCAAAACTCACCATTTGTGTGCTTTGGGCCTTAAAGATTTTAAAGGCCAACAAACCAACAACTCAAATTCTTTCTACTGAAAATCGATTGCGTTGGCCAGGGCCTCATTAGTATCGGAATAGATGCGTTTTTCTATTTGGTTGACGTTGTGTCCCTGCTGTTCACTCTATTACATCACGCATTCAGCGTGCTGAGCATCCATCAGTACTTGGGAAGATGAAGTCCTCACCACAGCCCCCCTTCAATCTAAGTGTTACATAAACCAAGCTTAATCCCACTGACTGGGGCGGCCGGCTTGTGTCACGCACCAGCGCTACTGCCGAGTTATATAAGGAGCTCCCGTACCAGCGTCTTGCACCTACTGCCGTCGCCGCCGCGTCTCACCTGCCACGCCTGGCCAACCGTGGGCTCGCTGGTCGTGGCGGTAGGATTGGAGCTCAGACTGGCGGCCGAGTAAAAGGGGGCTCTTTGGGGGGGGTATAAAGACATGCTCGATAAGGAGCACGCTTTGGGAGAGCAGAGTCGCTGTGCGTTTCCGACGGAGCGGCCTCGTGTAGAATATCTTGGAACTAAATACGACGTTTACCACCCACACTCTCGATGCAAATGACGAGTGACCTTGACACTGGTGGAGCGCATGTTTTATTTATTTTTTGAGAAGTATATGGGAGACTTTTGCAGTGGTGCGGCAAAGCAGCATTGGTTGATCTGTAATTGTGGTGCTTTTGGTTTCCATGCGGAACGTATAAAAAAAGATCTTCAGAGGAATTTAACCCTGTGACCAAAATGTGAAATGTGTTCCTTTAGGTGGCGCACAGCGATTCACAACAGATTGAATGCTTCACAATTCAATTGACACTGAATAAATATTTAGACAACAAGTACCCGACCCCAGAACAAAAAAAAAAACTGACCTTGTTGAGCTCTTCTATTCTGCGAATCAGGTAGGGGTTGCTGGACGAATTCTCGAAGTACACGTAATCTGAAAGAGAGAGGGAGGGATAAGTACACAAAATCCTAATCATCATAAATCATAAACGTTGAACAGAGGAGCAGCCTTTTTGTCATTTTGTCAAGAAGAGATTACAGGCCGCATACAGGCCACAGTACGCATCAGCAGGTAGCCTGCTGAAAAAAATACTTGACAGAAGGGAGGGAAAATATAGAAAGGTGGTACTATGGTAGAAAAGAGTAACCTCCAGGATGTGAATCAGACCCTCGATTGAACAAGAGGAAGATGTCTACACTCCCATTGGGAGCACTTAACGGACAATGGGGACAGGTTAAAATGACGATAACCACAATTCAGGTCACATTAAAGGTCCTGCATAAGCCACAAGCCAAGAGTGAGCCATCACCAGTGCAACAAGAGTCATATGGAAAAACGAAAAATAATAGTCTGCTCCTTGTAATGCACAATACTGTTGAAGTTAGGTGATAAAGCATAGGTGAGGTCTTATTTTCACCACTATCAGAATCAGAACAAAATCATTTCTGCACGAGTGAAGGCCCATCACAGCCCACTGTGTGATGATGACTAGGCCCAAAGCCAGGGACTAAAGTTGTACCGTTTGTTTCAACAAACGGGCCCATAAGTCTGTTCCAAGTGTCAAAGGGAAATGAATATACTTGAGCCATAGACTAATTTGACACATCTCTATAACAAATGTCAGCAGCTGGCTCTATTCTCTGCAATTCTCTTCCAGACACTTGTTAATGTCGTACCCCTTTATGTCATGATCTGATCCCAAAAGAAGTGTGTACGAGGGGCCTATCATGGATCAGCTCAATCAACCATTGACCTGGTTCCCACACACGGCTGCGCATGCTTGATAGACATATTATGTTGTCTTAAACGGGATGGACTGTCACGCTGCATGCATTCTTCAGATATATATCAATTGAGCTCATAATCATACACATTAGGATAAAAAAAAAGAAAAAAGAAGAAGCACTTCCTCGCATGTCTCCATGTCACTTCTGTGCCATTATATAACATATGGACCCAAAATATTGATACGTCCATATCGTCAGGGATGAAAGAAGAAAATCCCATTCAGGGCAAGCCATACTCGTCCGGTCAATGCCCTTTTTTGTTTTCCGATTTCGTCTGGTGAGCCATGTTTGTGGTGTGGATGCTCAATGGGACAAATTAAGAGAATTGAGTGGCATCACGGGCAGGGCGAAAGCCACTGCAGACCAGAAGGATCAGTGAGAGGCAGAGGGCTATAGGGGAGCCCAATAGATCAATGATCCGGAGAGAAAAGACAGCCTGCTTCTTTGTTGGCGATCATATAGTGCCCGCAACCTATGAAGAGACGCCGTCGCTCAATTCACTACATTTGTCCGCAGAAGCCATCAGGTACCATCAGGGTGAAGGTTGAAGGGTTTTTACCAAAGATCATGTATACAATTACTTCTAAGGGAGGGGGGAAAAAGGGGCGCATAAGGGTCAAGTACAATATATATATCTTGCAAAAAGGGATCCCGCGAGAGGGCTAATCGAGTGAAGAGTGTTCACTGTGGACGTACGCGGCGAGAGTGGCGCAATGTGCTAGGTGCTTGAGGGTGACTGAAGAGGGATACATGCATACGTAGGAAAGCACACACACACACGGAAACCCTTTGACTAATCTCTGGTGAGATAATGATCGCAGTCCTTAATGCAGCATCCTTCTGTGGGTCTACCACTAGTCAAAACGCAAGATAAGAATCTCCCACGTAAATCCTTACCAATATTTCAGGCGTTATTTAAATAGGAAGCCACTGCATCGATCCCCCTTATCCTGACTATTGATCAGTGAGACATGTTGCATACATGTCATTAAGGGGCCCCTCGGTAACGAGACCAAAAGCACATCTGTAGGCATCATTGAAATAATTCTGGTTTACGACAAATGTTAGTATACAGCAATTTCATAGCGAAGCTTATATTCCAATTCAAACAATTAAATGGTGATATTTTTTATCGTTATTTGACTATACCACTTGGTTAGCTAGAGTTGTAATGGTTGTGTTACATTGCACACTTAACCAGTTTTCAAAACAGGCTATATTTAGCAGACAACAGAATAGTAGAGTTTTTCCCCCCAGACAACATACACAGAGGGCAAGACTGCTCCAATATTGACTTTGGGACATGCTAAGAACTCAATAGTGTCTGATGGGGAAGTAGATGACAGAAAGTAACACATGACCTTTAAAAAAAAAAAAAAAAGCCTGCAATTGCTCTAAGTCTACAGTTCCGGCTATGTTTCTAAGGTCGTTTTTGTTTCATCATAGCCAGAATACTTGCATTAAAGTTTTGTCAGGTTGGTCAATCACTTCAGTGTTGTAGGTACTGTGTCACCTGCACACATTTTATAAGTATATACTAGGTGTAAAACAATTACAAAAGGCACTGGAATATGCAATATAATTTGTATTACACCTATTGGCATGAGCAAGATTAACGAATAGATATCTGTAAACATACAATTTAAAATAGGGTTGGCATTTCTTTCATGGTCAAATCACTGCAGCAAGACGCACTTCCAATTCCAGAAGAAGCAATGAAACAATAGGAGAAACATCTTATGACTTCTTTGTACCATTGTAGTGACAACGTTCCCCAAGGAAGTATGCAAATTGTGCTGGAGACACGCTTGTAAATTACGCCTTGGTGGCGCGAGTGTGGTACTCAGAGAGCTTATGGGGTGCTGACGTGGGGCAGTACATGCTAGGAAGGCCAAGTCGAGCCCAGGTACCGGGCGACAGCTTTTGGCCATGGCTAGTGAGAGTTGTAATGAGGGATATGGCATCAGTTTACACCGATTTAATGGAAAAATATAAAAAATAAGTGGAGCTGAAATTAGTGTCATAATAAGTGCTGAAATGACCGCACCGGCCAATAACTTTACTATATAGTGTAAGTGACGTTAAGAATACCAAGTATGCACCCTAGTGTGCGGTGTATTCCTAAAGAAATACATCAAGAAGTACCCCAATGGGGATTCTATTAAGGTAGTACTATATACAATGTTGATCGTATCGAAACAAATATTCGCGCCCGGCACAATTCAAAACAGGGCTATCCATGCAAAATGTGCACGCAGTAATTGGGCATAAGATGAACACATGAACGTCCACGTAATGACTACTTTTGGGTTGGTTGTAAATACTTAATTACCACATGCATATTATTGTAGTTATTTTACATATTTTACATTTTTTTCTAGATATCTAAATCGTGTTCGAGAAGCTTTCCTTTATTTGTGAAAAGGCACACAGCTCCCATTCGTATTTTGTTGTTTGTATATTGGCGGTTAACTGTGTTGCTTGTGTGGTATCTGGCGACTCTAAAGTTGAGCCATGGCATGGTTTTTACAAGTTATGGATGAGAGGACTTGAGGAAATATAACCGGCACAGGGCAACTTACGACAAGAGCGTTAGTAAGGAGTCATAACTTTGCAAAGTACTTTCCCGAAATGTACCAATATGTGCCTCCACATTCAAAGCCACTATACTTATATCAAGACCAGCAATACTCCACCAAAAGGCGAAGGGCTTCTTACAAACAGTTCAGAGTATCCAACAACCTGTACAGTACTTTAACCCGCCGTTAGACAACAAACTAGATGTCCCCAACACGAAATAGTCCGCTCCAAAGCTAACAAAAGTGAGCTAGTTAGCACGTACTGCTAACCAAATCTAATGGCGAGGTCGCCTGACGTTAGCTACAAAAATTAGCGCCCCACATTAGATAAGCTAACCGGCCAGCATTAGCTTTACAGGGACTAGCTAGCGTTCGTTAGCAGCTAAACACACAATCAGCTAACCCAGTAGCACGCTAGCCCCCTTCTGCCCGATCCCTTCTCAACGAACAATTACTTTGGGGGATTCCTTAAAATATAACTTTAACAATATTTACCTCCCACTCGGTACATGTTGGCCGCCATTCTCTAGTAACCCTTATCAAACGCCGTCCCGGGGGTTTCCCCACTTGCGTGGAAAAATGTCGATCTGGAGCTATTTTATCCCTTCATTTACTGTAGACACCCCCGCCGCGAAACAAAGCCGGCTCCGTGCACAACAGCCGAGCTCTGGCGGGTAAAAAGTTTAAAGTTTCCGTTACAATCTTTCCCAGGGTCCAAAATTGCGTCTTTGTTTCGGTCCTTCGGCGACCTTCCTCTCTCTCCCTCGTCTTCCTCACCCACTCACGCATTCACACTTGCAGGCATGCACACACAGCCCTTGATAGCTAGCCTGTCTCTTACTCCACTCTTCCTCCCATCCTCCGCTCCCAGCTTCATCCTCCTCTTCTTCACCTCCGCTCAGTTCACACACTCGCGTACGCTCGCACACTGCCCCCCTCCCCCCCACCCGCCTTGCTTGTAAACGTCATCTTCGGAATATAGAATCGGCAATCTCCGACACGCGCCAAAATAATACATACAGTAAAAATAAAATAATATTCGACGCACACGCACGCGCGCGCGTATGTTCGAAGTTTAAATAGTTGACTGGATGACGTGCACGCGGCGACGATGAACGAGGAAGACGGCGGCGCGAATATGCACAATGTGGATTTATAATGCTTGTGTTTTTGAGGAAGAACTCGGGCAGTGGTATGAATGGGAATGATTCTTTAAACATGTATGGGCCGACGTTGTTGCTGAAATAACAGAATGTACGATTCAAAAAGCAGCGCGACGCAGAGGGGACGTTGCCGACACACGGACGCGCATGTAAACATAATTGTAGACTTTGCGCGTTTGTGTGTCGAGCAAAACGTCATAACGCGCTGGTTAGTTTATAGTAATGACTACCGTATTGGCATTTTTGCACTTACTCTGCTTTCATAAGCGTGAGTGTGAGGCAGAGGATATACTGGTTTCGGATTATGCTTCGCATCAACGATAACCCCTCGAACCGGATGAAACTTGAACTAAAGCTGCCCTCTAGCGGCGTATGGCCCCCAATACAGCACAAAGTCTACTCAAAATGAGCAAATAATTCAAACACAAGTAAACGAGACAGTCTCCATCGTCTTTTAATGAAAGAAATACAGAAATGTAATCATTAAATGTATTGATATCCCATATTCAACTTACATATTTGTATCACAGTAATAGACACACAAACAATAAGCTGTTATTGTTATATAATAATGAATTCAGAGGTACCCACATTTAAGATCCAAATATGCCATCACTATTTTTTGATTGCTGGTTCCTAGTAAACAGAAAAAGCGTGCAAATAGAAACAAAAACACACAATGGAATGTTATTTGTTGGTATTTGTAATGGAAGCGGTCTTCACAAGTCATATGGCAGTGTGAACATGATTATACACAATATGCTTCACTGGAATTCTTTACATCCATTACACAGTTTATTTCTCATCTCAGTATTTCTCTTTCCCTCCTTTTCAGCCCTTTCCTTCTTCTTTGGCATGTAAAACATGTTGCATAACGCAACGTATTGGATCTTCTACAGCTTTACTTCGGTCAACCCTCAAGTAATGTTCTCTATCTATTGGACAGAAAAAAAACTATGACGCACTACACGATAGGCAAGGTTAAGTGGAACATCTAACTTCTCCTTCTAAACCGTTCTATTTTGCATTCTGGTTCTCTCTATGTTCACATGCGCATGCATGCACACACACACACACACACACACACACGCACACACACACACACACACACACAATCACTCACTCACACAGTAAACATTAAGAACGTCATCTGTTTCAGGAAATCCATTCTATAAACAACACACTCAATACTAAATGTATATTTAGTGGCTGTAGGTGGTCAGGAGTTTACTGTAAAGATAACATTGTATGACAGTTGTAATACCGTAAATACCGCATACAATGATCTAATCGGCATCTCAATGTAGGCCTGCAACAGTTATAGCATAGCCATGTCTCATTATATATTGAAGTACAACATCTGCATTGTTATACGTAATAGAATATCACTGGCAGCCCTGGTAAACAGTTTTTATGTTCCACATCTTTATGGACTTTAATTTAAAACGACATAAGATGGTTGCCAAGTGTGGCCTGGGCTTTTGGGAGAGCATGAGTAGATTGTGCACATTCCTATTGTGATGCCATGGTGTCCAGTTATTAAATGTCCAACCCCACAAGAACAGTAAGATGTTGGGAATCGATAGAGTATGGCGTGATTATGCTTTTCTTATTGGCAACATTCCCAATGAAATGTTCCAATGTGGCAATGCTTTGTCTCTTCTGAGCGTTTGATCGTTTTCGTTGGGGACGTCAGCGATGAAGAAAAAAGACAGAGGCAAGACCTACGTCGCCCTCTGGTGGCCGAAGCATTTATGACCTCAGGAGAGTCCACCAAAACGAGGCCCGTGAAACAAGGCTGCTCTAAGCAGTCCATGGCCGAAGGGATTCCCTTCCCTTCAGCTAGTGGTCGGTTCTGGGGAGCTGGTGGAGGTGGAGGCCAGTCTCTCGCGGCTGCCGGCTCCTCCACCTCCTCCTCCTCCTCCTCCTCCCCCTCCCCCACATCCGATCACCTTCCACTGGAGGATGCAGGTGTCCTTGCCCCCCATGGAGAGCAGGTGGTCGTCGCTGTGCGTGAAGCACACATTGGTCACGTGACTCCCGTGGCCGTCGTACATCAGGCTCGGGGCCTGGAGGAACGAAAACACAACGATCAATAAATAAACAGAAGAAGAGCGCTGGCATTTAGGTTGTTTATTTATACACGACACAATGGAGAGCGTGCAGGCATGTCCCCAACGCACTCACACACACACACACTTTTATATCACAATTCATATTCAAACTGTGCTTGAGTTGCTCTTTTGCACTTGTTTTTATACCTCCAAATACATTTCATTGTCCCTGTACTCTGCACCATGAAAATAAAGTCGAATCTGATTTGATCTGACTTTGATGTGTGTCTGTTTAATGATGGACACGTGACTCGAATTCAGCTTTGAAATCCCTGTGATCTTAAACCGGATGTGAGTTTTATGAGTCCAGGACTTGTCCACGATCACAAAAATAGAGACCTTTGATTTATATGTATGGAATATTGATGTTATATTATGAAATGAAGTAAGGTCTAGGATTTTGATACTCTGTAAAACAATGTGTAAACATTTCATCAAGAGATCGAACGCTTCTGATTGTTCTAACGATCGGTTACATATTACAGCCCCTCTTGGACATCATGAGGTACAACCATATCACCGAGTATCACTGCAGTATCCACCATGGAGTTGTGATGAGAGTCTGACCTTGGGCTTTGGACAGGGGTACTGGAAGAGGTGGACCTTGCAGAAGTCGTCGGCCACGGCCACCAGCCTCTCGCTGTGGGAGCGGCACAGGGCGTTGATGTCGGTGCCGTCCGAGCCCTCCAGCCAGACGCCTGGGGAGAGCGTGCACGTGATTCAGCGCGCGGGGGGGGGTTAATTCATCTGTTCAACTGTTGCTTTAGTGAGATCTGCTCCCATCGGCTTGATACATTAGCATAGATCTTAGCAACTGACGAGTGATCACGCAATCATAAAGGGAATAGATACTGGGTTGGAGCCCCCATGTCCGCAGCCGACATGTTACGACCTTGCTGTCCATTTATGTATCGAAGTATGTATCTGTATCTTTATCTCTATGTATCGTTTTCATGGGTCGCTTCGTATAACAGTTTCCGCTAAACAACCCATCAGTATCAAAACATGAAACACAAGGTGGTTGTTTTTTAACTGTTCAAAATGCATTATGAGATAGAGGAAAAACTGCAGACTAATCAAAGAGAACAGCAACATTGAAGGTTTATGATAACCAAACCAGCAACAAGAGGTGTACTGTGTCAAAGCGGGGCCGGTGCAGCAGGGGCCGGGCTCTCACCCATGACGTGGAAGCCCAGCACACAGGTGTAGGAGGCCCACTCCCGGTCTTTGCTCTCGAAGCGGTTCCTCAATAGTTTACAACCTCCAGTGATGTCCCCTGTAGGAGCACAGAGTCACTGAGAGTCGCTTAGGGAAAACACACGCACGCACGCACGCACGCACGCACGCACTCACACACACACACACACGCACGCATAGCGTTGTGCAAAGACGGTCACTTACAATAGAGGATCTCATAGTCGCCCGAATTTGACATGATGTAATTCCCATCTTTGGACCAATCAAGGTGCGTTATAAAGCTGGAGTGGCCCTGATTGGATAGGTTTGAACAGAGAAGCATGGGTGACAAGATGCA
>NC_044064.1:7145222-7150222 GCF_902167405.1 Gadus morhua
CCCATGCCCCCATACTTTCAAAGCCACAACTGTATCTGTGGCTGCAATCTAACGTTATTAAAAATCTAAAATAGCCAACGATCCTATAATTGGAAGAGCCTGTAAAATGATAATAATTTAGCGGGGACTGCCACAGCCAGACAGAACACCAGTGGAAAAGCAGAAGGCCTTTCAAGCAGCGTTTTGGGTACAAAAGTCTCATTCATGTCCGTACCATAGTCTGGAATATGGACCGTTCCATTGCTATGGTGAAAGGGAGGGGTTGAATAATTATGTTGCTGCTGTTGGATCAAATCATATGTTTGTATAGCGGGGGGGGGGGGGGGGAGGTAGGACACCCCCCTGCCTCCGGCCGAACCACCATAATGGAACTGTCCCTCGAGCCATCTTAACAGTGAGCAAAGAAGCTTACAGGAGAAACAACGTATGTAGAGCAAAGAAAGGAAATGCATACATTATGCATTCAGCACACCCACGGCATAAGCATATTTACCTAAACTCACGAGCAAAAGCAGGAAAACACACATTGACACAGTCAAGTGTACAAACCAACGCAACACACACACACAAACACACACGGTCAAAATCTGCCAGCAAAGAAATTGCACCATGGCAACCAAACCGAAATTGTTTATACCGGATGTTCCGACGTCTAAATGAAAGCTTAAAGACAACTCAACATGAATGTACAGTGGTGGCGGTGCTACACTAGTTGCTAATGGTTAGCCTGCTAGCCAGCCTGGCCATCGGTCGGTTGCGGGCGTTGAGGTACAGATCCGTTACTCAATGCAAATGGCTGACGTGGCCGAGGGTGGAGACAGTAGGACAGTCTGTTGGGCTCTGGGGGTGCTGCAGCTGTTCCAGAAGCCGAGGCTGGGAGCAGCCCTGAGAGTACTCTTAATGCCGTCATGGGGACGTCTCTGGCTGGGGTGCTGAGTGTTAAATACTACTGTGGTAAAGCCACCGTGAAATGGAAGTTTTTTAAGCCTTTGCGCCCCCGACAAAAATTGTCAAAAATAATTGAGTCAAAGTTCCTAAATTTTCCCAAAGGAAAAAAAGATGGATCATTCTCTTTTTATATTTACAACTTTCACTTTCTCATTTATTGAATATTTTATTATTTTAAATAATATTTATGTTTTGAGAGTCATTTCGTAGATTTCGTTCTGAGTGCATTTTCAGTGAACTAGAGACAAAAATCGGTTTGATAATTCAGCAAAGAGTAAAATAAAGCAGAAGACAATGCAGGAGGAACGGCGTCCTCTAGAACGGTGAGCCTGTCCTGTCCGGCTGTGGGGACGTACCTTGACCTCGGCATGCTTGGTCCCCTTGGTGGAGTCCCACAGGGACATCATGTGCTCGTTGGAGTCGTCGATCACACAGAGGACGGCCCCGGCGTCCTGGGATTACCATACGCATGAATAATAATCATATGAACCATAATAATAACTCCCAGTGACAATAGGTGTCCACAGAAACACCATGAACACAGAATAAGCACGATCTTTGTCTATAAAACATTACAAATGTGGACATAAATAAGTTAAGTATAATAATACAAATATATACATCTATTAAAAATAGATAATAAAATGCTAATAATACTAATACTCCACAGTGAGGGTTATGATTGTGGGGGTCCGGCTGTACTCACAGCGATGGAGAAGGCCACCGAGCCCACCCCCCTCTCGAAGGTTCCCAGGCCGATCAGCTGCAGGGTGACCAGCGTGTTAGAGTCCCAGATGTGGACACACGGCTGGAGTGGCTGACACACACATGCACACGGGCACACAGACACACAGATGCGCACACGGACCCCCCGCACAAACGCACACAAACACACATGCACACAGGCACACAGACCCAAACAGGCACAACAGACATGCATGAAACAAACATAAAACAGGAACACGCGCATGCACACAAGCACGTAGACAATCGCAGATTACACACACAAAAACCGAAACACGCACATGCACGCACAAACACACAGGAACAAACCCACAGACAGGTGTACACACGCAAAAACAAACGCACACACATCACAAATATTAGATCAGATATTAAAGTGTGCATATATATGTCAGAAAGTATCGCAGTAAATGATAATCTGGGTCGTTTCTGAACAGTGGAGTCACCTTTCCGTCCTTATCCACGCCGGACGTCTGGCCGGACGCCACGCGCACGTTATCGGGATGGAGTGTCAGACTGCAGGAGACGGTCCAAAAGAACATAGAGGTTTAAAACATCACAGAAAACCAACACTGGGTGTCTTAGAGTTTGCACCTGGGAAACTCTGTTCTATCATAGGTGTTTTTATCCTGTTCTAATATACTTTTTTTTGCACTTTCCTTTAATGTTTTATGTACGCTGTGTTTTATTGGCTGCTTATTTTGTTGTCTGTCTGCCATTGTCTGTCAATTCGTTCTAACTATGTGTAACTGTATCTTCTGAGTCACCTATGTTGTTTTTTAACCTCTGTTTATGCATGCATTTTAATTCTTTAATTTGAGGTTGCCTTTTGAATATCTGGCAGGGGACAACAGATAACCCAGAGGCTAACTCTGGCTCCCTTACAGCTTGACCGTTGATTACGTGCAATGTCCCTGAAATAAACCAATTAAACAATCATCTGTGATTGTTCTGATGGTCTCCCGAGCCCACTGACCAGCGGACGCAGTCGGTGTGCTTGCGGTAGTGCCGCTGTGTGCGGTTGTTGATGTGGTACAGCACCACCACGCAGGCGTTGAAGTACACCGCCTCGCCCGTCGGCAGGAAGTACAGGTTGGCACGGCAATCCCGACCCCGGTAGCCATAGCTGTTAGCCACGTGCGAGTTAAGGTTTCTGCTGTCTGATGTTTCCTTCTCATCGGCCAAAAGCAAACAGATCTTTAGTTGTAGCCCCGTTTAGGGATTACGCCAAAGCAACTTACAGCCATTTTCTTACTGTTTAGATACATAGATCATTTAGGACTGGCTGAGAGGTTGGGGGTAGCTCTTGGTAAAAGGATGCCTTCAGGCAAACAGGGAATTAAACCCAAAACCTTTCTGCTGGACATCAGACACATGAACCACTGGACTATCCTACCCCCCCCCTGTCCCCCCGTCACCCATTGGAGGTATTAAATAAAAGGAAAACAATGTTCTCTCACTTGGCAGCATTCCCCCTAAGCTTCTAGATTGACAGGAGCTTACAAAATACCACAATGCAATTCCTCGGGACAGAAACCCAATAGCATACTTGAGGACACAACACATAACACAATACCGCGGGCCCCCGTTCTACAGACTAGACGTGGGCCAAGACCCGTTCAGGATACACCCAGTCTAGCTCCAGCTTGGCGGAGGGCAGCTCCATCTTCAGGTCCTCGTAGTTCTGTATGTTGGAGGGGATGTACATGGTGATGGGGCGTCCCCGGATGAACATCTTGGTGGACTGTTCTGTGTACACAGAAGGTGGGGATATGGCGCGTTGTAAACTCTAATATGAAGGGACGGCAGGGGCAGCAGGCTGTTTGGGATGAGCCTGAACCGGTCCTGGTGAAACCCTTATCTATTTGTTATCAGGAAGTACTGCCTGAAAGAAAATACACTAGGGACTCTTGGGCCCTTCTGGTAGACAGAGACATAACCCGGTTCACCAGAAATCGTGCAGACGCCGGAGTCCCGTCTATTGTCTCCCTGTCGGTTCCCTGGCACAGGCCAGTGCAAAGCATATATGTGCAGGTCTCAAACACGTTGGTTGGCTCACCTTGGCTGTACGTTCCTCTCCGCGACCCGGAATTCGCTGTGTGTGTGTGAGAGAGGAGAAAGGAAGAAGGAGAGAGGGAGAGGAGAGAGAGAGAGAGAGAGAGAGAGAGAGAGAGAGAGAGAGAGAGAGAGAGAGAGAGAGAGAGAGAAGGAGAAGGAGAGAGGGAGAGAGAGAGAAAGAGAGGGAGCAAGGGAAGGTGTAGAGACAGGAGAGGAAGAGAGGGAAAGGAGAGAGAGAAGGAGAGAGAGAGAAGGAGAGAGAGAGAAGGAGAGGGAGAGAGAGGGGGAGAGGGAGAGAGGGAGAGAAGGAGAGAGGGAACGGTTAACCAAATAAAACTAATAAATGCATGTCATCGTCCGAGCTGTAAAACATTGCTTGATTTCCTGTTTGGCATCCCTGGTGGGGATTTCTTCTCCAAATCGTTGGGTTCACAGGAAGTGGAGGAATTGAACTGTGGAATAATGGTTGGTGTTTCCACTTTCCCCATTCACCTTACATCTCCTTTAAAACCTGAACGACCAGTGTGGCGCTGCTTGAACCGGTTTACGACTGAACTTGGAACAGGGGCAGTGGGCGAGGCCGACGATCATGGCCCCGGCCGTGCGTGTCTGTCTGTGCGAGCAAAGGCGGCCGCCGCGAGGGAGGAGGGAAACGCTGCTTGGCTGAAGGGACCCCATCCCACGAGCTTCTCCTTGATTCACAGCGGGCGATTAAAACCAGCCGGTCCAAACCGATCGAATACTCGGTTGGGTTTAGAGTGAGGCCGACCGCCAGAAGGGAGGGTGCAAGCGCAACGCTCGCTCAAGGGAAACCATCGAGAATCAGCGGACCATGACAGGGAAGAGACGGGAGAAGAGAAAGGGTGGAAATGGGAATTAAGGGTGGGCAAGGGCAAAACGCAAAAATGGGAAAGAGGTGAAGAGGGAAGTTGCATCGGGGTTTTTCCCGCCAAACAGCGTGCTTCTGCATTCGCTGTGTGCAGCATGGCTGGTTCATTGAGGGAGAGAGAGAGCGAGAGCGAGAGAGAGAGAGAGAGGGAGGGAGAGAATGTTTCAGACTGGAGGCGTGTGGCCTCAAACGCCACCATGCCATCCCAGAGACAGCGACCACACCCCCCCCCATTGACAAACATAAAACTAAAAACCAAACATCTTATATCCACAGACTTCAGAGCCACAGTGGCTTTAAAGATCATGTAGGTGAGATTTAAGACGCACATTTTTTGAGTGTAACCGTCAGCTAGTAGTGA